>NC_089494.1:62372122-62686037 GCF_036850765.1 Saccopteryx bilineata | reverse complement strand
TTAGGTAGGTAATGCAGAAGAAATATCAGTTAAGCAAAATGAAACCCAAATCAAGAGGTAATTCAAAATATTATCACTGTCACAAGCAGATTGCTTATTTATATTCTGCTACACCATACCCTCTTTCACCATTCCTAGGAAATAATAAAGCCAGTCCCTTTCAGAGAAAAGCACACATGTCACAGAGCCATTTCCCTCTGTGATTAAGAGTCACAAGACATGCTCTTCTTTGTGCGTCTTGGATCAACCTTGATCTGGTGACAGCACAAGTGACAGAATAATTCAGTTGTGACAGGAGTGCCACAAGGGGACATACTTGTCAACGGGGCCATCTGTCTGCTGCCACTCCCCATCTCCTCAAACGCTCCTGCTACTGAAAATGTTACAAGGAGTTAAACTCACTCATCCATGTTTTAAACAGGGTGAAGGGAGGCCCTGAATAATGAATGGTACATTAAAAAAAAAAAAAAAAAGTCACCAGAAGAGCAAGTGATGAATCTAGAACATTCAACTCTGGATAACTGTAGTCTCTCAACTTTCTTATGTTCTAGAAATACTCACAGAAAAACAGTAAGAAATCATTATGTGTTGTACTTAATTCACAAATGTTTAGTGAGTAGCTACTGTAGAGATAGCAATGGGCTAAATATTATAGGGAACATAAAACAGCAAAATTTATGATTTCCACATTTAATAAACTTAAGAGCTAATTAAGAAAAGCTACACGTCCATAAGAATTTGTTATAAAATGATGCAAAGCCTCACTAATCACATAGCCCCACAAGTTTTATTTAATAATTTAGAATCAAATGAGAACAAATTCTAGATATTGGGAGCTGACTACTGTTGGAACCCCAAACACCTCTCTGACACGCAGCACTGACATGGTGCCTCCTGCTTTAGCCCGCCATGGTTCTGTTTCTTATGGGTTAGTCTGGCCTCTCCATCAGACCTCCTCATACCTGCAGACTGCCACACCTGGCCCATTGTGGAATGACCAGCAGCCCTGGGGAAAGCCTCTACTCTTACCAGGTAAAACTCTTACTTACTCCCAGGTGATCCCTGTCATAGAGCTTAACACACTTCACTGTGGTCTTTTAGCGTAGTCCCTATGAAAAATGCAAGTTGTATGATGGCAGGAGTTGGTTGTTTCTTATGACTGTATCCCAAGCAACCAGCTGGGTATCCTTATTGAAAAAATGAATGGCTGTTACAAGTTTGCTCAAATAATGATCAAAGTAAATAGAAAATCTAAAGGTTTGTAAATAGTACTAAGATGCAGAGTTATAATAATAAAAAAATAAATAAATAAAGGGAGCAAATAGAAAACAATAAGAAGAAAAAGTTCTCATATACCTCATAATTTTACAGGCAATATTATTGCCCGTACATGTTTTTCTCCTGAGCACCTGAGGCTGTCCCTGTTTTAACTGCCACCTGAAAAACCATGGGCCAGAAAGAAGAGCTTCAGCCTGCAACAGCAACAACTGCAAGACCTGGACTGACCTATGAATGATGGCAGCTTCCCCACTCACCTGCCAAGATGGCTTTGTTTCTGGGCTCAGCCCAAAGGCATAGAAGTATTCCTCACAGAAATACTCAGTGCTTCACAGCCGGAGATGTTCTTGTAAAACCACGAATGTCTCAACAAACCCTGTGGTTCACCCAGGAGAGAGAATACAAAAAAGAAGAAGGTGTGAGATGCTTATAAAGTTCTATGGATGTGCCTGACCTGTGGTGGCGCAGTGGATAAAGCGTTGACCTGGAAATGCTGAGGTCGCCGGTTCGAAACCCTGGGCTTACCTGGTCAAGGCACATATGGGAGTTGATGCTTCCAGCTCCTCCCCCCTTCTCTCTCTCTCCTCTCTCTCTCTCTCTGACTCTCTCTCTCTCTCCTCTCTAAAATGAATAAATAAAAAAAAAAGTTCTATGGATGTGCAGAAATTATTATTACATATGCTGGGTCACCAGCGAGGTTAGACCACTGAATAGCCTATATATTTTTTGCTTTAACACTGGTTCCTTTGCAGTCTCAATTGAGCTCAAGGTGTTGAGAAGGGACTCAGACAGGTGTGGGTCACAGGGGAAGAAGTAAGTTTGGGATTTGACTCTGCAATGTGTAAGTAAAGAAGATGAAGTTCCAAATATGACACTGTCTTTGCTCCTTTCCATCAAGTCACATTGAATCTACACGTAGACACACGCACGGCATGCCAAGGCAGACCTCAGAGTGCCAGGTCTGGATTCCAAACAGCTGGAGCAGAAAGCAGCAGTTGGCAGGAGCAGACGACAACAAGAGGCATAGAAAGGGCCCAGAATGACACACAAAGTTCTTGGCATAACCACATTGCAACCCTTTTTCAGGAGAATTGGCAAACCTCCAGGCCTCCCCAGCTCTTCCCCAACCGGCAAATCCTAGTCTGTCTATGGAAAAGGAAGCCATTTGCCTCTGACTGTTTTCAAGCTGTATCAAACTACACTTGTTAGGCTAGGTCTCCAAATGAATAAGAACAATGGCATAAAAATAATAAGGCCCATTTCTTCATATATTATAATTTGAAGAGACCTTGGACATAGTTACTCTAATGCTCTCATGCATAGTTAAGGAAAGTGAGTCTTAAAGACGTTTCTGTGATGTGACGAGGTCACACTGCCGGTTAGTGGCAGAGTTTTTGCCCTGGCTTTCAGGTAGCACTCATTATTCTCTGCCATGCTGCCCTTGTAATTTATTTCACATCTATTATTAACTCCCTAAAAGATCACTATCTAGCCCTGGCCAGTTGGCTTAGCAGTAGAGCATTGTCCTGGAGTGTGGAAGTCCCGGGTTCAATTCCTGGTCAGGGCACACAGGAGAAGTGACCATCTGCTTCTCCACCTCTCCTCCTCCTCCTCTTTCTCTTCCTCCTCCTCCTCCTCCTCCTCCTCCTCTTTCTTCATCTCTGTTTCTTCTTCTCTCTCTCTCTCTCTCTCTCGCTCTCTCTCGCTCTCTCTCTCTCTCTTCCACTCCCACTGCCATGGCTCAAATGGCTCAAGGAAGTTGGCCCCAGTCACTGAGGATGGCTTCATGGCCTCACCTCAGGCTCTAAATTAGCTCGGTTGCCAAGCAATTAAACAACAGCCTAGACGGACAGAGCATTGCCCCATAGAGGGTTTGCCAGGTGGATCCTGGTCGAAGCACTAGTGGGAGTCTGTCTCTCTATCTCCCCACCTCCTATGTAATTAAAAAAAGAAGATCACTGTCTAAATTATGATTTAGTAACGTTATATTCATAGCTAAAGCAGCAGGCTGTGATCTCACGATACAGTTCCATGTTCTGACCCAGCTGTAGAAGCACAAAGATGGCTGGGGCAGGAGGGTAGGTGAAGGAGGGGCTGGGCTAAACCTAGAGATGACTTCAGTGATCAGTAGGCAAGAGAGCAATGACTTACTTAGTAATTAATTGTCATTTGCTAAAAATCAACCAACTAGTAATCTCTATTGATAGTGGTTAAGAGCTGATGACTTTGTGGTTAGGAAGACGGTTTAAATCCTGAGTCCACCACTTATTTGTGGAGTTACTTTAGGTGGGTTCCTTGATTGTTTTACACCTAAGCTTCTATATCTGTAAAACAGAGATAAAAACAACACCTTCCTCACTTAAAAGGATTAAGTTAGATGAGACACTAAAGATGCTTAGCACACACCAGGTTACTCCATTTACCTAATGAGTTTAATCTTTTTTTTCCCCTTTGATTCTGGTTTCTTTTTCTTTCTTTCTTTTTTTTTTCTTTTTTTTTTTCTTTTTAAAGCAACAGAGTTACAGATAGGGACAGATAAACAGGAAGAGAAGAGAGATGAGAAGCATCAATTCTTTGTTGCAGCACCTTAGTTGTTCATTGATTGTTTTCTTGTATATGCCTTGACTGGGGGCTACAGCAGAGCGAGTGACCCCTTGCTCAAGCCAGAGATCTCAGGCTTCAAGTCGGCAACTTTTGGGCTCAAGCCAGTGACCATGGGGTCATGTCTATGATCTCACACTCAAGCCAGCGACCCTGCGCTAAGCTGGTGAGCCTGTGCTCAAGCCGGTGACCTCAGGGTCTCAAACCTGGGTCCTCTGTGTCCCAGTCCGATGCTCTATCCACTGCGCCACCACCTGGTCAGGCTGATTCTGGTTTCTAACACAGTAATATAACCAGATTCATTATTCATGCAGCTATCAGCTCTGGACACTATCAATGTTGCTTTTTGAAAATGATTGATTTGAAACATCGATATTCCTGGTGGAGTTTCTAAAGTCTGCATCAATACTTATAAAGACATCTAAAACACTGGCATCTTTAAAAATAGTTCTCTTACTACTTCAATTAAGGTTAGCTACCCTTTTCCGTATTACCGTCATCATCATCATTTACAGGGTGCCCAGCAATCAGTAAACGCCCCTTGATGATGAGGTTTGGCATTCTCACAGAGAAGAAAGACATAAAGCCACACGGGGTCTGGGAGTAGACAAGGCAGGGGCACTGGAGATAAGGCCAGTGAGTGTTCTGTCTTCCGAGTTAGCATAGGGAAAGCACTTCCAGACCTTAGAATTGTCCTTCCATCCACTCTCTCAGGAGGTTCTCTTTATTGCCTCTCAAAAGTAGGCCTTCTCTTTCCGGAAGGTTCCCAGAGGAGACATTACCACCTTTTCCTCTACCTCAAAATTTCTCTCTCACTTCTATTTTCACATGGAAAGTATGCAGCTAAAGGCTGGATCATTTCAGACCATAACTCCGCCAACACCTTCGTTCTGGAAATAGCAGATTCACAAAATACAGACCCAAGCCTGCATCTCTCTCTCTCTCTCTCTCTCTCTCTCTGATTCTTATCAAATAATTTTTGCTTCTACAAGAGAAAGAAAGAAAGAAAGAAAGAAAGAAAGAAAGAAAGAAAGAAAGAAAGATCTAAAACTCATGGCTCTTAAATCCAGTAGTAATTTTTTTTAAATGTGAAAGATGGCCCTGGCCAGCTAACTCAGCGACAGAGCGTTACCCTGGTGTGTGGAAGTCCTGGGTTAGATTCCCGGCCAGGGCACACAGAAGAAGTGCCCATCTGCTTCTCCACCTTTCCCCCTATCCTTTCTCTCTATCTCTCTCTTCCCCTCCCGCAACCAAGGCTCCATTGGAGCAAAAACTTGGCCTGGGCACCAAAGATGGCTCCATGGCCTCCACCTCAGGTGCTAGAATGACTCTGGTTGCAACAGAGCAACAGCTCAGATGGGCAGAGCATCGCCCCCTAGTGGGTATTCCAGGTGGATCCCGGTCAGGTGCATGAGCGTGTCTGTCTCTGCCTCCCTGCGTCTCACTTCAGAAAAATATAAAAATAAATAAATAAATGAGAAAGAAAAAAAAATCTGAGTAAAGCAATCAAAAATGACTTTTTAATTATTGAAAAAAATAAGAGAAAAATACTATACTAAAATTTAAAAACTGTCAAGTGATAATATTCTTTTCAAATGTTACTTTTATTCTATTTAAATTATATTAGTCACCCAAAACCTAGATTTAAAGTATCTTAGCATAATTTTAGTGATGGAAATATTTACTACAAACATCTTGCTTGTATTATTATTTCTAAAATTTATACTTTTAAATCATAGACAAACAGCTTATTCTAATACAAAGTACTGTATTTTCCAAAATGACCCCTTCATTCTACCTCCAGAAATTGTTTCCTTTTTCTGTTGTAAGTTTTATTGATTCAGCTTGAACCTGATCTCAGAACATAAGCCTATTTTCCTAAATTTATCTTGTGCATGTTAGAATTTTGGAATTTGTCTCTGACAGGGGCTAAAGCAGGTTTAGAATATCAATTTAAATTCTTGTGCTAAAAATATAATAAAAATCTTGGGTTTTGAGCACAAGAGGTTGCACAAGAGGAGGCAGAAACAATATGCAAAAGGCTCTGTTTTCACTAAATGTACATAAGAAAGTTAATCCTGAAAATAAAGTTGTTCTTTTCTTTTTCTTTTTGGATACATGAACTAGTGATACTTGCTTTTAGCATAATCCCCAGCCTACTTAAAACAAAGGCTCTGGGCAGCACACCACTTCACCAAGGCTAACAGCTGTCAGCTAGTAAAGGCATGCACCAGATGTTGAAGCCCAGAGGCATCCAACAACAGTGATCATTATAGCCTTCAATCACCCATTTAGAATTTACAACAAACTAAGCAGAAAGCCATTATTTCCACCTTCAGTATAAAGTTTTCCTCAGGCTGCAAGTGGAGTTCTGCAACGGAAGGATGCGCCATCTGCTCCAAGGTCACCTAGCTCTTTCAAGGAACTTCCACCAATAGAAACAAGTCCCAGGTCAAGTCCAGAAATAGTGGAATGTTATTTGCCTGAGGGATATCAAAATCCTTAAAGGTTCCTGATCATGCCTAGAAAAAGGACTTACGCTGTAATGAAATGAAATAATAACAAGTCATAATATAAGGCATAAAATGAACCAACATTAAGAATTAATCATACTCAAACAATTACAATCCATATGGCTTGTTAAACTCAATCTGCTACCTTTAGTGACATTGACTGCATACTGTATATTCAATGCTGCAGATTCCCACCCCTCCAGGGTGTCATTACTTAATTTTGTGAATGAAAAAATAAGATGTAAAAGGCAAAGCATTCACCATTGGGTATCTTCTCAAGTCTCCATTATTGTGTCAAAGGCACTCCTGCCACAGCTCTGAGACTTTGGTATTCCTCTCCTTACAGACACTGGTTCCTTCAGGAACAAATGTCCCTCTTCCTCCTTCTATACCATCCTGTCCTTTCCCTCATCTCTACTTCTAGTTATCCACAGCAGGAAGTTAGGAGAGCAGACTTCCTGTGTACTTTAATCATGAAGGAAGAATGTATTTTGCCTGTGTAATGTCACCACAGTCCAATGACACCAGTTTCCTGGAGAAAGCCTTGCTTTTCCTATAATAAAATCAGTGATGTGACTTAGAAGACCAATGACTTTTCCACTTACCAAAGTCACAGCTTATCTTGAGAGAATTACCTAATTTACCTGAGTGACTGTTCTAGCCTCCATACAATGGGAATAGCAAATAATATCTACCTGTGCAGAACTATTGTGAAAATAAAATAAAATCCTCTCTTGGAAGGGCCTAACCCAGTGACAGTCAGTGTTCATTACATGGGTAGTGAATTTTTATTCTGGAAACCACTTGGAGTTTGACTGTTTTAAGAAACATTTTAAAACCTCACAGGTGGTGGCACAGTGGATAGAGCGTCGGTCTGGGACACAGAGGACCCACATTCAAAACCCCGAGGTCGCTGGCTTGAGCGCAGGGTTGCAGGCTTGAGTGTGGGATCATAGACATGAGCCCATAGTTGCTGGCCTGAGCCCAAGGTCTCTGGCTTGAGCAAAGGGTCACTCACTCTGCTGGAGCCACTCATCCCCATCAAGGCACATACAAGAACACAATCAATGAACAACTAAGGTGCCACAACAAAAAACTGATGCTTGTCATCTCTCTCAATTCCTTTCCTCTGTCCCTCTCTCTGTCTCTGTCAAAAAAAGAAAAAAGAAACAGTTTTTAAACAAAAGCAAATAAGGAGTTGCAGAGAATGCTCTCACTCTGGGAAGACACAGATGAACTACCTCCTGCAGTGAAGACGACACTAGAAAAACTAGGGAATGAACCCGGTTCAGCTGTTGTATTGCAAAGTTACCATGTTATTCATCCATAGGTAAAGCCCAGCGTATTCTATAGAATTTGCCAATAGGCCTCACGGGCCTGGGCTCCCTTTGGGTGGTGGGCACACAGCGAATTAGCAGCTTAAAGACTATGGAGATATTCACCGAAATCCTGTGTACTCTTATTGATCAATGTCATCCCGTTAAATTTAATTTTAAAATAAAAATATTTTTTTAAAAAAAGATCTACTGTCAATCAAAAGAGGTTGAATGAACCATGAGCCACTTGGACTCCAAAAAAGCCTGCAGAATCAGTCTCTATGAATAAGCCTTTTTTTTTTAATGTGAGAACTTTTTAGGGGAGATAGACAGACTACCACATGCACCCCAACTGGGATCCACCCAGCAACTTCCATCTGGGGCCAATGCTCTGCCCATATGGGGCCATGCTTGAAACCAAGCTATTTTTAGCACCTGAGGCGGAGGCTCCACAGAGCCATCCTCAGCACAGGGGGCCAATGTGTTCAAACCAATCAAGCCACGGCTGCGGGAGAAGAAGACAAAGAGAGAGAGAGAAGGGGAAGGATTTAGGGGAGGAGAAGCCGATGGTCACTTCTCTCGTGTGCCCTGACTGTGAATCGAACCTGGGACATCCACACGCAGGGTGGAAGTGCTACCACTGAGCCAACCGGCCAGAATCTGAATAAGCCTTAATTAAGCCATTTTTACATGATCACAGAAAAGTAGAGATGTGAGGCCTATTTCACTATTTCTCCTTTCATAATCAGATACTTTGAGTAGGCCTATAGTATGCCTGACAGAAATTAATCTCTGGGTTAGCTCTTTACACTGACTTCGATTATTACAGCAACTATCTTGTACTCTAATTAGTTGTTTACACCTGTCGGACAACCCAGAGGTTTCCTTAGTTCAATCAAATCCAGACTCTGTGGGGATGATGCTGGAGGCAGGATCCCCCTTGGAAGGAAGCCGAAGCCCCGGAGCCCTTACACAGCCCTAATTCCTGTGTCCTGAAGACTACTTGCCTCTAGGAGAGCTCTCGCAATTCAGGAATGCTCCAAGGCATAGTTGAGACTATTAAATAAGGACATTTAAACATTATTTAGTTAAGGACTTGGAGAGAACAAAAAGGAAAGCAAGAGATATTTGGCACCTTAGAGCCTGGATTTGAATCTTGGCTTCCTCTCTGTGTACTTTGAGCAGGTAACTTAACCTCTCTGATCTCCGTGTATGAAATGTGAATTTCATGGGATTATTTTTAGGATTAAATTTTTTTTTAACAAATTCAAATGCTGAGCATACAGCCTGCATATGGTAGGGGCTTGACAGGAAAGTTACCTTTATGTTTATGGTTTTATAAGGTACAGCTTTTTATTGTATTCACTGTTATTCAACCTGCATCATCTCTCACCTGGATTATCACAATGGCTCTTAACTGTTTAAGAGCCATAGGTCCATGCCCAACACAGCAGCTATCGTGATTGTACTAATTTCCTACTGCTGCCGTAACAATTTACCACCAACTCAAAGACTTACAACACAAATTCATTATCCTACAGTTCTGGAGTTGAGATGCCAAAATGGATCTAGTGGTCTAAAGTCAAGGTGTCAGCAGGGCTGTGTTCCTTTGGGAAGCTCTAAAAATCCATTTTATTACATCTTCCAGCTTCTAGAGCCCACCCCCACCTGCATCCCTACCCCCTGCATTCTTTGGCTCATGGCTGCCTTCCTCCATCTTTAAAGCCAGCAATATTGGGCCAAATCTTCTCACACCACCACCACTCTTATTCTGCCTCACCTGCCCCTTCTTCTACCTATAAGGACTCTTGTGATTACACTGGGCCCATCCACATAATCCAGGATAATCTCCCATCCCAAGGTCACATGATTACCAACCTTAACTCATCTGAAGCCTTACTTCCCCTTTGCCATGTAATAAAACAGTCAAGTTATACATTCTGTAAACTAGGTCATTGGACATGTTGGTGAAGGAGCATTTCTCTATCTCACAGTGCTCATGATAAAATATAAACAAGATCACCCCACCCTCTGCCCAGAGTATAAGCCACAGTTCCACAGGGCCCATCGGACCATGTGTGCCTCCCATTTCTTCTCTGGCCTGCTTTTCAGCTGCTCTCTCCCTCCCTCATTCTGTTCTAACCTCACTGGTTTCTTATTCTCCACTGATTAATGCAACATTCTAGGCCAGCAGCAATGTCAGGATTTTTGAATTTCAAAACACACATCATAAAAAAAAAAAAAAACCCAAGATGTAAAGAGCACATAAAAATATTTTCATTTGCATTAAGTCATTAGAAAATATGACTTAAAACCATAATACAAAACCACTACACATACTCTAGAATGGCAAAAGTGAAAAGACAGAAAATACTAAGTGTTGACAAGGAAGAAGAGCAATGGGAAACCTCTTTTGCAACTGGTAACAGTATTGTTCATACAACTACTTTGGAGAACTGCTTAGCAGCTCCTATTAAAGCTGAACATGAGCATATCCTATGACCCAAGATTTTAATTGTTTATTAATCTGTATTTCCCATTGTCCCTCAGGGCCTAAAAAGTAGGCATTATATCTGAAACACAGATGACTCTTAAAACAGTGCCCAACATATAATAGGTACTCAAGAATACTTGTTAAATAAGTAAACAAAGGCATACATCTCAGGGCACCTTTCGTAAAACACACCTAAACACCAGCCCCCACCTCACGTAGCTATATAGCTTCTATTATCAACCTTTGGGGTTCTGGTTTGATGTGTTTAAGTAGTTGATCAGGTTTACTTACAATATGCCCCCCACCCTGGCTAAAAACACCAAACCCTGGTCACTCTTCTGAGTTTGCCCAGTGCTTGTGTGGCTCCCAAATATAGGCCATGCCTTGCTCAAGAGTTAGGTGAGTAAGTGGGTGAGTGAGTGATGAGTGGGTAGGTGGGTGGGTGTCCCAGTAGAGCCCAAGCTCTCTGTCGATCAGGCATCCCTGATTCAACTTCCCCATGCAGTGGGACACTCCTGCTTATCAGCAGAGCTGGCAGCCTCTTCGAGACTACTCTTGAGGCAGCTATGAGGATGCTACTGTTAAATACCACTGGAGGAAAGACACGACTGACACACAAATTAGTTGCAATAATCACACAGGCAATTTATTACTCACAAATCCTTTTGGCGTGCCTGGATATAGCTTAAGGGGGCCCCGTCGGCGTGCTCCTCTCGGCTGTCTTTGGTCAGAGCTCAGAGCGGCATGGAGACAGTCCACATCAACGTTGGAGTCTGGGCGACTACCGCAGCAGGGGGCCCCTCAGCTTTAGTACCTTTTCTGGCCAACGCCTTCTAACAGGTGTCAATTTACAGGATTATCACCTCAAACCACCTTTTTGGGAGTTCCTTTCAGGGAATCCCCTCTATGTCAATCTACTCAAATGTTTACATCAAACCACTTTTTAAGATGTTCTTATTTACATTAACTTACAAAGTTAATGTGAATAACACCAAGCCACTTCTTATCTATGTATAACTTCACACTCACATACTAACTGGGCCCTGCTTGTAAGTCAGTTTGTTTATCACATTACAGAGTTATGGCACCAAGCCACTATATTAATTCCTACCCAAATGGCATAACTTTATTTAATTTTAATAATTATTTTTAATATCATTTTAATTATTTTTATATATCTTCCATATTTTTATATATTTAATTACTATAACCTTATATTACTACAACAGTGGGTGAGTGGGTGAGTGGGTGGGTGGGTGAGTTGGTGAGTGAGTGGGTAAGTGAAGTTCATGAGTGGAAAACCACAGCGGAGTGCCACCAATGCTCCATAGGCTCTGGTGCTCTCCTCACATGCTTGAACTTTCCCTGCTCCAGTTACTTCGGGAAGTCTCCAGATGGTAACTTCGAAGTGCTCCAAAACATTTGCCCTCTGTCACTGCGTAGTCACCACTATTTTCTCTTCCTCTGTTCTTCTCAGCTCTTCTCTAGCGTCAGGGCTCTGCTGCTTGCAAAGCTGCATGTTGGCGTCCGAAATGCCCCATCCCGGGGCCCACCATTGAGCCCCTTCTTGCCAGGCACCAGCCCTGTTCACCGCCCTCACCCCCACAGTACCATTGTCAGCAGCAGCACCCTCCAGCACCACATTTTCTGCAGCTTTAAGGCACTAAAACCCTTTCTTGCTCCTGCAATAGTAGGGGTTGCCCCTCTGCTTTTTTCTATACTTTGCCAGCTGGCCCCCAAAAGAAAATTACTCCTGTGACACCTGTGTCATCCATCTCCTTAAGGTTCAGGCATGAGTTAGTCTGAGTGCCATCTTCCCAATCTTCTTTCCTCTGCCCCCATTTCTTCACACAACCACTCAAAAAATCACAGCCACATTAGCTAATAGTTGTTGTGTGTCAAACATTGCCAGAACTCTTCTAAGGGTGTTACATATTTTTAATAAGTTAATTATCCGCATAATCCTATGAGATAGGTACCATCACTGTCTTCATTTGACAGAAGAGGAAACTGAAGCATGGAAAGACTAAAAACCTGCAGCCAGGAAGCGCCAGAGCCAGAATTGAAGCCCAAGCAAACCTTGTGCATATCAGCTCTCAGCCAGCCCCCCCCAGTCAATGACCATATTAAAAGAAGAAGAAAAGCCAACATTGATTTAGTGCATACTAAGTATTAAGCACTGTTCTAAGCACTTTATATCCTTTGTCTGATTTTAACTATTATGATCTTTTCTATAGAGATGAAGGATTTGAAGTTAAAAAGAAAAAAAATGGCCTGACCAGGCGGTGGCACAATGGATACAGCGTCGGATTGGGATGCAGAAGACCCAGGTTCAAGACCCCGAGGTCACCAGCTTGAGCGCAGGCTCATCTGGTTTGAGCAAAAAGGTCACCAGCTTGGACCCAAGGTTGCTGGCTCAAGCAAGGGGTTACTCAGTCTGCTGAAGGCCTGATGGTCAAGGCACATATGAGAAAGCAATCAATGAACAACTAAGGTGTCGCAACGAAAAAAACTGATGATTGATGCTTCTCATCTCTCTTCGTTCCTGTCTGTCCCTATCTATCCCTCTCTCTGACTCTCTCTCTCTCTCTCTGTCCCTGTAAAAAAGAAAAAGAAAAAGAAAAAAATGTTCAGTAAATTGCCCAGGTTCATGTAGTCCTTAAGTGATCAAGTCAAATTTCAAACATAAGCACTGTGATTGTGAGCCCATGACTACCTCTGTGCCATGTGGCCTTTGCCTCTGGAAGACCATAGCCGTGCCATATGGTGCAGGGAGGTGATGATGGAGCTCCAGGGATACCTGAACAGTTCCCATTCCATTCGTGGACGTGGCTTAGGCTACACCAGAATATGCACTATATAAATATAACAAAATACTATTTTTTTTCCATAGTGCCATGAAGATTACAACCTGTGAGTGCGCTTAAAAGTCTCTAAGCTCACCAAGATGTCTTTCTTTCTGCCTTTAAAAAAGTAAAAATCAATACCATAGCTGAGAGGGTAGTATGACTATAAAATCTACAAAAAGTAAAGAAGAGAAAAATATGCCATGTGCCTCCCTGTGGGCATTCTTCCCAGTTCCACAGAATATCACCTGTGCCATGACCAATCCAAGGAGAGAGGAATACATTTCATAACTGAACACATGCACCTTATTTACAATTCCCAAAGAAGAGAAAGATTTACTTTCTATTTGTATCTCTATACTCAGGAAGAGGCCACAACCTTTTTTTTCTTGAGCTTCACAGAATGTGATAAGGACAGTGGACAGCTGGTCATGCAGTAAGTTGAGCCATCATGTTCAATGCAGATCATAGTCCTTCCCAATAGAAATGTTTGAAGTTTGTTACAATCCTACTGGTAAGATGCTCACAGAGTTCTTAAATAAATTTGATAAAAGGCAGGATTTCATGAGAGGCCACACCTGTCACCTGCTAAGAGGGCAACTGTTACCAAAATGCATGGAGACAGATGAACCTGGAAAACAGCCTGAACCACAAAAGCCCTTTGCCTCAGGAAGATTCAGGAAGACTCCCCATGAAATTTCAACTCTTGGAATCATGGAAATTGTGCAATCATTTTTATACAGTGAAAAACAGTACTTATAAGAGGAAATTCCAAGGATCCAAGATGGCAGCGAAGTAAGGGGAAGCTATGTTCACCTCCTCCAGGACCAAACTGGAATTACAACTAAAATAGAGAGCAACCAACCTGAATAACCAAGTGAAGACTAGCTGAAGAGAAGTCTTATAACCAAGAATTTACAGAAGAGCCATACTGAGACTGACAGGAAGGGCAGAGACACGAAAAGGCTGCCCCACTCCCACAAGTGGAGGCTGAGATTCCAGAGGAATATCTCAGCAAAGGGTCCTCCTGAGGAGTGTGTGGTCTCAACCCCAGCCGGGCTCCCCAGTCCATAGCACTAGCATGGGGAAGAGGCATCCACATAACACCTGGCTGTGAAAATCAGGGAGTATTCTATCTGCCAGGGAGAAAAAAGGAGTCTGCTAGAGACACAGGAACCCTTTAAAAGACTAAGGCACAAAATCTCATTTGCAGCCACTCACCTGGAACTCCCAAGGAAGGAGGTACAAGCAGACTGGAGTCATGCAGGGAGAGACGGGAGAGAGAGAGACGAGAGAGAGAGAGAGAGAGAGAGAGAGAGAGAGAGAGAGATCTGAAGGGACAGCCATCGGGATCCATGTGCTGAGTCACTCTACCACACTGTAGATTCCATATTTCTTGGGGGGAGTAACTCCTCTCCATATGGCATCAACCTAGAGGAATGTAATAGCCCACTCTCTGGACTTTCTGTCACCCCACGCTGCAGAGCTTGCACCTTGCTGAGCAGGGTGATCTCAGCTGCCTGAGCTGGGGTGTAGAGGTCTGGGCAGACTCAGGGAGTATCAGTGACTGAGCTGTGTGGCTTTGAGGTGGTACCATTCCCCCACTTTCCCCCAAGCCTAACCAGCATGGGAGATTCAGTAGCCCCATCCTCCTGACTCCCGTCAGCTCTGCCCTGCTGAGATCAGGCTCCTGACAGATTCTAGGATAGACTGTGTTGTGTTGCTCTAGAACAAGAGCCATTTTTCCCTTTCACGCCCAACCAGTACAGAGCCCTCACTTTAAGTGGCCAAATCTTGGTCTGTTTGGGACTGATAAACTCTGCTGGTCTCATCCTGATGACTCCTTGACGCTCCATCCCACCACAAGAGTATGCAAGCACCCAGCAGGTGGCAGCTAGACTTGGTATATACAGGGACATTTGCTGAGTGACCTCAGCCCCCAGCACTGGCACCATGTTTGAACCTGCATTAATCTAGTGAACACCATTCACCCTTACCTAGTGATTCACTGAGAACCTACCTCATGGAACTCAAATATCACCAGAGGCTCTTTCAGTGACTGAGTCTAACAGGCAGCCAGAAGGTGGAGGTACATGGAGGCAAAACTTGGGGTACCTTGGGACCTTTGCTGACCTGCCCCTGGGACTGGTGCTGATAAAAGCCAGCAAAAGAGGAGGAGAAGGAAGAAGAAGACAGAGAAACATAGTTAAAAGAATAAAATGGCAATAAATACATACATATCAATAATCATTTTACATGTAAATGGCTTAAATATTCCAATCAAAAGACATAGAGTAGCTGAATAGAAAAGAAAACAAGACCCATATGTATGACAAATACTTGAATTAGTGCAATGCCACATGACTTGTTGCTTAGAGAACATCTCTTAAACTGTGAAACATTTGGAACCCAGAAAACTTTCCAAAGATCTTCATTTCCACACTCCCACTATTCCACCTTAGCTGCTAGTTCTCTTCTTTCTATGCAAATATTGTATATACTATAAATGGCATAAATTAATTTTTTGTGATTGAAAGTGAAGAGGAAGAAATCTATATGCTTAAAGAAAGGTAAAAGAATAGAATTTTACCTTCAAACTTTTCAGAATGAACAGTCCCTTCTATACAGGTACCTTAAAATAGCTCTCTAATCTATTAGTACGCAAGAATGTAGTCTTTGTGAGAGGTCCATTCTTGGCATATAACATTCTGGGGCTGGGATTAAGGATTTTGCCATTCTTTTAATGAAACCACAGTACTATCATTTAAGCCAGGGGTAGTCAACCTTTTTATACCTACCGCCCACTTTTGTATCTCTGTTAGTAGTAAAATTTTCTAACTGCCCACTGGTTCCACAGTAATGGTGATTTATAAAGTAGGGAAGTAACTTTACTTTATAAAATTTATAAAGCAGAGTTACAGCAAGTTAAAGCATATAATAATAATTACTTACCAAGTACTTTATGTCAGATTTTTGCTAAGTTTGGCAGAATAAATCTTTATAAAACAACTTACTATAGTTAAATCTATCTTTTTATTTATACTTTGGTTGCTCCACTACCACCCACCATGAAAGCTGGAACACCCACTAGTGGGTGGTAGGGACCAGGTTGACTACCACTGATTTAAGCTATTTCAGCAGCCCATGTTTAAAAACAATGGAATATTACTCTAAAAATTTACAATTAAAGGAAAAACTTAAGCCTTTATTTTGTCTTTGTTATATAAAATATATTTCAGAGTAACTCACTAGTGCTAAGTGATGAAGGAAAGTTTTTTTTAAGAATTTTTGTTGATACATAATAAAGGAAAGGTAGAACTATAAAATTATCATTCCATAACCTTAATGCAATAATGGATTCAGACAATGATCATCAACAGATGCTAAGCATGAAGGATGGATGAAGAACTCAATCTGGAGGACAGATTACTTCCAGTTATTAGAAGAAAACCACAACATTATAATGGGAAGGTCTGACTGTTACCAGCTGAATTCATTGCCCAATATTGGCATCACTAAACTTGAAATATCCAGATATTTTTTGTCTCCTAATGTGATGTAATATGAAGCAAAACCCAAATAGTTTACTCAAATATATTAAAGCTTGTAGAATTAAAAGAAATATAAAAGACAATGGAACAAACCCAAAGACATAATGATGAAGATATCAGGCAAATTCAAAAATGTGGGCAGTTCTACAGGATAACCAGTCTCTTTAGGTCAATGGTATGATTTAAAAGGGGGGGGGGGGAGGGAAAATTGCTCTCAATTTAAAATTTAAAACATACAAAGAAACACACATTTTCTAAATTTATATGTCTTTAATTAAAGCAATTGCAAAAACAGAGTAGCTCTCTCAGGACCAATTCCAAATTCCCAGGGAAAAATATCTGAGTGATTCAGCTTAAGCAAGGTGTTCATTCCAGTTTGAATTGCCTATCCCAGGGGAATGGTCAAGGTCCACATAATATAAACATGTCTTCTGAGTCCATCCTCTTGGATGGTTGTGGACAATCCTTAGAAAGAGAGGTCATAGTCTGGACAAACATCCCAAGTGGTATCCACTGTAATCTACTTCCTTCTTGTCCAAATGGTCAAGGATGAAATATTACCAACTGGTTCTTACATCAAATTAAAGATCACAAGATGCTAAATCTTGTCTTACCACTGCTACAATTTTACCAGTGAGTGTGCCTCAGCTATTACTGGCTTCCCCATTTCCACATGGCATACTTTCTTCTGTGCCCTCACAAGGAGAGACTTAGCTGATTTGGTTATTACTCATCCCCAGTGCCCAGAATAGTGCTTGGTACATAGTAGGCAATTCATAGGCATTTGTTCAAAGAATTTTTTGGATCGTGTCTTAGTCAGTTGGAGCAGCTACAACAAATTACCAGAGGCTGAGGGGTTTAAGCAACCAACATGTATTTCTCACAGTTCTAGAGGCTGGGAAGTCCAAGATCAAGGTGCCAACAGATCCAGTGTCTGGTAAAGTCTGCTTCCTGGTTTACAGATGGACATTTTCTCCTTATATTCTCACATAGAGGTGAGCAGAGATAAAAGAGAGGGGGGCAAGCTCTCTCTAGTCTTTTCTTTTTGTGTGTGTGACAGAAACAGAGAGAGACAGAGAGAGGGAGACAGACAGGAAGGGAGAGAGAGAGATGAGAAGCATCAATTTGTTGCGGCACCTCAGTTGTTCATTGATTGTTTTTTTGACTGGGGGGGGGGCTACAGCAGACCAAGTGACGCCTTGCTCAAGCCAGCGACCTTGGCTCAAGCTGGTGAGCCTTGCTCAAACCAGATGAGCCTGTGCTCAAGCTGGTGACCTCGGTGTTTCGAACTTAGATCCTCTGTATCCCAGTCCAACACTCTATCCACTGTGCCACTGCCTGGTCAGTCTCTCTCTAGTCTTTTCTTAAAAGGGCATTAATCTATTTATGAGGGCTCTACCCTCATTACCTAATCATTTCCCAAAAGCTCCATCCACCTCCTAAAACCATAACTTGGGGACTAGAATTTCACATGAGTTTGAGGAGACACAATCAGAAGTCACCTACTTTAACTTTCTAGCCTATGTGTTCATACACATACACTGACACACACACATACACACCTCTAATTGACAGCCAGTTACTCTTCCCTCCAATCTCAGAGGGACTGTTCTTACAGAATTAATTTTATACTTGCTCAAGGCCAATCCATCACTTGTCCTCTGAACCCCAAATCTTTGCTGTCCTAGACCTTGGCCCATTGTTTATTCCCTCTCGGATATCTTCTCTCTGCTCTCTTCTCTTTTGCCTTCTTTCTTCCCTCCCCTCCTTTCCTTTTTCTACCCTGACTTCTTCTCCTTCAACCTATAAAACACATGCAGATCTTGCCCACCCAAAAGCCACTTACTCTGTAAGATTTATCTCATTTCACCTTTTCTTTACACATTTCTACACTGTTCCACTGGACATGAATTACTTTTGTAACTTAAAATAGCTTTCCCCAAAATATGTACAGACAAAAATATTTAGTTCATGGGTCCTGTTCTTCAAGAAGTCTTGCCTGACTTGTGCTGGTCAGCTAAATGTCCCACAAACCCAGGTGAACATTAGAGCCGCAATTTGCCATGTGATTAAAAATCATCCACATGCATGTCTATCTCCCTCCACACTGTCAGCTCATAGTGAAGAGGATGATGACTTATAAAATCTTTGATTCTCGGCCCTGGCCGGCTGGCTCAGCGGTAGAGCGTCGGCCTGGTGTGTGGGGGACCCGGGTTCGATTCCCGGCCAGGGCACACAGGAGAAGCGCCCACCTGCTTCTCCACCACCCCCCTCCTTCCTCTCTGTCTCTCTCTTCCCCTCCCGCAGCCAAGGCTCCATTGGAGCAAAGATGGCCCGGGCACTGGGGATGGCTCCTTGGCCTCTGCCCCAGGTGCTAGAGTGGCTCTGGTCGCGGCAGAGTGACGCCCCGGAGGGGCAGAGCATCGCCCCATGGTGGGCAGAGCGTCGCCCCTAGGGCGTGCCAGGTGGATCCCGGTCGGGCGCATGCAGGAGTCTGTCTGACTGTCTCTCCCCGTTTCCAGCTTCAGAAAAATACAAAAAACAAAACAAACAAACAAAAAAAAAAAACTTTGATTCTCTAGGACCTTGCACTAGAGGAATTCTACTGAGAGTTTGCGGAATTAATCTCAATAATTGCTGTCAAGGGAAGGAAAGGTGCTTTTTATTATTGGCCAGTCTTGGCACCAGGCTGCATAACAAAATAGAAACAGCACAAAAAAGTGAATAACACAGTAAATAAGTTGAGTAAATATCTCCATATGTGGGCCTCATAATTAATAAAATAATTTATTAGTTTCTGGAAGGAATTTGCTACTATTTAATATAATTACATATTATAAAGCAGTAATTCAAGCAAAAGAATCATAGGACTTCTCCTGGGACACTTACCTAGCTAGCATGAGTCAGGAAGACTTCTTGAAGAATAGGACCTATGTGGTAAATATATTATATATTTTTTTGTACAATGTTTTTGGGGGGAGAGCTTTATTAAGTTACAAAAATAATACACACCCAATCAAACAGTATAGAAATGTATAAAGAAAAAATGTCATTCATTTGAAGGCCCTTTTATGAAGTGTGGGATGAAGAACTCTGAAATTCTGGACCCCCACAGAACAGAGTTTGACCAAAAGGCCACTCTCCTTCTGAGGGATGATATTTTGAAGACAGATTTCTGATACGAGTCACTTTTATCACCTTCATTTCTCCGACCTGTTTTGTAGAGTCCCCTTGATGATGGCATTAACTGCACCCCACAGACAACACCTCCACAGACAAGGAGTGGAACTTGCCTGCACAACACCATAGTCTGGATAGAACTTGCCCAGCCATGGATGTGGACCGAAGGAAAGGAGAGAAGGGAATGAGGGGGACACTGCTGACAGCAAGGGCTCATAATAGAGAAACTGAATTCTCTCCCCAAATGAAAACACTGCGGAATTGTGGTGATTCTTTATATCAAACCTACCCAAGTTATGATTTAAAAGGGTATCAAAACATCCATTAGGAGAGGTCTGCAGATGACATCAGAGTAATGGCGGGGTAGGAAGCGATACCGATAAATCTCCCCCAAAACTCAACAAGATCTTCAATCAGAAACAGAAAAACCTATACTTGGAGCTTCCAGATGCTTCGCAATACATCCAAAGGTATGATTGAGTGAAAAATTGGCTAAATATATAACCAAACCCCGAAGGAAAAAGGGAGTAAGAAATGCTCCGCCTTCCTCACTAACCTAAACAGGGCGGCTTTCTCTGGTAACTGTGAATATAGAAACTGAGGCGGGCAAAGGGGGTGAATAGATCCAGGCCGCCGTGGCACAAACGGCTGAACCAGGCTGTGGCTCACAGATCCAAGCCGAGGAAAATCTGATCCTGTGGCAACCTGGGCAATACAAGCTAACACTCGCGCCAAACCCAAACAAAGAAAGACAAGCGGAGCGGCCATTTTACCCGGTCTCCTGGTCGGTGCGCAGTTAGTGGGCGAGAATTTCTTCCTAGGCCCCGAGAGTGGGTGCCCGTGTTGCCCCACAGAGAGGCAGGGTCAGAGGCCTTTCTGTGGGCCGAGGACAGAGTCTCTGGGCAGCCCCAGCGCCCTGGGAAAGCCACGCACGGGAGGGAGTGAGAACTACTTCCAACGGCGGAGATTTTCCGTGCTGGTGAGGGTTTCACTCAGAGGGAACCGCGGCCGGCCTCATATCCTGGTGTGCGCGCGCAGATAAGGAGTGAGCGATTCCTCCGAGTGCCTCCGCAGTGCGCGCCCGTGTTATCGCACACAGGGGCAGAGTCAGGGGCCTTTGTGTGGGCCAAAGCGGAATCTCGAGCCGCCCCAGCGCCTTGCAAAAGCCGCGCACGGGGACGGAGCGAGACTCAATTCCAACGCTGCAACTTTTCCCTGCGGTTGGGGGTTTCACTCAGAGCGTGAGACTGCTGGCTGGATATCCTGGTCGCAGACAGTGAGTGAGAGTTTCCTCCAAGCGCCCCCCAGAAGTGGGCGCCTGCTTGTGTTACCGGACAGAGTGGCAGAGCCAGTGGTCTTTGAGTGGGCGGAAAGCCCGCCTGATTATGCTAGCAGCTCTGATTGACTGAGCCTTACCCAGAGCCCTGTGCTGAGTGGAAATAGAGTGGGGAGTTGCCAGCTCTTTGAGCCTCTTACTATCCAGGCAGAGGCAGCAGCAACCCCATAGCTGGATTATCAGGCTACTAATTGAGGAAGGAAAGACTAGGAGAAAGGCTCCAGGAACACAGACTCTCTCACTGTCGGAGCCTATAAATGCTAATGAGCCTCGACTCCCACGAGACTAAAGCACAATACATGACATTGCCATAGAGACTTATCAACTGCAAGCCTCTACCTGAGCGTGCCAAAGGGGCAGAACCCGGGGTACAGAGTCACCGACCAGGAAGAGGGAGAGAAAAGAAAAAGCAAGAAGATAACCTCTCAAAATCAAGAATAATCTGCAAACTTTATAACCTATCACATTTTATTATATTTGTTCGTTTGTTTCTCTTATCTTCATTCTTGATACTTTTTTTTCTTCCTCCAATTTGGCCGATTAACTCTCTACTGGTCTTACTCTCTCCTCTCCTTGAACTACACTACCCATAAGTGTTACATCTCCCATTATCTTTTCTCTTCTCTTCCTTTCTCTCTATGAGGGTTGCACTCCAAAACCCTTAACTCTCTCTCTCTCTCCTTTCTTTTTTCTTCTTTTAGTGGTTCCCTCTTTTTTTTCTCTCTCTCTCTCTTTCTTTTCTCCCTCTATATTAGTTTCTTCCTTTCTCCTTTACATCTCCTCTCATTCAAACCTCAATAACAAACAAATTATCTTATCTGGGACTCAAACCTATGTTTGTGGCATTTTGGGGGGTTTTTACTTCACCTTTTTAACTCACTAGCAGTGCTCCCATCCCTGGCTCTCCATATTATCTAGTTCTTGTTCCACTAAATACAATAGTAAGTTTTTAATTTGTCCCCCCATTTTTCCGTTTTCCTCTTATTCCTCTCATCATAACTCTTAGACAACCAACACCTAAAAGCAAATCATTTTATTCTTGACCCAAATTTTTTCCTTATTTGCTTTTTGTGGGTCCATACGCTCTTTTTTTTTTCTTTTTTCGTTTGTTTGTTTGTTTGTTTTTCTTTTTTTCTTTTTTTCTTTTTGGCCCCTTTATTACTTTTCCCCAATTCAGGCCCTCCATCACAGGCATTGTTTGTTATAACTCACAGTCCACCACAAGATTTTCTCAAGAAAGAGGGGAGAGGAGAGGAGAGGAAAAAAGGAGGGGGGGAATAATTTCCTTTTTTTAAAAATTTTTATTTTATTTTATTTTTCTTTATTTCATTATTAATTTTTTTTAAAAAAAAAAACAACTCTTTTCAATTTTTTATTTTTTTTTTATTTTTTTTTAACTTTTTATTCTTTATTAAATCTCATTAATACTATCAACAAAACCACCCTCAGATGCCATTAAGGAAGAGAAAATCGAATATCATGGATACAAAAGAAAGAGAGGTAACACAGCTAGATGAGGAAAAATCTATGGAGAAAAAATTTAATATATTGGAAACCTTGGAGCTAAATGACAGAGAATTCAAGATAGAAATCCTAAAAATCCTCCGAGATATACAAGAAAACACAGAAAGGCAATATAGGGAGCTCAGAAAACAACTCAATGAACACAAAGAATATATGTCCAAGGAAATTGAAACTATAAAAACAAATCAAACAGAGATGAAAAACTCAATTCACGAGCTGAAAAACGAAGTAACAAGCTTAGCTAATAGAACAGGTCAGATAGAAGAGAGGATTAGTGAAATAGAAGACAAGCAACTTGAGGCACAACAGAGAGAAGAAGAAAGAGACTCAAAAATTAAAAAAAATGAGATAGCCCTACAAGAATTATCTGACTCCATCAAAAAGAATAACATAAGAATAATAGGTATATCAGAGGGAGAAGAGAGAGAAAATGGAATGGAGAACATACTCAAACAAATAATAGATGAGAACTTCCCAAGCCTGTGGAAAGAACTAAAGCCTCAAGTTCAAGAAGCAAACAGAACTCCAAGTTTTCTTAACCCCAACAAACCTACTCCAAGGCATATCATAATGAAATTGACACAAACCAACAGCAAAGAAAAAATTCTCAAGGCAGCCAGGGAAAAGAAGAATACAACATATAAAGGAAGGCCCATTAGATTATCATCAGATTTCTCAGCAGAAACTCTACAAGCTAGAAGAGAGTGGACCCCAATATTTAAAGTCCTGAAAGAGAGAAACTTTCAGCCACGAATACTATACCCATCAAAGCTATCCTTCAAATACGAAGGAGAAATAAAAACATTCACAGATACAGAAAAGATGAGGGAATTTATCATCAGAAAACCCCCACTCCAGGAATTACTAAAGGGGGTTCTCCAATCAGATACAAAGAACAAAAAAAAAACAGCCACAAGTAAAAGCTCAAAGAAGAACACAATAAAACCAAATTTAAACTGTGACAACAACAAAAAGAAAGAGGGGGAGAAGATGGAGATTAACAGTAGCAAAGGACGATGGAGTGCAAAAGTACTCACAAAATAGTTCACTACAATGAACAGGGTAGGGACCCTTTTCATTACTTAAAGGTAACCACCATTGAAAAAACCACCACAGAAGCACATGAGATAAAAAAGATAGCAACAGAGGAAAGATGTATGGAATACAACCAAATAAAAACAAAAGATAGAAAAACGAAAGAGAAGGATCAAACAAGACACAAAACTAACAGAAAGCAAGATATAAAATGGCAATAGGGAACTCGCAAGTATCAATAATTACACTAAATGTAAACGGATTAAACTCACCAATAAAAAGGCACAGAGTAGCAGAATGGATTAAAAAAGAAAATCCAACTGTATGCTGCCTACAGGAAACTCATCTAAGTAACAAGGATAAAAACAAATTCAAAGTGAAAGGCTGGAAAACAATACTCCAAGCAAATAACATCCAAAAAAAAGCAGGTGTAGCAATACTCATATCGGATAATGCTGACTACAAGACAGGAAAAGTACTCAGAGACAAAAATGGCCATTTCATAGTGGCTAAGGGGACACTGAATCAAGAAGACATAACAATTCTTAATATATATGCACCAAACCAAGGAGCACCAAAATATATAAGACAGCTACTTATGGATCTTAAAACAAAAACTGACAAAAATACAATCATACTTGGAGACCTCAATACACCGCTGACGGCTCTAGATCGGTCATCCAAACAGAGAATCAACAAAGACATAGTGGCCTTAAACAAAACACTAGAGCACCTGGATATGATAGACATCTACAGGACATTTCATCCCAAAGTGACTGAGTATACATTTTTCTCCAGTGTACATGGATCATTCTCAAGAATTGACCATATGTTGGGCCACAAAAACAACATTAGCAAATTCAGAAAAACTGAAGTTGTACCAAGCATATTTTCTGATCATAAAGCCTTGAAACTAGAATTCAACTGCAAAAAAGAGGAAAAAAATCCCACAAAAATGTGGAAACTAAACAACATACTTTTAAAAAATGAATGGGTCAAAGAAGAAATAAGTGCAGAGATCAAAAGATATATACAGACTAATGAAAATGACAATACGACATATCAGAATCTATGGGATGCAGCAAAAGCAGTGATAAGAGGGAAGTTCATATCGCTTCAGGCATATATGAACAAACAAGAGAGAGCCCAAGTGAACCACTTAACTTCCCACCTTAAGGAACTAGAAAAAGAAGAACAAAGACAACCCAAAACCAGCCGAAGAAAGGAAATAATAAAAATCAGAGCAGAAATAAATGAATTAGAGAACAGAAAAACTATAGAAAAAATTAATAGAACAAGGAGCTGGTTCTTTGAAAAGATCAACAAAATTGACAAACCCTTGGCAAGACTTACCAAGGAAAAAAGAGAAAGAACTCATATAAACAAAATCCAAAATGAAAGAGGAGAAATCACCACAGACACTGTAGATATACAAAGAATTATTGTAGAATACTATGAAAAACTTTATGCCACTAAATTCAACAACCTAGAAGAAATGGATAAATTCCTAGAAAAATACAACCTTCCTAGACTGAGTCAAGAAGAAGCAGAAAGCCTAAACAGACCTATCAGTAGAGAAGAAATAGAAAAAACCATTAAAAACCTCCCCAAAAATAAAAGTCCAGGCCCTGACGGCTATACCAGCGAATTTTATCAAACATTCAAAGAAGACTTAGTTCCTATTCTACTCAAAGTCTTCCAAAAAATTGAAGAAGAAGCAATACTTCCAAACACATTTTATGAGGCCAACATAACCCTCATCCCAAAACCAGGCAAGGATGGCACAAAAAAAGAAAACTACAGACCAATATCTCTAATGAATACAGATGCTAAAATACTAAACAAAATACTAGCAAATCGAATACAACAACATATTAAAAAAATAATACATCATGAACAAGTGGGATTCATCCCAGAATCTCAAGGATGGTTCAACATACGTAAAACGGTTAATGTAATACACCATATCAACAAAACAAAGAACAAAAACCACATGATCTTATCAATAGATGCAGAAAAGGCTTTCGATAAAATACAACACAATTTTATGTTTAAGACTCTCAACAAAATGGGTATAGAAGGAAAATATCTCAACATGATAAAGGCCATATATGATAAACCATCAGCTAACATCATATTAAATGGCACTAAACTGAAGGCTTTCCCCCTTAAATCAGGAACAAGACAGGGTTGTCCACTCTCTCCACTCTTATTTAATGTGGTACTAGAGGTTCTCGCCACAGCAATCAGACAAGACAAAGAAATAAAAGGCATCCATATCGGAAAAGAAGAAGTAAAGGTATCACTTTTTGCAGATGATATGATCCTATACATCGAAAACCCCAAAGAATCCACAAAAAGACTACTAGAAACAATAAGCCAATACAGTAAGGTCGCAGGATACAAAATTAACATACAGAAGTCAATAGCCTTTCTATATGCCAACAATGAAACAACTGAGAAGGAACTCAAAAGAATAATCCCCTTCACGATTGCAACAAAAAAAATAAAATACTTAGGAATAAACATAACAAAGAATGTAAAGGACTTATATAATGAAAACTATAAACCATTGTTAAGGGAAATCGAAAAAGATATAATGAGATTGAAGAATATACCTTGTTCTTGGCTAGGAAGAATAAATATAATCAAGATGGCTATATTACCCAAAGCAATATACAAATTTAATGCAATTCCCATCAAACTTTCAATGACGTTTTTTAAAGAAATAGAGCAAAAAATCATCAGATTTATATGGAACTATAAAAACCCCCGAATAGCCAAAGCAATCCTAAAGAAAAAGAATGAAGCTGGGGGCATAACAATACCTGACTTGAAACTTTATTATAGGGCCACGACAATCAAAACAGCATGGTATTGGCAGAAAAATAGACACTCAGACCAATGGAACAGAATAGAAAGTCCAGAAATAAAACCACATATATATAGTCAAATGATTTTTGATAAAGGGGCCAACAACACACAATGGAGAAAAGAAAGCCTCTTCAATAAATGGTGCTGGGAAAACTGGAAAGCCACATGCAAAAGAATGAAACTGGACTACAGTCTCTCTCCCTGTACAAAAATTAACTCAAAATGGATCAAAGATCTAAACATAAGACCTGAAACAATTAAGTACATAGAAGAAGACATAGGTACTCAACTCATGGACCTGGGTTTTAAAGAGCATTTTATGAATTTGACTCCAATGGCAAGAGAAGTGAAGGCAAAAATTAATGAATGGGACTACATCAGACTAAGAAGTTTTTGCTCAGCAAGAGAAACTGATAACAAAATAAACAGAAAGCCAACTAAATGGGAAATGATATTTTCAAACAACAGCTCAGATAAGGGCCTAATATCCAAAATATACAAAGAACTCATAAAACTCAACAACAAACAAACAAACAATCCCATAAAAAAATGGGAAGAGGATATGAATAGACACTTCTCCCAGGAAGAAATACAAATGGCCAACAGATATATGAAAAGATGCTCATCTTCTTTAGCTATTAGAGAAATGCAAATCAAAACGGCAATGAGATACCACCTCACACCTGTTCGATTAGCTGTTATTAGCAAGTCAGGTAATAGCAAATGTTGGAGAGGCTGTGGAGAAAAAGGAACCCTCATCCACTGTTGGTGGGAATGTAAAGTAGTACAACCATTATGGAAGAAAGTATGGTGGTTCCTCAAAAAGCTGCAAATAGAACTACCTTATGACCCAGCAATCCCTCTACTGGGTATATATCCCCAAAACTCAGAAACATTGATACGTAAAGACACATGCAGCCCCGTGTTTATTGCAGCATTGTTCACAGTGGCCAGGACATGGAAACAACCAAAAAGCCCATCAATAGATGACTGGATAAAGAAGATGTGGCACATATACACTATGGAATACTACTCAGCCATAAGAAATGATGACATCGGAACATTTACAGCAAAATGGTGGGATCTTGATAACATGATACGAAGCGAAATAAGTAAATCAGAAAAAACCAGGAACTGTATTATTCCATACGTAGGTGGGACATAATACTGAAACTAAGAGACATTGACAAGAGTGTGGTGGTTACGGGGGGGAGGGGGGAATGGGAGAGGGATAGGGGGTGGGGAGGGGCACAAAGAAAACAAGATAGAAGGTGACAGAGGACAATCTGACTTTGGGTGGTGGGTATGCAACATAATTGAACGACAAGATAACCTGGACTTGTTATCTTTGAATATATGTATCCTGATTTATTGATGTCACCCCATTAAAAAAATAAAATTATAAAAAAAAAAAAAATAAAAAAAAAAAAAAAAGGAGAGGTCTGCAAATTTAATACTGGGGTTAGGGCAGAGCATATTCTACGGTGTGTACTTAAAAGGCTTTAGCCTTCTTTTTTATTTATTTTTTTATTTTTTTATTTTTATTATTTTTTTTTTTTGCATTTTTCTGAAGCTGGAAACAAGGACAGTCAGACAGACTCCCGCACGCGCCCGACCGGGATCCACCCGGCACACTCACCATGGGGCTACGCTCTGCCCACCAGGGGGCGATGCTCTGCCCATCCTGGGCGTCGCCATGTTGCGACCAGAGCCACTCTAGCGCCTGAGGCAAAGGCCACAGAGCCATCCCCAGCGCCCGGGCCATCTTTGCTCCAATGGAGCCTTGGCTGCGGGAGGAGAAGAGAGAGACAGAGAGGAAGGAGAGGGGGAGGGGTGGAGAAGCAAACAGGCGCTTCTCCTGTGTGCCCTGGCCGGGAATCGAACCCGGGTCCTCCGCACGCTAGGCCGACGCTCTACCGCTGAGCCAACCGGCCAGGGCGGCTTTAGGCTTCTTAAAGAAACAGGCAGAATCCCAAAAAGAACTCTACTCTATAGCTTGTATGTGTGTTTAAGGATGGGCTGGAATAGAGTCCTATACGCATGCTCAGGAATTTGAGAATATCTGCTCCAGGAAGGTATACATGGTCTATGTGTCTGGGAGTTAAAGAAAGAATTAAATGATATCATTTAAGTTGGTTCAAGCCAATGAAATATTTTCAAGTCTAATAATTTTGACTACTTGGAGGGTGTGAGTAATGTCAGAATTATTCTTTCTTATCCATCACACACATCCCTTCATCAATTTATTATTCATTTAGACTGTATACCAGCTCCCTCCAAAGGACTTACAGTAGCTGCGCACAACTGGGATCTTTTTTCCTGACCTAATTAGCAGTTGGCCCCACAGCTTTCTTACTTCATGGAAGCTGCAGCCTTGGGCTTTCAAGGGGAGCCCGCTGAATTGGCATAGATTCGTCCTTGCACTGTGTGCATTTACTACAACCATTTGCATTTTTCTAATTTTGGATTCCTGCTTCAATAAGCATATAGGACATTCTTGGGATAACTTGGCAACCTACTCCCACATTCATGCATGATGGTGCCTAGTCCCGGGTTGACTAACCCACTCGTCTAAATTACATCTGACCATGGGGATGTGCTGACTGCATTCAATTCGGTGCAGCGCTCAGAATTTTTCAACATCTCAAGTTACACGAAGCTTGTGTTAGAATAAATCGACTGCTTTCTGCTGCTGGATTTTGGCTCTGCCTCTGAGTGGGAAAATGGAACATACGCTCAGTATGTAAGATCCTTTTCTCTCAGCTGGACCTGAAGCAGAGAAAACAAGGAAGTTGAACCTGACCATGGCCTCTGTGGTCTGGCGAGCCAGAATCTGAAAGGGAGAGGAAGCGGAGGGGAAAGAGTCGCACTAACAGGAAACTCTCCATTGGATCGGGATGTGAGTTCAAGGGCTTCTATCTAAAAAGTATCATCTCCTGCATGTTCTTTGATTCTTTCACTAAGGAGGAAAACAGGCCATTGCAATAGAAACTCAAATTTAAAATGCAAATATCTACATAATTGAGCAAGTCTAAGTGCCTGTTTCATTAGGGGTCAGTCAGGCAGCATCCTGGTTCCTTCTGCTACATACCTATGCACCCTTCCACTCACATATGGACTAAGGGGCCGGGGAGTTGAGCAAATACAGTGACATCTGATGGCCAGCAGTGCTGGGCACCTGGCCCAACGTGGAGCAGCCCCAATGTGAGGAGAGCAACATCGTCCCCTGGAAATTATAAAGAAGGTGTCTTCGTGATAAGACACAGCCAGCGGCCAGGGCTGGAGACGTCTGGTAGTCCTGAGCACTCGGAAGAGGCTCTCCATGGCCCCAGATCTTATCCAGGCACCTACTCAGGCTTGGATTTGTCCTGGTGAGAAAGTGGTGGTAAATAAATGGCCTTTTTAGTTCCAGGCTCTGCTGATGCTTGACCTCTAGAGTTGTAACACTTCGGGCTTCAGTCAACTGAAGCTGGAACTTCCTATAACGTGCAACACAGAGCATTCTCCTTTTCCTCACAGTTTGGAAGTAGCAGGAGTGACAATGACCATAGCCAACCTAAAGGACTGGATTTTGGAGCTACTGCACTGAGTAACAACCAGGACTAATTCGTATGAACACTCAGAGGACCTCTAGGACTGCCCAGAGGCGTCCTCACACATTGGTAGACTTGCAAAATTCTAGCATCCCTGAGTCCAGGTGGGCAGGCTACATTGATGGGCCCAAACTGAATTGTCTACACCAGCTAGTGAAAACCAGGACATTTGGATTATATACGAAGAAATCAAGTTTTCTCATTACTCATCAAGTGCCCTCAGTGCTATTGAAGACCCACATACTCTCCTCTCTGAGCCTGGGAGGGAGCCTTAGGCTTAGGTAAGGGGGGGAAAGAAAGGTAAAGGGGAGGAGGTTAGAAGGGGACGGCTAAGGCTCTTTAAAAGAACTTGCTCATAAGTGAAAAAAATTAAAGCTGCCTTTAACTCATAGTGAAGTTCAGAAAGTTCAATCCACCAACAGGGAAGAAGACTCCAGAAGGAACCAATGTCAACACACGAGCACAGCCATGTGCTCACAGCTCCTTTGTCTTCCGGTCTGGCCCCACAGGTGCTGACACAGGTGTGGAGAGCTCCCTTCCCTCTGTCTCCTCTCCAGCTTGTTTCTTACCTCTCACCTCTGGGTCCCACACACCTTTGTGGTTAAAGTGCAGTGACTTCTGCCCTGGAGTCTTAAGGTCTCCTGAGTGGACCGCTATAGAACAAACATCGCCCTCACTAGCACTGGCTACCAAGTGTGGCATAACTCCATAGGCTGTTTTTGCTAAAGACAAACACACAAAAAAATAACCCCTACTTCCCACATAGGGGAGGGTGGGGAGAGACAGAGACTCCCATCCTTACCCCAGCAAGGGGAGGGACAAACAGAGAGGGGGGCAGGGGACCCCACTGTACCAAAAACAACTGCAATAATATTTAGAAGCCCCTGCCTTTTCCTGGCTTTTCCAAGTATAGGCTTTGCAGATTCCTGACCTACAGGCTTAGCCATGTCTGATCTCTAAGCTAATCCTGACCAAAAGGGAAGCCATTCCTCAAAATTCACGGAATCATCTTGCCTCTGACGATGCGACTTACTTGAATCCCTGGCTTCCAGCCCTGGCTCGCTCTTGGCCTGTGGCTTTGGCCCTTCTTTGATGTGTTCTAAGTCCGTCCTTGAGAATTCCATTGAGGAGCCTAACACTGACCCTGGCCGCACTTCTCAGTGTATGTTTCTAACCCTGTCCTCTCTTTAGGGACAGTGTGGAGCAGGGTTTTTGGCCTTTCCAAATTAGGACAGGAATTTATCAGAGGTGACCAGAGGCAATGTGGCCAGGTGACTATCAAGGATCTCAGCAAAGAGGAAACAAGAACATTCATGGGACTATCAAGTAAAGCATCAAATCCAAAGGACAAAGTGTGTTAGGAGGCAAAGCAGGAGTTGGGAGGCTCAGGGCTGGATAGAATCAGGTTTGAGGGGTTGAGAAGTGGAGCAGTCGTGGGACACTGCAGTGTGGCAGGGGTCCAATGGGGCAGGGAGCTGCCCAAGGTCAGACACACCTACGCACCTTAGGCACCAAATGACACGCCCTTCCCTTTGTTTTGAATGTGCCCTCCCACTTGTCCATCCAAGGACTCACATCAAACAGTACCTGCTCTGCTGGTTAATCCCACACTACCCCTGGACCCGACAGACTTCTGATGTGCTAGTGTAACTCTGCTCCTCTAAACTATTTATTAACCTGGCTGGTCTTCTCCACCTTCCATAATACTGAACTACTTGATATCAAAGACGTGGTCTTCCCATATTTTAAAACTTAGCACTCAAAACCTGGCTTCTGAAGAACCTCAAGAATGAGTGAACAAATGGAAATGGGATAGCACAAGCATATCTAACTTAAATTCCACTGAAACTATAGCAACGAGATTTAAAACAAACAGATAAACCTAGATGAACGGGGAAACATAAAGGGGGACAATAAAAATAATGCAGGAAGCTGGAAAACAGATGCACAAGTGGTGTCTAACTTAACAGAACTAGGAAGTTGAATGCTGAGTCAGCAGTGATGAAAGGCAGACTCAATCTTATTCACACTGTGTTCAAAAGGCTCATGAATCTATGGTATCAGATACCCTTGGGCGTAGGGTGAAGGGACAGGTTAGTGAAGAGTTGTGAAAGAAGCAGTTAGATCCCTGTGTCTCTTCTTTTCTATAGGCTTCTGTGCCACCCTGTTACTCAAACCCGGAGCCTCTAGGCAGAGCGGAGGAAGGTGTATCCAACGGGAAAAGGGAATGAAGGCATCCTGAATGCCAGTCTGCTTCCCCCACAGTTTTCAAACTGCTGGAGCCAGGTATGCACTCTCTAGGAGAGAGAAGAATCTCCTCTGGGAACCCTCAGACCAAGGCGAAGTCCTCACAAGGGAAGGCTGTTTAGTGCCTGTACTGTAGGAATCGGGACTTGGTCCCGGTTCTGGGCATAGCACGTTCTCATGCCAGTCTGTAAGAGCTGCTTGTGTCCAGTGAAGGTTCTTCTTCTGAAAATATGTTAGTTTTGCTTCATTTGCATATATGTTAAACCTACAAACAGAAGTATAGGAGTAGCATAGAACACAGTGCATCAATCATATCTAGGACCAACATATTAGGGTTCATTTAGTATAAACCCCAGAGCTTTCATAGCTCAATCACACTTGTTGCCAGTGCAGGAAATACTATCACTTCACTCTCCTAACCCCGGACGGCCAGAATTCTGGCCAGAAGCTCTGGACCTCATTTCTGTGAGTTCTTTCATACCACCTCCGAGCCACAGCGACGGTTTAAATTGCTGCTAGGGAAAGAGAGGATCCACACCTACAAGGTGACTAATGAGACATTGCAGACACTGCCAAGAAGCTCAGGTCCTGTGATCTTTCACCCCAAACCCCAAAGAAATATGCATGTGGTATTGTCAGGTACTAATAAAGAATGTCTAGTTTAGGTAGATTATGTTATTCCATACTAGATAATCTTTCTGAGAGGCTATCTTTGGTTGATTTCCACATTAATGCATAAAATCAATGGAGTGAGTAAAGGTCTTAGACTTCCAACACTCAGACAGAAGTCCTGTCAAATAGCATGAAATGGAACTTCTTCACTGACAAGCCTTTCTAACCAAGTCACCTAAAGCTGCAATTTCCAAACTGTGCACTAAGGCTCCCTGAGGCACCATAATGAATTCATGAGCATTGTGGGATATTTTGAATTTTCAAGGGAAACAGCAATTTCTACTGCTCACCATGCAAACTACTATTAAGTTCTTTGGACAAAACTGTCAGGCATTTCTTTGGGCCTAAGGGGTGCCATGAATAAGTTACTGAGATTTTAAAGAAGCCATAAACAAGAAAGTTTGGGAATCCCTACTTTAAAGGGAAGTTCTCAGTTCAGTTGGCATGCTCACCCCACTATCCAGAGCTCCTAGTAAGCTCCTGCCCCTTGTTCTTAAATATAAGCACATAACTGAGCATATCAGACAGCTGAGGGAAGCCAAAAACAGAAATAAGAAAACACACACACAAACCCAGAAACTTTGCATGGGAAGAAACTTGGAGGGAGGGAGGAAAGAAAGGAAGGAAGGAAGGAAGGAAGGAAGGAAGGAAGGAAGGAAGGGAGGGAGGAGGAGGAGGGAGGGAGGGAGGAGGAGGAGGGAGGGAGGGAGGAAGGAGGGAGGGGGGAGGGAGGGGGAGGGAGGGGGAGGGAGGGAGGGAGGGAGGGAGGAGGGAGGAGGGAGGAAGGAAGGAAGGAAGGAAGGAAGGAAGGAAGGAAGGAAGGAAGGAAGGAAGGAAGGAAGGGGAGAGGGAAGGAGAGAGGGAGGGAAGGAGGGAGGGAGGAAAGGAGGGAGGGAGGGAAAGAAAAGAATCCAGAGGTTTCTAAGGATTATAAAGGGTATTCTTTCCCTTCTCTGTTTGTGCAAGGGAGTCCTTTTAATATCATATATACATATCCAATCAAATTTATTCAAAGTATAGATAGATAATCTATGATGATTGAAAAATCCTAATATGATCAACGCATGTCTCAATATTTCAGTCAGTCCCTGAAAGCCAAGCTCACTTGGCTTAATAGATAATTAACTAAGACTAATATTCTACCAATTTCTGGGGTGCCTCCAAAGGCATTGGAACCAATTCTTTTATATTCTCTGAAGTCTCCTTCCTTTATGTCCATGAAAAAGGTTCTATTTAAGGAGGAATTCCTAAAGCATATGTGCACTTCCAATACAAATATTAGTATTTGGGTCTTATGTAAGCCTTCGATGTAGTTCCATAAGTTAAAAGTCTACGATGATAAACAATAACTATAATTTGTAACTGTAAGAACATAAGATAACATTGCTAAAATCAAATATGCTGCCTTCATGTCAAACTATTGCCATCATTTTATTTTAAAATTTCATTTTTGTAGATTAAATGCTGTGTCTACCAGGCAATTATGGGTATATTTTTGTATTCTGAGAAAAACAACAACAAAAAGAATGTTTATAAGAGGGTCATTTTGCTCTTTAGGTTTTGCATAGAATAGATTAAATCATGGCAATTAGTGTAACGGAAATGTTTATAGCAATCTCTGATGGCAGTTCCACTAATGTAATGATTTAGCTCAAGCCCAGTAAAACACGAACATGTATCATTAGGATGAATCAGAATCAAAAGCAAAGCAACTTTTTGCTTACAGTAATTCAACATACATCATCTCATCAGCTATGCCAACTATAAAATTAAGGATATACAATTAGTCAATCAGACAGTTCCTGAATTAATTAATTAGGCAGAGAAAATCAGCAAGCAAGGACAGGACTACATCCAACAACATACTTCCCACTCTTGCAGCGGTGCTTTTCATTAATTTTGATCTAGTTATCCAAATAAATCACAGGATTAAATCTCTCCCATATGACATTAGCGATCAGGACACCTCCCCAACCACCCTTTGCAAAAGTCCTACATTAGTACCCACCACTTTGGTATTTTATAAATTCACCCTCCAGAGGTCACTTGGGTGTTTTTTTTTCTACATCTAAAAATTATTTGCTTTGTGGTCTGCCTGGCAAAGCTATGCTTGTGATAATTCTCAATGGTTCACTCAACAGTTGTCAGGGAACTGTGCATAGACACAGGGTATGTGTATTCTTCCATTAGGAGACATAAGAAGAAATTCATATCGAAACCCTGGGCTTGCCTGGTCGAGGCACATATGAAAGTTGATTATTCCTGCTTCTCCCTTTCTCCCTTCTCTCTCTCTTCTCCAAAATGAATAAATTTAAATTTTTTTTTAATTAAAAAAATAAATTCATACAAATGGCCAATAGATATATGAAAAGATGCTCATCTTCACTAGCTATTCAAGAAATGCAAATCAAAACTACAATAAGATATCACCTCACACCTGTTGTTAGATGGGCTATTATCAGGAAGAGGCTGTGGAGAAAAGGGAATCCTCATTCACTGCTGGTGGGAATGCAAACTAGTACAACCATTATAAAAAAAAGTATGGTGGTTCCTCAAAAAAATTAATAGAACTACCATATGACCCAGCAATCCCTCTACTGGGTATCTACTCCCAAAACTCAAAAACACTGGTACATAAGGACACATGCACCCCCATGTTCATCGCAGCATTATTCACAGTGGCCAAGACATGAAAACAACCAAAGTGTCTTTCAACAGAGGATTGGATAAAGAAGATGTGGTACATATACACAATGGACTATTTCTCAGCCATAAGAAATGATGACCTATTGCCATTTACGACAACATAGATGAACCTTGAGAACATTATACTGAGTAAAATAAGTAAATCAGAAAAAGCTAGGAACTATATGATTTCACACAAAGGTAGGATATAAAACTGAGACTTATGAACACAGATAAAAGTGAAGTGGTTACCAGGGAGTAAAGAGGAACAAATATACCGTGACAGAAAATAATTTGACTTTGGGTGATGGGTATACAACATAATCAACAGTTCAAATGCTATATAGAACTGTTTGCCTGAAACTTACATACTCCTTTTGATCAATGTTACCCCATTAAATTTAATTTTCTAAAAAAATATTTTAAAAAGAAGAAATTCAGTGACCTTGAAGCTTAGATGTCAAGACAAGGAGTATTACTGAAAATAAAAAACATTTTATAACAATTAAAGAACTGTAAAATGTTAGTGGTGTCACCTAGGTGATGCATATATGAGTCTCCTCTATAAAGTTCTTTCAAGTTTTCTATATGTCCAAAATTTTTCAAAATACAGCGTTGGAAAATACGTGTAATTAAAATGTATGCCAACAATAGCACAAGATAGAAAGTAGTAAGTACATAAATTAGTTGGGTGGCAGTGGAGGGGGCTGGGCTGAAAAACAAAAACTTCTCCATTAATTGCAATGAAAGTAAGAAAGGAAATAATCTAAAACAACTGAGTTAAATAGAAAACAAATAGTCGAATGGTAGACAGAGGCCAAATATATTAATATTTATTTTAAAAATAACCACACACTCCAATGAAAGGACAAAGTTAGACTCAATTTTTTAAAATCCTTTTGCTGTTTATAATAAATACACTTTAAAAATAAGGAAACACAATGGCTATAAGAAAAAAATATAGAGAAAGATATACAAGACAAACAATAACCAGAAAGAATTGGTACAGCTATACTAATATCAAAGTAAATGTTAATACAATAAGCATAAATAGTAATAGAGAATCATTTTATAATTATAAAAGGATTAATTCACCAGAAAGATATAACAATTCAAAATTGTATGCATTTACTACTATAGCCTCAAAAGCAAGAATTTGCAACATTACAGATAAATAGCAAATGTACAATTATAGCGAGAGATTTTAGTAATCCTCTCTCAGGTGCTAACAGAAGAAACAAACAAACAATAGAATGTGGAGGACTAAAACAACATAATCAAACAATCTGACTTAATATATAAAAGAAAGTGCAGCCAATGACTGCAGAATTCATATACTTTTCAATTACACATGGACTGCTCACTAAAATTTAAATTTGCTTGGCTATAAGCATATCAAAATAATTTTGAGAAGATTGAAATTATACACACCATGTTGTCTAACAACAATAGAATTAATCTAGCAGTCAATCACAAAAAGATAAATGTAAACATCCTCAAATATGTAGAACTTAAACAATACACTTCTAAAACTACTGACTGGTGGTGGCACAGTAAATAGAGCATCTACCCAGGACTCTGAGGACCCAGGTTCAAAACCCCAAGGTCGTTGGCTTGAGTGCAGGCTCGCCAGCTTGAGCACAGGATCATTGACATGATCTGAAGATCACTGGCTAGAGCCCAAAAATTACCAGCTTAAAGCCCAAGGTCACTGGCTTGAGCAAGAGGCCACTGGCTCAGCTTGAGCCCCCGGTCACAGCACGTTTGAGGAGCAATCAATGAACAACTAAAGTGAAGCAACTATGAGTGGGTGCTTCTTATCTCTCCTCCCCCTCACTCTCTCTCTACAAGACTCTTTAAAACAAATTTAAAATAAGTAATAAATAAATAAAATTACTATGGATTAAAAAGAGAAATCACAATGGTTTAGAAAATATTTTGAATTGAATGACAGCAAAAATATTATATAACAGACTTTGTGAGATGTAGGTAAAGCATACGTCCAGGAAAAGTTTTATTGCAATTTAGTATAATGAAACAATTGTATCAAGACAAGTGAATTTTCTACAAGGATAGATGATTAGACCAATGGAACATAATTAATCTAGTAACAGATTTACACATAACCAATCACTTGATTTATGACAAAGATGCCCCAGTGCAGTGGGGAAAGGATGTTTTTTTTAATAATGGTACATCATCTATTGGAAATTCATGTGGAAAAAACAAATTAATATTGACTTCTACCTCACACTTCACATTCACAAAAATAAACCTCAGATGGATTGCACAGCTAAATATGAAAATTAGACAGTAAGAAGACAACATAGCAGAAAATCTGCATGATCTTGGTGTAGATGCCATGGTAGACAAGAACAAAAATCAAAACTTAAAAAGAAAAATGCTGACAAATAATACTATAAAAAGTATTAGTGACAAAAGAAAGTTTGATGGCATATTGTGAAAAACTAGTTATAGAACTATAACCTCATTAATCTATTTTTAAAAAATAAATTTATATTAAGTTATATATGTAGAAATAAGAAAGGATAATCATCAATATATTAATAGTGGTTATCTATTATCCATATCTTCATGACAGGTATGGGTAATTTTTATTTTCTTCTTTATGTTTTTCTGTGCTTCCAGTCTTCCTTAAATTGATATATATCATTTTGACATTCATTTAAAATTGTATTTAATTCCCACTATGGTCTAAATGTTTGTGACCCTCCAAAATTTATATGTTGAAATCCTAATGTACAGTGTGATGATATTAATGAGGGGATTTCCTTTAGGAGGTATTTAAGTCATGAGAGTGGAGCCCTCATGACTAAGATAAGTGCTCTTATAAAAAAAAAAAAGGCTCCAGTGAGCTCCCTAGCCTCTCCACCATGTAAGGATGTGAGGACACAGCAAGAAGGCACTGGCTATGAAGAAGGAAGAGGCTCCTCACCAAAAGGCAACCATGCTAGTGCCTTCACCTTGGACTTTCCAGCCTCCAGAGCTGTGAGAAATAAATTTCTGTTGTTATAAGCTACCCAGCCTAAACAGACTAAGACAACTTTCCTTTTTTTAAAAGTAACAGTCTTACCCTTTGCAACAGCCTGGAGGGACCTGGAGAGCATTGTGTTAAGTGAAATAAGCCAGTCAGAGAAAGACAAGTACCGTATGATTTCATAGGCACAGATAACAGTGTGGTGATTCCACAAAGGAGGGAAGGGAAAGGGAGGGGAGGGGAGGAGGAAGGTGGAGTAGGGTATGGGGGAGAAATAAATGGTGATGGGTGGAGACTTGACTTAGGGTGGTGAACACACAATAAGTGTATAGATGAGCTGCTGTGGAACTGTGTACCTGAAACATATATAATTCTGTTAACCAGTGTCACCCAAATAAATTCAGTAAAAAGGAAAACTAATTAATTAATTAATGTAACAATTTTAGTGACCTAAAACTGTGTGGTATTAATCTAATAAGAAAAAATCAGAGACAAGGATGTACTGGTGAATGAACACATGACTAAGTCACAACAAACAGCTCAACATTTAGGTTAGGAAACCAATCTACAAAAGTAATTTTTAATTTTTTTAATCAGCAGGAATCATTCCTTAATTATCATCTTTTCCAAAGGAAATTCACATTTCATCATAAAGACAGAACAAAATACCCATGTTTTCACCATCCAGGAGCAAGTCGTATAGTGGACAACAAAATCTGGCAAATTACACAGAGCAGTCATGTTCTATAGCAGAAAAAGTGTTCACAAAAAGTGGGGAGGTCTAGTTCCATTCCAGGTTGTGACCCACAGCAAGGAACTTAGCCTCAGACCACAGTTGCACCATTTTCTGACAGGACCATAGTGCCAGAACTAGAGACAGGGGGACGGGCAGGGTTTGAGGGCTGAGTGAACAGAAATGTATCTACCAATGACCTGGGGATAGAAGAGTAAAGGAAAAGTCCTCTGGCCAGAACCCAGAGCCACTAGGGAGGGCAAAGAAAATAGGAGAATGCCAGAAAATAAACTGAATCCTGTTCCTCACCAGGGAATACATAGGGGTTTAAATGTGGAACCAGCGACTGTTAAAAGCCAATTTAAAAGAAGCTGCAAAATTTGCACAAGGTCCACAGTTGGAAAATAACTGTGTTCCTTCATGGCCCACATACCTCCCAGAAAACAGAGAGGGTGAGCCTGGTGCCCCTCACCAGGACACCAAACAGAATCCTGAGAGCTACAGGAGTCTACAGCATTCTTCTTCCAGCACCTTGAATGCCAAAATCCCAGAAGGAAACATGACTGAACAGTTTCCCAACCAGGTGTTTTTCAAAAAAAGAGGTAATAAAAAAAGGAGGAGGAGGAAGAAAACCAAGGTGGTTAGATGTATTATAATTGATGGAATCAGAGTCATGGTCTGAGACTCTGCTCTCAAAGAACAGAGGGGCTTCCAATTTGCACAACATGGGGGTGGGGGGCTCGTTCATTGTGTGTTTGTGTCCTCTGAGGTTGTGCAATACATAGCCTTACAAATGGGTAAATGAGTGAAATAATGCAAGAGTATATCATAGAATACTTCTCAAGTAATTGTTTATTCTAAAACATGTAATATGCAGATAAAAGAAACAGAAAAGAAAGGGATGACATTACTTATCTTGTCAGGTTGCTTGTTGGATAAAGGTACTCTGTGAGTTTCCTGCCAAAGAAAGGAAGTGACCAAAGTCCTTGCAGGCCACTTTCCTAAAGGCATTAAAGGAAGTCTAGAGCTGAAAAGAGGTCCCTGCATCGAGGACAAATAGCCAGGATGTCTATTCTTAGAACTATTAATACAATCTGCAAGGATTCTCCTCACATAAGGACCATGGTATGGGAGGATGGTGAGATATCTATGTCTCAGCCTAAATATGCCACCTTCTTTCATATGGCACAATCAGTCCTGGACTTTGTGTCACTACCTAGCTTTTAACACTTTTCTTTTCCCCTATATTTGGCTTTATTTCCCAAGTGATTATTTTCAAGTGATAATTATCATTTTAGTTGATATTTTTCCTTATTTCAAAAATAAATATTTGGCACTGGCCGGTTTACTCAATGGCAGAGTATTGGCCAGGCATGTGGATGTCCAGGGATTGATTCTCAGTCAGGGCACACAGGAGAAGAAATCATCTGCTTTCCACCCCTACCCCTATCCCCTCTCTTATTCTTTCTCTTCTCTCTCTTTTTTTCTCTCTTCCTCTTCCCACAGCCATTGCTCGCTTGGCTCAAGCAAGTTGGCCCTGGGCACTGAGGATGGTTCAGTAGCCTCCCCTCAGGCACTAAAAATAGCTTGGTTGCCAAGTAACAAAATAACACCTAGATGGACAGAGCATCATCACTCCATAGGAAGCTTGCCAGGTGGATTCCTGGTGGAGGGCACATGCAGTAGTCTGTCTCTCTGCCTCCCCTGCTCTCAATTTAAATAAATAAATAAATAAATATTTAATTGCATAAATAATAAGTACATCATACATAATAAAGCTAAAAACACAATGTCCTCCCTGACTACCAGCCCCGTCCCACCACCACAACCCCAGTTTCATACTGCTCTTCCAAAGTTGAACACTATAATCAATCTGGTATACAGATTGGTCCTTTCTGGACCTTTATCAATATTTTTAAAAGGTATATGTACCCATAAATATATACTTACATGGTAATATCTTTACACATATTGTTTGCATATTGTTTGTCAACTTATTTATTCACTTAAAAATCTCTCTCGGAGGTCTTTCACTGGCAGTCTGTACAGATCTACTTCATGCCTGGTAACCGCCGTACACAGAACACCGGGCCCAGCTTGTGATGTCAGTTTGTTTAACCACTGCTCTCCTGCTTCCCGTTTTTCACTATCACCAACAATGGGGTAATGAATGTTATTGTAGGTAAAACTTTGGGCACATGTTCAAGTCTTTCTTTGGGACAAATGTTTTAAGTGGAACTACAATAAATTATAACAGCTTTAACAAACATCGTTTTCCCAAGGCCAAACCAATCCACACCCTCATAAGAGTGTGTGTTTTCCCCAGTTTTCACCACCACTGGACATTGTTGGTTTTCCAGTGAACCCAATGGGCAAAAATAGAGTTTCACTCTTTTTGTTTTAATTTCCCTGAGTATTAATGAGAGTGAACAGTGATTTTTAAAGGTCTGGGTTTGGGTGTTTGTTTGGTTGGTATTTTTTGCAGTTTCCTCTATGTGTTTCTATTACTTAGATAGTTTTGTTGTTGTTATTGTTTTTCAATTAAATCCCTGGTTCAGCTGGAGTTTATTGTAACTGCGTATTTCGATTTAAAGAAAAACCCTAATTTTATGTATTGTTTTCCAGGAAGTCAATAATCTGCCCATTATTTATTGAAGATTCCTTTTTTCCACAGTGATTTAAATTTACATCTAAAACCTAGATGTCTTCATTAATCATGGGTCAGCTTTAGAACTCCTGCTTGCTTCCACTGATGTATTACTATGACAAAAATTGTTCTAATTACTAAAGCTTAATTGTTCGTTTAATGTATAATAAGGCAATATTGATGTTTTGTACATTTTCTTTTCCAGATGAATTTCAAAATCAACTTGAGAGAAGTTTCTCAAGAAAATCCCATTAAGATTTATTTAGGTTTTTCTTTCTGTCATTTAGTAGTTTTATAGCTTACTTAATATAAATCTTACACAGTTGTTATTAGACTTCTTTATAAGTTTTTGTTTGTTTTTGCTTTTTGGCTAAGTGCATATTTACATCTGATGTGACTGCTCATGGTCAATTAACTACTACTCTAACCACAATACAAATATAATGATCATTTTTGCTAGTTTCTAAAATTCACTCAACACCATTTTTATAGATCATGCTGTTTCGTTTCCTGGATCTACATTTTGAATGAATTTGGTCTCAAAACAGATAAGGAAATAATTCATGAAAACATTACTCAGGTTTCTTGTCTATGGTAAATGACTGGCAGAACTTCTCCAAGAAATTTCCTGTCCCAAACTTCTCTGTACTGGGCCCGCTACCTTTATTCAACCAAAGCAGCAATGCATTTGCTATTTCAGATACAGGAGTTCTATACACAGTTTCATTTGAAAGCAAATTCCCCTGGTGAAAAAAATTTTTGTTTTGAAAATCATTGTGTTATAGTAGGAAACTCTGGAGACAAAGGGCCATTTGGAACAAACTCAAGACCGCTTACTGAAGAAACTGTTGGCTGGGCCAGCAGAAATCCCTGGGACCCATTACGTTGTAGAGGTTCATGGTCTACAACCTACCATGTCTCCTCACACTGCTAAACTGGGCTTTGCCCACCACCACCTGTTCTCTTAATTGCCCAAATCTCAAAATCTGCCTTCATTCCACAATACAGAGCTTTGGTACGCTAAGTTTTGACAAGACAGTCCGGTCTTTTCTCCAACACCTACCAAAGATTGGCTGTTACTAATGATATTTAGAAAAGACTGTATAAGGATGGTATAATATGCAAACTCATCAAGGACTATCAAGTTTGATTCTTAGATGAGATTGGACAGCCATAGGGACAATTATTTGGACCTTGCAAATTCCGCTCTGAGAAAAATCACTGTACACGGTGTCCTCAGGTTACGACACAGTTCTGTTCCTACAACAGTGACATAACCCAAATTTTGGAGTAAGTCAAAACACACCCTAGATTAAATCACTTACTTATCCTAACACAGGTGTAAAATCATAATCTAGAACATAAAAACACAACTAAGCCACAGAAAAAAGAAAAGGACATAAATACACTGTACTGGACGCTATACTGTAGCAACAGAAAAAATGACAAAAAAATAAGTGTAAAAACCAATTCTTTACCTTTATTCCTGTGGTTGGCTTGCACACTGTAAGGGGCATTTCAAGGTGGGAGAGAGTGACCTATTGGGAGGAGGAAGCTGGAGAGGCAGGAGAACCTGCAGAAGGTGCTGGAGATGCTGGGTCAGGTGGATCAGGATTGTCTAAGGAACATGCAGAAGACGCTGGAGATGATTCTACCTGTACTACAGGTGTTTCATCTCGAGAAGCAGCTGATGTAGAGGGCACAGGGTCTCTTTCAAGACTCTCTACCTAGTCTGGAAGGTTCATAACTTCTTCTCTTTCAAAATCTGCCTATAGCATTGCAAGGCATCCATTACAGCTGTGTAGACCTTACTGAATCTGTCATCACTGGGGTCCTCAGCCTGAAATTTTGCCAACTCATCCTCTGCCATAGAAAAACCTTCTGCCAAACCCTTGGTAGTAAATCTCTTATATTCTGGGGTTTCTATCTCTTCCTCTTCAATCAGCTGCTTCTCCAGCTGAATGAGGTCCTCAGCAGACAGTTCCTCTCCATGAGATGCCAGTAGCTCTGTGACATCCGTTGTGATGGCTTTTCTCTTCTTCAAAGCTCTATCATCTGAAGACTGACTTCTGATTAGGAGCCATGATAAGGGCCAACAACTCACCAAACAAAGCAACACAAATGAAACACTTGTTCTTTTAACAGTCCAAAATGGTGTAGCGAGTTAGGGGATGCCAACTCCCTCATTCATATGCCACATGACTGCATATTCTTCCACCACATGCAACCAAACTAGTTTGCCCACATAGTCTATAATTATGATATTAATGGCATAAGTTGAAATACTCACATTGCAATTTTTTAAAGTTTTTATGGGAGTGAGCGTCGTAAACTTGAAACATCATATGTCAAGACTATCATAGCCCAAGGACCCCCCTGTACTCAACTTCCAAGAGTCAATGAGTGAATGAATGGTCAAATTTAAAGAGAATCACCCTGGCCGGTTGGCTCAGTGGTAGAGCGTCGGCCTGGCATGCAAGGGGTCCCAGGTTCGATTCCCAGCCAGGGCACATAGGAGAAGCGCCCATCTGCTTCTCCACCCTTCCCCCTCTCCTTCCTCTCTGTCTCTCTCTTCCCCTCCAGCAGCGAGGCTCCATAGGAGCAAAGATGGCCCGGGCACTGGGGATGGCTCCTTGGCCTCTGCCCCAGGTGCTAGAGTGGCTCTGGTCGTGACAGAGCAACGCCCCGGAGGGGCAGAGTGTCGCCCCCTGGTGGGCGTCCCGGGTGGATCCTGGTCGGGTGCATGCGGGAGTCTGTCTGACTGTCTCTCCTCGTTTCTAGCTTCAGAAAAATACAAAAAAAAAAAATTAAAGAGAATCAATTTACAAAGCAAGAAACTATAGTTTTGTCACTGTAGCACCTCTATTAAGTGTCTGTTAGAAAAAACAAGCTTAGCCTCTTCTCAATTCAGTTAAAATTCTGCACAGCTGAAACAATGTATAATTACCAGAAATTCCTCAGTATTCACCAGAAGGTTTAAGTACTACAAAATATGTATTCAACATACAAATTGTTTTCAAATTAAGCACTATTTCTATCTTTAACAATCCAAAATGCTAAAATTAGCATACACTACAGAGGGTTTACATTGTACTTAATAAGAGTAATTTACCCAAGTCTATGGATTATTTAAAATTCTGGATTTTTGAACAAAGATGTAATAAAAATTCAGGATAGATTTACTTTACAACTTAGACCCTTGCATTGAACAAGTGCATTGTTTGAGTCGTACAATAAAGGGTACATGATATGATGGCTCCAGGAGCTGTCCATTTCTTTCACCATAGAAACGAGACAGAAAAGAAGATTTTACTAATCACTTACTATGTTTTTTTTAATGTACTTTATGGCACTCCTTACTCAACTCTGAAAAAGCTGTTGCCAGCTCTGGCTGGTTGGCTCAGTGGTAGAGCATCAGCCCAGTGTGTGGAAGTCCCAGGTTCAATTTCCAGTCAGGGCACATAGGAGAAGAGATCATCTGCTTCTCCATCCCTCCCCCTCTTTCTCTCTCTCTTTTTTCTCTCTCATCCCCTCCTGCAGCCATGGCTCAAATGAGCAAGTTGACCCGAGGCGCTGAAGATGGCTCCATGGCCTCACCTCACGTACTAAAAATAGCTCAGTTGCCAAGCAATGGAGCAGCATCCCCAGATGAGCAGAGCATCAACCCCAGATGGGGGCTTGCTGGATGGATCCCAGTCAGGGCTCATGAGGGCACCTGTCTCTCCGCCTCCCTGCCTCTCACTTGATAAAAATAAAACAAATAAAATATAATAAAATAAATAAAAATAAAACTAAATTTATTGCCATACATACACAAAAAGAAAAGAAAGAAGGTGAAAGGGGAGGAGAGAGGAAAGGACACCAGTCCTTTCAACAATATAAAAGATTATCTTTAAGAATACCCAACATACCTATGTTTAAAAACAATTTATATAATTATTATAATATTCTAAAAATGGCAGAACCACTGGCTAGAAGGTGTATTTCCTAGAATTCCCTGTGGGTGAGGGCGGCCCGACCCTCCGTGTCACCCCCAGTGACCTGCATCATGTAAAGATGCGCTTCGGGAGAGGGCTGGGAAGAAGGGCGCAAGAACTGTGTTTGTGTAACTCTGGTTTAATTAAATCAAGACCGATTTAATTTTTTAGTTTGTTATTATGCATAGTCCTCCAGAATATTGTCTAAGGGTGAGATATAAGTTTTTAATACTGCATTATTTTAGCAGTAAACAGCTTTATCAGGCTATGAAGAAGGAATTTTCTCTGAGAGCAACACAATAGTTTTTTTAGGGACCATTCTGTAGTTTTCATTCTGTTTGAAGAGCTAATACCTAACCATTGCTGATATATATTTGGTCTTGGCATTTTAGGGTGGACACATAACTCATCAGAGGAAGCCTGAAGTTCTTGGTGTCCCGTCTCTCTGTCCCAGAAGTGCACATGAGTAAATCACCTACTTGTGGTTGGATGAAGGCCCTGCATGAGGGACACATAAATCAGTAGGCATGGGGGTTTTAAGACATTTGGCATGGAAAATAGATTAGTAACTCTATTTTATTGTAACTTTTGTTTCAGTATCTGCCAGGGGATTTCTGGAACATGCTCAAAACAAAACTCTTCCTCGCATGTGGCTGAGGGAATAGACATTAATTCAGTCATTAACATTCCCTGGCTCTGAAGGATGACAGGAACACACAAACACACTCAATTCATCATCCTGCCTGCTTCCCTAATATTTTTAGATTAAAAAGAAATAGCTGAGAAGTTTCCCACAGGAGAAACTGCAGTTGTGAGAGAGAGTCCTATGGTAAGCCTTGCTCTACCTCCTTGATGGCCAGAATCTCGCTGACCAAGACCTAGCAGGTGGACAAGGGACTCTGCACGACAAATTTGCTCACATGTGCCATAAGGCATTTGGTTTTCAAAGTTCATTAAAATGGGGAATTAGCTCACTAGGCAGCATTGAGGAAGTGAAGTCAGGGCTCATGAGGATTCAGTTCCCAGTCCCTTTTTTCCCCAAGGTGCAAAGATGAATGGAAAACAAAGTCAGAATCTTGACTGATGTCGTGGAAAGGCCCTAAGCCCACTGCAGTTCCACAGCCTGGTCGGTTCAGCGAATGTTTGAGATGCTTTTGTCTGCCCATTTCTTCTTTTGTAGATGAAGAACTGAGACTCAGAGTGGCCAAACGATATGGCAGAAGTCACCCTGCTAAGTAGGGGCTGGATGAGACAAGAACCTGGGGCTTCCCCAACATCTAGGACTCTCTCTGCGCCCAAGGCGGAGGTGAATGCCACGTCTTCATGTGGCCCCCGGTCCCCACACAAATGCATTACAGTTCCTATCATGCTAAATTTGCAATTTTTTTTCCTGTCTTCCAAAACCTAAAAGACAGAGTCGAGTTTTATCCACCCTTTGATCCCAGCTCCTAGCACAACCCCTAACACATGCTGTAGTGTAGAGCAATGCTATCCAGCATAGCAGCTAACTTCTACTGAGCCCTTAGCTCACATCAGGCCTGTTCTGCCTCTTTAGTGCACGACTTCATTTGTCTCCACCACATCCTTGGAGGCAAGAGCTATTGTTGATTTCACTTAACAAATTTGGAAATGGAAGCTCAGAGGGGCAGCCTGCTGAGGAACTGCCAGAGCCTGGACTCCTTCTCAGGTCTGTCTGACACTCAACCAGTGTTAGTCAGTGAGTGGATAAGTGAATGAACCTGGTGTTGGTCTGCAGCACTTAGCCCATGTTAACTTCGCTACTTTGCAGGTGTCTGGATCAGAAAAACAAAGCCACTGGCTCCTTTCATCCCTCCAGCACAAAGTAGAAGGGTATGCCTGTAGACAGCAAGACTAGAGAAGCTCTCCAGGGCTGCTCAGTGAGTGTAAGACCCCTAGATCACTTCCATTTCTTGAAGTTTTCAATATATTAAAATATGAATAAATGCCAAGAGAAGGTTACAAAAATAACAGCACATTTTAAATGTTTAGTCTTGGCAGTAGAGCCCTGTAACTACATGTAGCCTCATTTGAGGATAATATCGAAATGTAAATTTCCAGACCCTTTATAAATGTGAGCCCAGGATCAAAAGGTCTTGTGACCCCACCCTGTGATAAGCCCCCATTAATCCTAAATCTACTCACTGAGATCCTTTTGTGGAGTTGAGTTGAAACTGTTTGCTATTATTCCAGTAAAGCACTTACTATACAAAGTACCTTACAATTACTCATATTGAATGGTTATTTCTGCCACTGAATGTCATTGAGGCAACACAGGAAAATGCCTTTCCATCACATAAAGTTACCTTCCACCTCATGCCCATCTGACAAACTAGACATACAGGTGGTTGTGCCAACAGAAGCAATAGAGACAAAATGAATGCGCTTAACTTCCTTCCCACAATACAGATGGCACAGCCGACCCCTCTGGGAAGGATGCAATGCACAGCCACAACATAGCATCCTGAGCATCTGGGAGGGTGCCATTAAGGTCAGTAGGTGCAGAATTTAAGTACTTTCTACTCTATGAAGACATCTTTGGGAGGCAGTTGCTACACTGACTCCTAGTTGATCCTGGAATTATTCAGCAGTGCCAGGACTTTCTCTGCAGGTCACTCAAGAGTGTCTGAATTATCTTCTTATAAATTATTATTTGAAAAAGTTATTTGTTGTCCACATTTTCACTCCATGTCCAAACAGTTAGTGTCAAAGTAGTATCAGAAATTCGAAGTCTCATCTCAACTGTAACTAAATTGAATTCGTATGTTTTTACCTCGTTTCCAAAAATTGCAGTATTTCCCATCTATAAGTCTTCAGAAGCATAACAACAACAACGACAGTTTTTGATTTGTCAGCCTGTCATTCATGTTTACCAAAGAACTGAAAGATGCTATATAATTCTGATATTTCTAATTTTATCCCATTTATTATAATTAACCTCCACGCCCTAACGCAAGGCCCAAAGCAATAATAACCCACCCACAGAGGTGCCTTTTTGTATGTGAACCTGAGCAACAATTAGCATTCAAGCTACCCTTTCTAAAAGGAGCACCCATCCTCAAACCATCTATTCATTTATTCAGTAAATATTATGAGCAGCTACCATGTGCCACGCATATCAAAAATATGTTATTTGAGCTCTAAATTGAAACTGATAATGCACTTTTCAATACAGATATTGTCACTGGCATTATTACTTGTAGACACAGGCAAAAAGGGGGCCTGGCCCAGAACCCAGGATTCAGGGCTTCCTGGACTTTAAACTCCCTCTGGTACCTATGACAGGTCAAAGCTGGCAGTACCAACTAGGTAGGCATCCTGAGCCTGGACCTATAAGCCTGTGTGGACCTAAGTCACCATTTCTCACTTTCTGAGGACTCTCCAAACTTCTAATGCTTCCACATTGTGTTGGCCAGAGGCCTTAATGGGGTCATCCCAGAGTGTCCTAGCTAAGCTCTGGTCCTCAGAGGGTAGCCTGGCAAATGCATAGTATCTTCTAGCTGGTGTGGTGTTTTTATTTTAATGTGATCAGATGAGAATGGACATCAGAATGATGCTGACACTCTGGTTTGTAAAACTCAATAGAACTAAAATGCTTATGCAGACAGGTGCCCCACAAAAATTAACCTGGGACTCCCTCACACTATAGGTCTGGGCACTGAATCATTTAATGTTATAGTAATAGGCTAGGTACACTTGAAAATGAGTTATAATTTAAGCTTATATCTTAGTTTAGAGTAAAATTTATGAGCTAAGGAAATTCTTATCAACAAGCCTAGGAACCTACCCCATATAAAATTTTTAGTATAGAGAAATGCTTTCTGATTATCAGATAATTTATTTTCAAATGGATTTTTGGGATCCAATTCATCCTAAATTGGAAGCTATCTGTATTACTCTATGTATACACTATAGAACTCACTCCTAAAAAGTTAATTGTTCAATGAAATTCTTACTGTAAATATTTTCGGAAACAGTGCAAAGGAAACACCACGAGTATGTTTCTGCGCCTTATTTATGTTATTCATTCTTATACCTCAGAACATCTAACTCAATACATTGTGCATAGTAGACACTCAAAGCTGATCATCATTTCTCAGTAGAAAGTCTTCATTACGTATTTTTCTTCAAATAACAGTGTTTGTAGGCACCCCATAACTGACTGAGTTGAGATCTGTTATGAAGAAAACAAAATAAGAAAGCTCCACATTAACACATGAGAATATTTTCCTCAAGAAATTCTTCTGGCTTCATAATCTTGTCAAAACTGCCAATGTTTTCCTTGTGGCTCAGTAACAACAACAAAAATGACACAGCTGTTCAGAGCAGTAAAAATGGATTTAAAATAAAACAGACAATAAGAAAATGAAACAAATCTCCTGAAAATGATTCAAAAATTCACTCAGGGAAAAACTCTCAATCTCTGTCTCTCTCCTCTTTGTCTCTTTAGCTGAGTGTCTCATGTACACTCAGACATGAACATACACACAAGTGAGCACACACGCACAACCTACTTACATCTGACAGAAAACAAGAGGACGGTGTAGAGTGTATGCTTTAGGTCAGTGTGACCTCGATGAAAACAGTTCAGAACAGGCACATGAGACTGTGAAAGGCAGACGCCATTTCCCGAGCCAAGCAGAAACTGAATTCCTGGTTCGGTAAACTGGGTATTTCAGTCATAAACTTAACAAGTGAGGAATTCTCACATTCAATATAAAAACCAACACTTACAGAATACTGTGTGCACACATTTGCCATCTATTTAAATATCTATGAAGACTGCCTAGCCAATGTGTTTTATCTCTTATGTGTTAAGTGTCAAAGATCATAAAACATTATTAATCAATAACTGCATGATCTGCACAAACTAAATGAACTATACCTTCCCTGACAGTTCTGTGACGTCATTTAAATAGGCTCGTTCAAAACCAAATGTTTATGGTCTATTTTTAAAAATACAGTACACGTTTTGGTAAGAAATCAAAAATCCCAAGAAACAACTGAAATGCACCATCTAAAGAGTCAACACCCTCCCCTGGGCTTTTCTGCGGGTCAGCGTCTTCACAGTTCAGCTGAAAGCATCCCCAGGAGTTCCTCTTCTCCGAGTCAGCAACCGGACGATTGCCGTGGTCTGGAGTCCACACAGAAAGTACACCTTGCTGTTCACAGAGGTGTGACCGAAAAGGCTATGTGCTAACTTAATCTTTGTTGAGCAAATCACATTTAAGCATAGCAAGAGAACTTGATACTGTATTTAAACATATCCTCTGCTAAATAATCATTGTTTGTGTAATGTATTTGTATATCAATATAGAATTAAGGTATCAAGTTATCCTGAAGCAAAAAATAAAATTAAAATTGAATTTGAATTCTAAAGCATATAGTCTGAGAACTCTCTCACTGTAAATCCTGGCTATATCTAATTTGCCGATGAAAGGATAAACTGTGGGTCAAATGCCCCAGTTTGCTGACTCATAGTCATCAAGACTAGGCTTGTGTTACCTTCTTTGGCATTATTCCTAGTGTTTAACAGTAGAGTTTTCTTCTCATCAATAAAAAGCATTGAGACAAGCCATGGATGTGTCCCTCTAAAAAACAATTTCCAAATGCAGTAGCTTCCCTTATCCTTGGGGGGATACGTTCTAAGACCCTCTCCATGGATGCCTGAAACTGCAGATAGTATCAAACCCAAAATACTATGATTTGTCCTATATATACATACATACCTATGATAGAGTTTAACTTAAAATTAGGCAAAGCAAGAGATTAACAACAACAATAATAAAAAATAACAATTATAACACTACATTGTAATAAAAGTTATGTAAATATGGTCTCTCTCACGCTCAAAATATTATATAGTACTCATCCTCTTCTTCTTGGGATGATGTGAGATGATAAAAAGCCGGCTTGATGAGGCAAAGTGAGGAGACTGAGACATTACTCAGTAAAATAAGGGTTACTGGAACACCAGCACTGTGATGGGCAGTAACGCAGGAGCTACTAAGTGACTAACAGGGGTGTGGGGAAGAGGGAGAGAAGACAGCAGAGCAGCTGACTCCCATCTTAGCAGAGGGGGCTGCAGGTCTCATGAGATTTCACCACGCAATTCAGAACAGCACAAAATTTAAGACTTATGAGTTGTTTCTGAAGTTTTCAATTTCTAAAAGTTTTAGTATTTTTAGACAGTGGTTGACCCAGGTAACTGAAACCATGGAAAGCAAAACCACAGATAAGGGGGCGGGTGTGGGGAAAACAGCTGTGTTGGGCTTGCTGGCTGGGTTACCGGCTGCAAGCACTTTGCCTGACGGTTTGTCTATGTGAGACTGCCGGTGATTCCCTCGGGGCCATTCCCCCAGATGCTCTCCTGCCTCTGTGAGGTGCGGTTTTCCTGACCCCTTGCACTTCACTGCAAAGAGCAGGTTTTTCTTTGTTTATTACCTCTTTTCCTTTTGTTGTTTATTTGCTCACCTGTCTTTGCAAGTCTCCAATAAACGAGTAATGGCTCTATGCTATCTGGCTCCACAATTCCTCTACTGTCCACCCTATTCAATGTGCACCTGCCCGGCCTCAACCACCAGCATTACAGGAGGACCACTGCAACAGTCAGGACTAACTTGCAGCCTCAGTCGGCAGAGAACACCTACTCTGAGAGTCACCACCTTTCACCTGTAGCAAAAAGAAACCCAGACGAGAGAGAGCAAGGAGGTTTACTCCCAGGTGTTCATGCTCTCCCTGCAAGATGGGCCTTTTGAGGGCAGACACATTCTCCCACCCAAGTACTAACCAGGCCCGACCCTGATGAGCTTCCGAGCTCTGACGAGATCAAGCGCGTTCAGGGTGATATGGCCGTAGACAGTAGACACATTCTTAAATTCCACTCTGCTCCTCTGCTTCAACCACTCTCAGGTTATTTCCACCTGAAATCTTACTCCATAATTCCACCCAGTCTCCCGGGAGGGCAATAGCCCCTTCAGAGTGCCTGTTTTCTCCACCCTCTCGGTGCCATGGCTTTAAGATCCCCCCACCTCCACCTCCATAACTTCTACTGTATCTTCATTTTTGACTTCTGCTCTGGCATAACTGCTAAGAATTTTCAGACCCACAGTTCTAAGCAACCAGGAACTTTCAAGAGCTGACAATGGTCCACAGCAGGAAGCTGCAAACGTATTTTGATATCCACGGGATCTAGAACCAACTCCAAAACTGTCATGAAATTCTCTGAAGTAGACACTTTTGTTTTGTGTTAACATGAAGAAAATTTTCATGAGTGGTGCTATGGACTGAATTGTGTGTCCCCAAATTCATATGTGCAAACACTAGCGCCCAGTGGGACAGGATTTGGAGAAGGGGCCTTCAGGAGATAGGTAGGTTAGATGAGGTCATGAGGTTGGGGACCTCATGATGGGATGAATGCCTTTATAAGAAGAGATGCCAGAGATTTCTCTCTCTCTTCTCTCCCCTTCTTCTTCCCCCTACCCCTCTTTCTCCTACTATCATATGAGGACACAGCAAGAAGGTGACATCGGTAAACCAGGAAGAGAGCTCTCAACAGAACTCCACCATGCTAGCACCTTGATCTCAGACCTCCAGCCTCCGGAACTGTAAGAAAATAAATCTCTGTTATTTAAGCCCCTCCCCCCAGTCTATGGTATCTCCAGCTCCAAATGCTTTGAACCTATCTGTCATTTATAAAATACGCTTATGTAGGTGTAGGTGGTCCTAGAATATGGGTGGTACCTTTCCTAAATGCACAACATTGATAAACCAAACAAAATTGTGAAAATTGCTTTACAGTATGGTGCAAAATATAAAATTATTTTTTCTCAAACAGGCATAAGTTACAGTTCTTACCAGGCAACTATTAAAACTGACAAAGAGTTAGTGATGGGCCAATATACTGTATCAGCTTGGGATGATGGGAAGGGAGACACATGGATTTCAATAGATGGCAATTGAGCTTAATGCCTTTACATGCTAAGGTTGGTTTTTCATCTCTTCTGTAAGTTTTTCATATTCTTTCCTCTTGGCCTCACCCTATGCACAGATCCTCAAACATACATAACCATCACACCCCAAGTCTATTCACATATAAAGATATCTGGGTCTAGAGAGACAGAAAGTAGATTAGTGACTGCTTAGAGCAGTGGTAGTCAACCTGGTCCCTACCGCCTGTAAGGTATTTTTCCCCATCGAGAAAGAAGGAAGGGGCTGGAGCCACAAAGTGTGGAATAGTAAAGGCTTTATTGAGTACAGCATGCTTCCCGCCCAGCGAGGTCCTCTGGTCCCGGGGGACAGAGACCAGAGGAGTTGAAAGGGGTGACCCGCGTGAGAGATATTTAAAGGGTCCCTAGGGTGGTCGAGCTAATATGACGTGGTGAAATGTCACTGGCTGACGGAAAGTTGCCCTTTTCCAAAGGGCTCCTGGGAAGTTTCTTTTGGCATGCTTGGTTGTGGGTGGTCCTAGCCAAAGTTCCCGGGAGGGCCTGAGTTCCCCATATGACCATCCCCCATTATCCACTAACCTTACATTCTGACCTTTTGTGTTAAATAAATAGGGGCACCGTTTATTCATCTGGGTACTTCCTGCTGATTAAGGGTGTCGTGGGGAGGGAGAGATAGGAAGGTGATGGCTTTGAGGGGTGTCAGGAGAAACATCTGTTTGGCCGTGAGTTGAGAAACTTCACGGATGTGGTCCTGTAAGGATTTAAAAAAAAAAAAGAGGAGTAATAGGGGGATTTGCAGGGTCCAGTCTTTCGGTGAGCTGGAGATGGATGGAGTCCAGTGGTTCCGACTGCCAGTGGTCCTGTATGGAGGCAAGCCTGAGGTAAAACTGCATGTCAGGAGTGACATAAAAGGGGAAAAGGAAGCGGTTTCATCAACTCCCATAACTGAGACCCATGAGGGAACTAGAGGTCCAGAGTGTGATGGCAAAAACAGAGAAGGTAGCCCCTGTGTCCACAAGAAATGAGATGGACTTACCCACTTGTTGCAGCATACCCTGGGTTCTCCGAGTCCAGGCCGTGTCCTAAGAGTTTGAGTGCTGCACCCACCTGGCTGGTTCGTCCTCCCCATTCGGGCGGCTTGTCCTCCATGTAGAGGCACTGAGGAAAAACCTGTTGCCCAAAGGGGCAATCGCTCTGCCAGTGACTGGGCTGCTTACAGTCAGGGCAGGGCTCAGTGGGCAGCCGCGGGCAGGGGCCCTGCCAGGACCAGTGATCCTGCTTGCCACACTTAAAGCAAGCTGTTGGTGGGATTTCTTTTGTGGCTTGGACTTGGGTCAGGGCACCTCCTGTGCCTTGCCTCTGTTGCTCTGCTGGCCTCAGGGTTGCCACAAGAGCCTGGGTTTGGAGCATTGCCTTCTGCTGCATGCAGGCCTGGCGAACAGCCTTGGCCTGTTGCTACTAGTTGAGACCATTAAAAACTTTAAATGCCATGTTCACAGGTTCTGGATAGGGGTTTGGGGGTTGAGAATAAGAGGAGGGGGTGCTCCCAGATCTGGCAGGAAACACTGGAGCCAAAGGCAGGACAGGGCCAGAACTTCCTGCAAGAAAATTGGGTTGGACGTTCTGAAAACCTGTTTAACAGCCAATAGTAGGTGGAGAAAGGCCTGACAGAGGAGGGGTTTAAGAACACAGTAAAGAAGAGAGGGGCCCCTGGCCAGCAGGGGAGGAGAAAGAGAGACTAGTAGGTGGTGAATAAGAAACAGGATTTTGTGAAGGGAGGGGAGGGGGCTCTCGGAGGGAAGAGACCCGAGCCAAAGAGGTCCGCAGAGGGACCAGAGAGAATTCCCGAGAGAGGGGCGCCCCCGGGGGTCAGGCAGGAGGGAGAGAGGGTTGGGAGTCCACGGAGAAGGAAAGATCAGGAGTGGAGGTTTTAGGTGAGGTTTCTCTGGCCAGAAAAAGGGCCTGCATGGTGGAACAGGCAGCACAGAGATTAAGGACGGGTGTGCGAATAATTAGAAGCCGTGATGTAAGAGATCTCCAACCAGCTCCCAGCTTTTTTGGCGATAGTTAAATCGGTGAGGGTGTTAAAACTGAAAGTCCCTTCAGGAGGCTAATCCAGTGGGTTCTGTGGTCTGGCCACAGCAGAGAAGAAGAACAGTTTCTTCTTCTTTAGAGAGGGAGATTCCTGTGCCCCCACAGCCGCCCTCGGTCCTCGGAGTGGTCAGATTTGAGAACTGGCATCCCAAAACTCAAGCTCTGGCCATGAACGGGTAAGGTAAAGTGGATGTGCTCGGGATGTCTCCACGGGCACACGCACTTGGAACAGAAAGACTTTCCCGACGTAACTACGGTTTCCGGACAGGGAGTCTCATAGGGAAGAACTCAAGAGTGGTAGGAGGCAGGGAACTTACCGCACCGTGTGCCGAAGTGGGTGGAAGGTCGGAGATCCTGGTTCTTTCTTGGACCAGGGGGTTTCTAACTTCTTGGCCCCAGCAGGCTTCTAACTCCTCCTGGGTTTTGGCACCAAAATGTAAGGTATTTTTCCCTGCTGAGAAGGAAGGAAGGGGTGTAGCCACCAAGTGTGTAATGGTAAAGACTTTATTTAGTACAGAGCATTTCTCGAATGAGATTCTCTGGCCCGGAAGATGGAGGTCAGGAAAATCGCACATGGAGAAACCGCATAGGGAAATTTAAAGGGGTCCTCTAGGGAAGTCAAGCTAATATGATGTGGTAAAATCTCACTGGCTGACAGACAGTCGCTCTTTTCCAAAGGGTTCCTGGGAAGTTTCTTTTGGCGTGCTTGGTTGTGGGTGGTCCTAGCCAAAGTTCCCGGGAGGGCCTGAGTTCCCCATATGACATCCCCCATTATCCACCAACCTTATACCACCCACTAGTGGGCGTTCCAGCTTTCATGGTGGGCAGTAGCGGAGCAACCAAAGTATAAATAAAAAGACAGATTTAATTATAGTAAGTTGTTTTATAAACATTTATTCTGCCAAACTTAGCAAAAATCTGACATAAAGTACTTGGTAAGTAATTATTATTATATGCTTTAACTTGCTGTAACTCTGCTTTATAAATTTTATAAAGTAAAGTTACTTCCCTACTTTATAAATCACCATTACTGTGGAACTGGTGGGCAGTTAGAAAATTTTACTACTAACAGAGATACAAAAGTGGGCGGTAGGTATAAAAAGGTTGACTACCCCTGGCTTAGAGCAAGGGGAAGTGATGAGGGGACTAGAAGATAAGAGCTAAAGGGTAGAGAGTTTCTGTTTGAAGTAAAATTGAATCACCTCTTTCAAGGGCCAGCCAGGTCACAGCCTCAGGATCAGGGCAGGTTCTTTCACCTAATGCCCAGTAAAAGGGGATTCCTTCACCACCCACATCCCAGAGCATCCCCTTCCCCACCTGCCACCCCTCTAAGACAACTGAGGGCTTTCTCAAAGCCTCCCTTAGGAAAGATTTCATTTGCATAACGGATCATAAGGTGGAGGAAGAGGAGTGAATCACATCTTAGAAATGTGGTGGTATTAAGCAAGCCACAGGGCTCTGGGCTGGCCTCCTCAGCAGGAACAAATTAACATGCAGATCTGCCATAACAGTTTCCCCTTGTCCTTGCAACACACCTCCTGCCTGATCCCTATCCAAAATTCTAATTAATAGCAATCCATATTTTCACACAGCTCTGGCAGTTTGAATATGCAAGTGCCTATTCAATGCTCCAAAGACCCAGCACCCTTTTAAAGCACATGGCTCTATACAAGGGCTCCTGAAATGCAGACGCTGCCTCGCTGTCACCATCCTAGGAGTGTGGCAGCTGCACACCCCCCCCCCAAGCCAGCAAAGAAGACATGCCTCAGTGCCCATCCACCATCTGCCTGGTTGGTGGGTGCGCAGTCTCAGCACAGACAGTCAGCTGCCCCTGACAATGGGGAAAACAGCAGTATTTCCTCAGCGCTTTTGGCAACAAGAAAAAAAAGTGTCTGCAGAAAGAATATGTAAAATTGCTGCAAATTTTGGATGCAACTGCTATTATGATTCCTCAGAGCTAAATGATCATACTCAGTAGGATGGTTTCTGTTTAGCAACTGTAACAATTAGGCACATTTATACAGAATAAGACACTAACAAGGCTAAAAGACTATTGTCCTGGACAAAGAGTTCCTCTCATATGCTCTACCATAATAAATGATACCTTTTTTAAAAAAAAAATAAAACCACTTTCTTAAGTAAAATGACTGTCCCTAATTACTTTGTTGTGAGCACAAATAAAAATTACTTTCTTCAAAAATTCTAACTCTAAATAAATTGCTCTAGTTAAAAAGATGTAGTCAATTAATTCTTTATTAAGGGTGTTGTAAAACCTAAGTGATTACTCTCGGGTGCTATATAATAAAGTTTAGCTATGCCAGGAAAACATTCATCATTTAGCTAAGTAATTATTTACTTAGAAAAAGTCCTAAAAGTAAAAAAAAGTCAAAAATTATTTATACAATTCAAGTCTCTGAAAAAGAGAAAAAATATAAATATAACTATGAAGAAGATTTTTCTTTTAAGGAAAAAACATCCAGATTTTCAAATGTGACTTATTTGGGTCCCGGTACTGTCTGTCCTCTGCCCAAGCTCAGGTGTGCCCTTCCTGATCACCCTGCAATCTCATCAGTACTCAGCTGCTTCAGTGATGTTCACACAGTTATAAACTTTAATTCTATACTTAAAATAATTTAGAATTTGAGGGGCAAAGGACTTCCTGAAAGATGGCACATTATCCAAAATTGGAAACTTCTGGGGGATTACTGTCTTACAAATCTACCTGTGTCTATGAGAAGTATGTTCAATTGTGAGTAAAAAGAGGCACCTTAGGATTAGCATCTAACAATGGCTTAAGCAAAATAGAAGCTTATTTCCCTTGCATGTAAAAGAACATGGAAGTGGAAACCCAGAACTGGTTTGATGGCTTCAGGTCACTGGCTGGGAACCAGCCTCCTTCTACAAGGCTGCTATCATATCCTCAACACATTCCACTTCCTAGTCCGAGATGGGCTGCTCAAACTCCAGCTGTCTTATTTGCACTCCAGCCAGCCAAAGGAGGAACAAAAGAAGAACACGACCATTTCCTTTAAGGATACTTCCTAGAAGCTGCACACAAAAGTCCACTACACCCCACTGGCCAGACTTATGGCCCAAGTAAGTGAGAGGGGCTGGGAAATGCCACCTTTACTCCAGGCATTCATACGCCCAGCAGTTACTAAGGGAGAAGGAATATTGGGAAACAAATAGCTGATAGTCTCACAGCATCTGAGAAGCAAACTGCTACTAACCCTGAGATCCAGACCTGTAATAACTTTGGGTTTTGTTATTATTGTTAGACACATGGTTTAGCAGAACTTGAAGGGTAAGGGCTCCATGCAGTCGACATGCTACTCGCTGCATCTGCCGGCCCAGGGAGCAGTGAACCGTCTGTCTGTGCAGGACAGGATAGTAAACCTCTTAGGCTCTGCAGGCCATACTATCTCTGCTTCAACTATTCAGCTCTGCCCTGGTGGCACAAAGCCCACCATGGATGATATGTAAACATGTGGGCGCTGCTGTGGTCCAATCAAACTTCACCAAAAATGCCAACAACTTCTCCAGATCACTGGGCTCCTTGCAGTTCACGTACCACTACCAGAAAATGTTAGAGCGTACTTCCCATTTATTTGTGTTTATAAAACCCATTTGTGTAATACTGCATTAACATGGAAGTACAGAGCTGAAGTCACATACAAAACAAAACAGGGGTGGGTTTAAATACGTAAGTAAAATTTCCTCATAAGTTCTTTTCATATCCCAAGTGTTGGGCAGATAAAATATATTATGCTCACTTTGTTAAAGATGGCGCTGCCTACATGAAAGCTGTCGCCCAGGTGATATTAATGTGTGTTGAGGGTGAGCTGTGGGCTGGCAGGATCCTTGTAGCCTGTGGCTTGGTTTTGGGATTAAGCCTTTCCCACCCTTTTTGATGTGGGGTGGTGCAATCTCATCATGCCTCAGATAAGTGACTTTGTATTAGAGACTTCCCTATTTTGTATATTGGATTAAAGGTTATGAATCTACACTATAAAATGGGGGCAGAACAGGAGCTTGCTCTCTCGGTTCCTGGGATTAGCATTAGAGAGCAGAGCAGAGAAAGGCCATGTGGAGGAGGTCAGGAGAAGCATCCAAGATGGTGGAGTGTTGAGTGAGAGGCCAGTTTGTGCAGAGTTTGTGCAGGGAGAAGGAAGGAGATGGGGAACAGAGGTGAATAAAGTCTGGTGAGCTAGAAACCTTTGATTCTAGGAAACTCGGATAAGTCAGTAGCTTTGTGAGCACTGAATGAGTAGGTTTTGGAGCCCAGTGTGTGTTTTTACTTGCCCGCCGGGTGCAAGCTAGAATTAAAGATGATGGCCCACCAGTTTTTGGCTCCGTTGTTTCTTTACCGACTGTCCGAATCCAATGCGAACCTGCATGGGCCAGGCGGCTATGATGGTGGCCCTGGCTACTGGCTTTACACCAAGTGACTGTCTTGTATATATATATAGCACATGGGACAAACACATTGGTCACTGGTTGCCAATGTATGCCAACATTCTTGCCTGGCCTTCAGAATACAATGACTTAAGAAAAAGGAGAAAAAAAAAAAGAAAGGGGAGAGATGTTTTGATGGGCATGGTGATGCATTGTCCAAATTATCTTAGGAAGAAATTGTTGTAAAGTAGCCAAATCCACAATTCTGTGGGTGTTTGTAGAGGCACATAGTCCATAAGTTTTTGAAAAGTTTTATTAAAGGACGAAATTTATTAAATATGCCGGCTGCATATGGCTGACACAGGGCAACAGACCCAAATTGTGCAGCCCCTAAAAACAATTCAGGGGCTGCTTATATACTCCTAATTATACATGGGAGGGGAGAAAACCTGATATCACGGCATAAGTTTATACCTTTTGTTTAGAGATATATACATTAATTACATGCTTTCAGGAGGGGAGGGGTGGTTTCCATGGGAACAAATACCTGCAAATGATCCATCAGCCTAAGGAAAGATATAATTCTTTTCTCCCTACACCTGGCTAGCCATTGACCCTTCCCCCAAAGGTATGGGGAAGGTCAGGGAATCCAAGCCTCCTTCCTCTATCTGCATTTACAACACAATGCCATCTTGGTCTTATGCTAATCACACAAGCATAGAAATAACACTTACAAAATCTTTCTGCATGCCTAGCCCAAACTAATAAAATGTTCTTTAAACTTTCTAAAATATTAATATTAATTCTGTAGCTTTTGGCACTTTACAACACAATGTGTCCCCAAATGCTATGAGTGCTGTGCGCAGATGACAGTCAGCTCCCTGGGGGCTGCTCAGCCAGAGAGAGCCCTGCCCAAGAGCACACTCAGAGCCAATGACACTGCTGTGGAGGTAGAAAGGCCATTGTAAGGCCAGTAGCCACGGCCACCATCACAGCCGCCTGGCCCATGCAGGTTCGCATTAGATTCGGACAGACAGTAAGGAAACAATGGAGCCAAGAACTGGTGGGCCATTAGCTTTAATCCTAGCTTGCACCTGGCAGACAAGAAACACTTCCCTTTCCATTCAGGGCTCCCAAAGCCACTGACTTATACGAGTTTCCTAGAATCAAAGGTTTCTAACCTCACCAGTCTCATTCACCTCTGTTCCCCATCTCCTTCTCTGTACAAACTCTGCACAAACTGGCTTCTCCTTCAACATTCCGTCATCTTAACTGCTTCTCCTGGCCTCCTCCACATGGCCTTACTCTGCTCTCCTCTCTAATACTAATCTCAGGAACCGAGAGAGAGCAAGCTCCCGGTCTGCCCCACTTTATAGTGTAGAAACCAAAACCTTTAATCCAATATACAAACAAGGAAGTCTCTGATACAAAGTCACTTATCTGAGGCATAATGGGATTCCTCATGAGAGTGCACCACCCCACATCAAAAAGGGTGGGAAAGGCTTAGTCCCAAAACCAAGCCCCAGGCTACCAGGATTCTGTCTGCCCACAGCCCGCCCCCAACACACATTAATATAATCACGCCCATCCCAAGCAAGAAGGACAACCAATACCATCACCTGGGCGACGGACTTCCACGTGGGCAGCGCCTTCTTTAACTAAGTGAGCATAATGTATTTTATCTGCCCAACAGCCATCTTGCCCCATTCTGGCTCCAGAGCTCTCCATGGGGGTCGGCCAGGTTGTCACTGTCCTGCCTCACACCTCTGCCTCTCCCTCAGCCCACCTCTGTTTCCTGTCCCTTCCCTTTCACAGGTGTGGATCCTAAGAGAAGTAAAGCCATGACAGACATTTCACAGCAAGTGCAATCAACTGTTCCTTTCCAGTGCGATCCATCAGAGAACTCCGGGAGGGCACCGATCAAGGGGTGCTCACTTTGACTTGGCCTGGGGCACTTCGGTCTATTTGTGTATGGGGAGGTGGGGGAAGAAGGAGGGGAGGCAGAGAGAAAGGTTGTGCCAGGACAATGGTCATTTAAAAAACTTTTTAGGGGAGGTTTAACCTCAAACCAAGTCTTAAAACTCCTGGAGGATAGTCTGCCAGGATGGGAAGAGCAGAAGAGCACTAACGGCCCATCTGGAGAACCAGCACATTCATAATATGTCTAGATCACGAAGAGCTGAAGACATCCCCAGAGGCCAGCCAGTGGTGATTCTAATGACATTCTAATGAATATGGGCTGTAAGCTCTAGGTTCTTGCTACTAATTATATGTTCCCTGGACCAGTAACAACAGCATCACTTGTTAGAACTTGTTAGAACTGCAGGAGCTCCAGCCCCAGAACAGAACTACTGCATCAGAATCTGCATTTTAACAAACTCCCCGTGTGTTTCATGGGCATGTAATATAATTTGAGTTGCATGGTTCTAGGCCCCTGGCGCCCAAAGTGGTAGATACAAAACAGTCCACTAGGGGAGTGGAAGAAAACAGTACAATAGCTATTATTACTAATCATCTCATCAGACATACATGTTCATGAATGAAAGCACTGTGGTCGTGTAGATTAAGGGAACCAGGGAATTGTGTTTCTTACCAGTCTCCCGCCCCAGCCCACACAACGGCTTCCACAGACTGCTTTTGAATATTCTACACAATCCTAAACTAAAGGTCAAAGATTAATCTAAGCAGAGGTGATAAGCGATAAGTTCTAGGCACCCACCAATTGGAACTCATGTCTGCCTGGGACAGGGCGTGGCAACCCCAGTTAAAGCAAGCATTAGCCCTTTGGCTGCTCTGCTGCATGGAGGGGCCATCTAGAGGTTCTCAGGGAGGGACTTGAGGGATGAGGGGAGAACTCCTTACCAAAAGGCAGCAAATATTTAAATGTTGTACCAACCAATACAACCATTCTGGTGTGGACCAGTTGAATAAGGAGACAAAATGAATGGGTACCATTTGGCTGTTTCATGAAAGTTTCTTTCCATTGTTATGCACAACAGGGGGTCCCCAGACCACAACCCATTGCGGGTTTGGTTTCCTGGAGAGATTACTAAAGAAACTACACACATAGTGGCAGCACCTTTCTTGGAAGTCTTACCTGAGCAAAACCAGAACTATCTTAAAACTCAGAAAGCAAATCTCACCATTGTCTTCAGATCTCGACTGTCCAGCTAGCACTAAATAAAATCATCCTAATTGTTTTTCAGACCACTGACTAGAATTACAGCATGAAAAGGCGGCTGTTATGTTCAGTTTACATTTTTAATAAGCATCTTTAAACATTTGGACAAAATATTATTTTTAAATGGCAATTATTTAACTGGTAAATGTAATTATCTAACTTTAAAGAAAAAAAATCCCCGACAATCAAAATATTCTGTCACAGTTTTACCGACGCACCTAAAATATCTTTTCAGCAAATGAAATGATTATTCTATGCTTTTAAAAAGGCATTAAGGTAATTGCTCTGCAACAAATCACCTTCTGTGCTCCAGGCTCAGCTGCCACGTCTCTCACATGTCCATCAACTGTGCACATTGTCATGATCTCCTGATGATCACCCAGGGTCAGTCCCCCAACAGCATATTTATAAGAGTATTCAGTTGAGCAATCTGCAAAATAATTATATTTCAATGGAGATATTATGCTGTGAAAAAATCTATTATGTGTCAAGTGCTAAACGAGGCAGTTATGGAACCAAGAAACATTTATTGGTGCTTTTAATCAAAGCAAATAACTTTTGCAAGAAGATCATTATATCACTTTCTTGCTATTTTAATTTGCTTCTTCAATAACAAAAATATACTTTTTAATCAGCAGTCGTTGCTCCTTTTGAACAAACAAAACACCAGATTTTTTTTTTTTTTATCATTCTTGGTTTACCATCTCCACATGGTTGGAATCTGCTCTCCAATGTCCTGTGGCAAAAAAAAAAAAAAAAAATACAGAACCCAGTCTCCTTATGAAGGTGGCGCAGAAGTCTAGAAGTCTGTGTTTTTCTCATTCCGATGAGAGACTAGGAACCCTTAACCTTACCTGTTGGTGGTAGAAAAGTTGAAGAACTTTTATTCTAGTGTATTTTATCTGTTCCTTGGCCAAGTTTAAAGTTCAAAGCAGAAGAGACTCTTTGTAAGCTTCAAGTTGAATGCAAACCTGCTTTATTTCAAAATGCCAGTCATCACTACAGCAACAGCAAGGGCCCCAGCTTACCTCTCAGCACTAAATTTTAAACCATACTCTCGTATTTCCAGAAAAATTTGAGTAATTAAATTACTCTTTTAAGACTCAAAATGTAATATAAAGCCACTAAATTTCTCCTGAGACTGGGAGCTCACATTTTCTGAAAGCTCACTTTGTGCCCAGTCCTAATTTAAGTCCTCTGTAAGCATCTCCTCCTGTAATACACTGTGTCCGTAAAGTCATGGTGCACTTTTGACCAGTCACAGGAAAGCAACAAAAGACATGAAATCTGCACCAAATAAAAGGAAAACTCTCCCAGTTTCATACCTATTCAGTGCAGTTTGATGTGGGCTCACACACAGATTTTTTGGGGCTCCTTAGGTAGCTATCCCGTATAGCCTCTACACACTCGTCACTGACTGATGGCCTACCAGAACGGGGTTTCTCCACCAAACTGCCGGTTTCCTTCAACTGCTTAACCCACCAAGTAATGTTATTCCTATGTGGTGGCTCTTCGTTATAAACACGCCGATATTCACGTTGCACTTTGGTCACGGATTCGAATTTAGCAAGCCACAGAACACACTGAACTTTCCTCTGTACCGTCCACATCTCGACTGGCATGGCCGTGGGCTGCTCCCCTGTATACACGGTGTTACGTCATCATCTGCACATGCGCACATGCTGCCACATCATCCTACAGAAACTGGGAGGGTTTTCCTTTTTTTTTTTTTTAAAGGGAACTTTTTTATTTTTATTTATTTATTTATTTATTTTTACAGAGGCAGAGATAGACAGGGACAGACAGACAGGAACGGAGAGAGATGAGAAGCATCAATTATTAGTTTCTCGTTGTGCGTTGCGACTTCTTAGTTGTTCATTGATTGCTTTCTCATATATGCCTTGACCGTGGGCCTTCAGCAGACGGAGAAACCCCTTGCTGGAGCCAGCGACCTTGGTCCAAGCCGGTGAGCTTTTTTTTTTGCTCAAACCAGATGAGCCCGCACTCAAGCTGGCAACCTTGGGTCTCGAACCTGGATCCTTCCACATCCCAGTCTAACGCTCTATCCACTGCGCCACCGCCTGGTCAGGCGGTTTTCCTTTTATTTGGTGCAGATTTGACATTTCTAGCGTCTTTTGTTGCTTTCCTGTGACTGGTCAAAAATGCACCATGACTTTATGGACACACTGTACAACAATCCTATGAAATAAAGCTGATGATTAGCCCAATTTACAGATGAGGAAACTAGGGTTAGAGAGACTAAGTAATTTGCCTAGTGATCTAGTCAGTTTCCCTAGATGTTTCCTGTCCATGTTCAACAGATGATGACGAACAGTACCAAACCTGCTTTAGCCTTATAACCATTTTCAGTCCTCATCTGTCTAAATGGCCCACCAAATCAGAATACTGGTCAGAGCCACTTGGACACATAATGAAGACAACAAACCAAAGTCCAAGGTCTCCCAACCCCCTCTGTGGCTCAACAAGCCCTAACTCGAGAGAAAGTTTGGGATGGCTTTCCTTCCTCCTTCTCCCACCTTCAGCCTTATTTGCAAAAAAGATGCATTTGCAATCCCAGCTGAACTTCACGGCAGGATTTCTTGTCCTAATTTCTGTCAGTTTTCCAAGCAGGAGGTGTGACTAACACAACATTGTGATTGGAGAAGTCCAGGGCTCTAGGCCTGGCTCTGATTACACTCTGCGCTCTTGCTCCCTCGATGCCAGCCCAGGGGAGCCGGAGGCCACCAGGAGGCCACTCCGTGTCTGCACCTCCCCCACACCTGGCATTGCAGCTCAGCTCGGGTGCTCCAGCTCCTGCCGCCCCGAGACAAAGCCGCTGACTGGGCTGCTCGCTCCCCACCCCCCACCCCCGCCCCCTGCCCCCTGCCCCCAGTCCCTGCTCCGCCCTCCAGCCACCAGCTCTGCTCACTTGTTATCATTAAGCCCGTACCATCTCAAAGGGACTAATTATTACAGCCGACATGCACTGTTCAGAGCATATTAGGGAAGAGAGTGCTGACCAGAAACTTTTCCAGACAAAGAAAGTCAAACGGACGCTAGGCTCTGAAGGAGTGTCGGGAATTACAGAGAGGTGTGTGAGAGTTGTATGTATGATAGAGTGTGTGGGCATGGGTGTATGAGTGTGGTGTGTGCCTGTGAGCACACACTTGCATGAATGGTATATGAGCACGCACATGTGTGAAGTCCAGGGGAAAAGAAGTCAGAGAATTTAATCTGTAATCTGGTCTCACCATTCTAAGGAAAAATGAGGGGGGGCGGGGGACTCACACTGTTTGAAACTAAAGACACCATCTTTTGTTGGAGAAGTCACTAAAGCTTAGATCAGAGAAGTTGTGTCTCTGTAACTATAATACTGAGCACTGGTTAGGTGCCAGATTCTGTGTAAAGCATGTCACATGAATACCCACATGCATCCTATAAAATATCTATTATTAGCTTCATTTTGCAATGAGGAAACTGGGATTCAGAGATGTTAGGTCATTTTCTCAAGGTCACACAGCTCACAAATGGCAAACTGGGAGGCAAACTGGGCAGTGTAAAGACAAAGTTGGTGCTCTAAACTTGATGATAATTGTTCAGCTTACTTAGAGAAAACACACTGTTGTGCACTAATTATATCCCATTTTCAGCCCGAATACAACTGCTCAAAACAGGGTAAGCTCACATCCATTTTCACAATATCCCATAGTCTGTGCCAGGGGTTCTCACATATCCATGAGCAAAAAAATCACTTGGGAAGCTTTTAAAATACTGATTCTTGGCTATATCTTAGTGACTGATTCCTCTTCTCTGAGTCGTGTCCTAGGAATGTGCATTTTCAACCAGCATTCCAGCTGATTTCTGAAGCAGGAAGAACAAAGACACCGGTCTTATCTCTGGCCCAGCATGGGTGTTGCAGGAACCAAGATGTTTCTATGCTTATTAAACATGAACCATTTCCAGCATCTCTCACTGCCACGCCCATTCCTCTCCCCTCCTACTCTACCATTTCTCTTCTACCCGCAAGTCTGCATCTCTCAGGAAGAAACCTTCAGTTTGATAGGTTTCAGCAGATATTTTGCATAGTCAAATAACTTTTTAACACCTGGACATGAGGTTTCCAAGAGCACACACAGGTCAAGGACAGCTACTAGAGTGACATAAAGAATGCAGATGCACTTGACAGAAAGAAACCCCCAGGAAATTGCGCTACTGTCTGTCGCATTTATACTAGTGGAATTTTCATCTATGGAAAGAACTGAGCAGCCACAGGGAGAGGCCATGCCAGTGAAAGATTTTTTATCACTTATACTTCCTGAGGAAAGGGGACACACCATGGCACCCACGGCCAAAGTTGGGTGAGGAGGCAGAAGGAGAAGTGAGAGAAAAGCCCAGGCCAGAGCCATTGTTGTGTTTAACAGAGGAAAGGCCAAGCAGGGTGAGCAGCTTAAGGGATTGGCTATCATGAATAGTGTTGATGGGCTCTGGGCTACAGGGGTGGTCTCTAATTATCTGGTACCTGGCTAGTGTGGTTCAGGGCAGGGGGAAAATTGGCTTGGTGTGTGAGAGTTAGATAAGGAGTTAGCTCCAAGCATAGGCTCTAGATTGCAGGAGAACTAAACAACTCTTGTGATTAGCTGGGTGTTAAATAGACAAAGAATCTGAGAAAACACAGAACATCATCATCCATAGTATTAACAGGCCCTTCCTTTTCTTAGCCAAAGCTAGATGCTACAAGCTAAGAAGGAGAGAGTGAGTCACTGACAGATTCCAGACGTAACCATCTTTTGAAGGAGTCTTTAAAAAATGTGTTTTGTGCAATCTACTGATTTCTATCAGCACCAAAAATAATCTTTAAAAAACATTCAGAGTCACCAACAAATCAAAATCTTTTATTTATTTATTTATTTATTTATTTATTTATTTATTTATATTTTTCTGAAGCTGGAAACAGGGAGAGACAGTCAGACAGACTCCCGCATGCGCCTGACCGGGATCCACCCAGCACGCCCACCAGGGGCGATGCTCTGCCCACCAGGTGGCGATGCTTTGCCCCTCCGGGGGCATCGCTCTGCCGCGACCAGAGCCACTCTAGCGCCTGGGGCAGAGGCCAAGGAGCCATCCCCAGCTCCCGGGCCATCTTTGCTCCAATGGAGCCTTGGCTGCAGGAGGGGAAGAGAGAGACAGAGAGGAAGGAGGGGAGGGGTGGTGGAGAAGCAAATAGGCGCTTCTCCTGTGTGCCCTGGCCGAGAATCAAACCCGGGTCCCCCGCACGCCAGGCCGACACTCTACGGCTGAGCCAACCGGCCAGGGCCTAAATCAAAATCTTTTATAATGCCCATTTCTAAAATTCCTTTAATGAAAACAGATGTACTACTGTAACTTATAAGACACAGAAACCATACTGCAGACAACAAGGAAGTATAAAAGTTCCAAAATAAGATGCTCTTTAGAAATTGGTAGAATATTTATGAATAAGAAACATCCATTTTAGAATCTGAACAAAATACTTCTCTCAAAATAATAATCACTAATAACTCCAAATTATAAATAGGCAATTGGACCTTAATCTAATTGACACATGTCACACAATATGGATTGTGAAATAGAAAAAAAGTTGAGTTCACACGATTCGGTTTAAAATGATTGTGAATCTGCACCCCATGCAGATGTTGAAATATTGTGAGGAAAGTTTCAAGATTCAGTACTTCTGTTCTAAATGGTATAGACAACACTCAAATACTTCCATTGTGTCTAATTTTATTCCAGTGTAACTCCCCATTTCTGAAAAGTGATGCCAATTAACCCAGCAAGCATGCACTGGGCTGTACTCTGAGGGCCTTGAAGATTATTCATCTTTCCTCCCTAGAACTCTAGGGGACACAACAAAGCCATAAGAGCATAAAATTTTGACCAAGTAACATGTGTCAGGTACATGCCCTTTGCAGAGGAGGCTCACAGAAGAATCCAGGCATCAGGTAGTAGGCCACAGGGAAAAGGACACCCCTGGACACAGTTTAAGGAGAGAAAGAGCCCAGATTCTAAGTGAAGGGGGCAGTACCTTGCAGCAGTTATGAGCATGAGCCATGTGTTTCAGAAGACCCAGCACTTACAACTGAATGACCTTGAGCACACTGATTTATTAGTTCTTTCACATGGAACAAGGACACCTGCCTTCTAGAGAATGTTATGAGAATTAAAAGTATGCAAACATGTTAACACTATGTCTGGTACATAGTAAGTGTTAGATCAGGGTCCCCAAACTTTTTACACAGGGGGCCAGTTCACTGTCCCTCAGACCGTTGGAGGGCCAGACTATTAAAAAACTATGAACAAATCCCTATGCACACTGCACATATCTTATTTTAAAGTAAAAAAACAAAACAGGAACAAATACAATATTTAAAATAAAGAACAAGTAAATTTAAATCAACAAACTGACCAGTATTTCAATGGGAACTATGCTCCTCTCACTGACCACCAATGAAAGAGGTGCCCCTTCCAGAAGTGCAGCAGGGGCCGGATAAATGGCCTCAGGGGGCCACATGTGGCCCGCAGGCCGTAGTTTGGGGACCCCTGTGTTAGATAAATGGATAATATTTTGATTATTTAAATTTTAAAGCCTGACCTGTGATGACACAGTGGATAAAGCGTCGACCTGGAATGCTTAGGTCAACAGTTGGAAACCCCGGGCTTGCCTCGTCAAGGCACATATGGGAAGCAACTATGAGTTGATGCTTCCTGCTCCTACCTGCTGCCTTTCTCTCTCTCTCTCCTCTCTCTCTAAAATCAATAAAATATATTTTTTTAATTTAAATTAAGTTTAAAAAATTATCTTGAAATTAAATGTAATGGGATGACATTGATCAATAAGAGTACATAGGTTTCAGGTGAACATTTCTATAGCATTTGAACTGTTGGTTGCATTGTGTGCTCATCACCCAAGTCAAATCATTTTCCATCACCTTATATTTGTTCCTCATTACTCCTCTTTCTCCATCTCCTCCCCCAGATAACCATTTCACTTTTATCTATGTCCATGAGTCTCAGTTTTATATCCCACCTACATGGGGTATATTTTTAAATTATTATTAGGAAAGGAGACTCACTTATAATTTCTACACTGCTAGCCAAGAAGCCTGGAATACCACAGACAGAGCTGAGAGCGAAGACACCATAGGAAGAGGGCCCTGGGGCCTAAAAACCTGAGATTTAAGCAAGCTGAGTTTAGGTGGTCAGCGAGCATTCAAGTAGAAGTCTCTATACAATTAAAACATCACAGTTCAGCCTGACCAGGCGGTGGCGCAGTGGATAGAGCGTTGGACTGGGATGTGGAAGGACCCAGGTTCGAGACCCCGAGGTCGCTAGCTTGAGCATGGGCTCATCTGGCTTGAGCAAAAGCTCACCAGCTTGGACCCAGGGTCGCTGGCTCCAGCAAGGAGTTGCTCGGTCTGCTGAAGGCCCGCAGTCAAGGCACATATGAGAAAGCAATCAATGAACAACTAAGAAGTCGCAACGCGCAATGAAAAACTAATGATTGATGCTTCTCATCTGTCTCCATTCCTGTCTGTCTGTCCCTGTCTATCCCTCTGACTCCCTCTCTGTCTCTGTAAATAAATAAATAAATAAAAATTAAAAAAAAAAACATCACAGTTCAGTTCTAAGCACTCACATAGAAGTCAGACAAAAAATTTACTCTTCAGAAAATTAAATATTAGGAAAATTGCTTAGTTTTATTTCCAAAGCCTGTTCCTTGCAAGACACTGCTTTACAATTCTATGTAAAGCATATGTTTGTTTAGTGATTATTTAAAAATAAAAAACTGAAAGGGACCTTGAGTTAAGAAAACAGAACTATACACTTGAAACCTATTTTATCTTATTAATGTCACCCCACTACATTTAATAAACAAAGGAAAAAAGGGATGTATACTTGAAACCTATATGATATTAACCAATGACACCCCAATAAATTTAATTTAAGCAATAAAAAAATAAATTCAAAAAAGAAAGAAAGAAAACAGGAAAAAAAAGCTTTCTGAAATGCTAGCACTTGGTCATGAAACTGAGCATAGTTATAGACAAATAGTTTCTAATTTTTTTTTCTCCATGTGCTTTTCCATCTCTGGCATTCTATAATAAAAGTTTACAACAGTCAATTCCCAATTAGCTTTTTTAATGGAGAGGAACAGTGACATAGATTAAAACAAACCACAGATAACACGAAAATGATTTACTGCCACTCACAGGTTTTCGTCCACCCCCAGCCTCTCACCTTGCCAAAGCCCTCCAACCAGCTCCTGCAGACCCCCAACGTGTGGTGTCAGAAGGAGACGGCGGGTCACACAGATAATCCACTCAAGGGTAATGGATTTGACCACAATTTAGCATTGATTAATTATAGTGTCCAATTTTAATTCAGTGCTATTCACTAACTAATTAGATAAGGTTTTTCTACATTCTATTTTTAGCACAGAAAATTCTAAGCATAGGTACTTTAAAATTAGTAGTGATGTTACAATTTAATAATTATTTATCCCCAACCTCACAGTGAGCACTGCATGAGGGTCAGGAGACCACGATTCTTCCCAGTCCTCCTTGTGACAGGAACTTTGTGACACCAAGCAATCAACACTACCTCTCTGAGCTGTACCCTCATTTAGAAAGTGGGATTTAACCAGGTAGATGGCTGAGGTTGCTTTCAGGGAACCGTTCTAGTCTAAGTCATACTTACGGTGTATATACCCTGTTTTTAACACGTTTGCTCTTAGACTTGTACTCACCTATTTATGGCAGTGATTCTTAGCTAGGGACAATTTTGTCCCCCAGGAGACATTTAGCAATGTCTGATGACATTTTTATCATCATGACCCAGAGGGAAGCAGGTGACACTGGCATTTAGTGGGTAAGAAGCCAGGGATGCTGCTATATACTCTGCAATGTCTAGAACAGTCCTCAACGACGAAGAATTATCTGGTCCAAAATGTTAATAGTGATGAGGTTGAAAAACCCTGATATCTAGGAAGGTAGTTTGACATAGGTCAGTTGTCTAGAAATTGCCCTATTTTGGAAGAGGACTCAATGTTTAAATTATAGGAAAATAGAATATTAAATTGGAACTTACTACTGAAGCATCAAAGATTCTATGAATATGAAATTCCAAAATGAGGTACCACATCACCATGGGGAAATTTCAAAGACCGTTATTTAAAAGTGGGTAGGCCGCCCTAAAACCTGTGGGAAGCTATAAAAGGGTTGCAAGTGTGGATACTGAAGAAGATGTATGAAAGTAACTCTTTTGCAGAGAGCTGCTGCCCTGTGTGAGCCGAATCCCACCCCACAGGAAAAGAGCTGGATGGAACTATTTTGAATTCTGCCCCCAGAGAGCCTCCTGGGAGCAATGGCTTCAAAGTGTCTGTGGAATGGAAACTCCAGAAACCAGGGATGAGAAGTGAATGCGGCCAAAGCGGCGATTTTCAACCAGTGTGCCATAAGAAAAAAATTTTTTGCAAGAATTTTTAAAACATCCACTACTTGACTATTTAGTCAGGGACACTGACCTCTTTTCCCTTAGACTGTGAAATTAAAAAATGACAGCAGCCAACACAACAATAGCCACCCAAGGTGCGTAAATCAAAATTATACCTATTTGTTGTCAGGCTGGCAGACAACATGTTTTTCGGTGTGCCGCAGTATTTTAGTAGTTTATGTGTGCCATGAGTTGAAAAGGGTTGAGAATCGCTGAGCTAGAAGGAGACTATGCACGGCCCACCTCCCAGGACTGCCTGCGGAGGGACCCTGCAGGGGAAGCTCTAAAGAGCCCACGAACACGCTGATGAGAAAAAAAGATTCATCTTTAAGCATCTGCCAGACCCAGGCGGTGCGAAGCTATCTCACAATCATACTACTTGTGTTAAGAACTTTCCGGTACCTCTTTCCTTCCAGCCTCGCTGTGCCTGAAAGTTAGAAAAGAGAGAAAGAGAGAAAAAAGCCTTCCATACTTCCTGCCCCCGAGGCAGGTGGCCTGTGAGGGACAGGCCACAGCTGGGATAAGAGGAAAAGTCTTACTTTTAAATGTATCTCCAAACATTAGACTGGGATTCTATTTCTAAATCAAGACAGTGTCTTTCCGCGCTTAGGTTGCTTGTAGGACTTTCTACTCCTCAAGTGATTAGAACATTCCTGGGGGGGGGGGGGGGGTCAGAGCTGTTATCTAACAAGAAAGAAAAACTGCTTTATTAAAGAAATTTTAAAGAGCAGTGGAAGTCAAAAAAATGTTTCATTTCAATTACATCTTTCTGGTGGTACCTGTTCAGTGTACTGGTTAAAAACACAAATTTACACTTTCCTTCTAGAAATATAATCAAGATGCCTTATGAACTCTTTGCCTACAAGGAAAATAAACAAACCTTGCTAGATATTCTGTTTCAGTGAGTTACTAGAAATAGCAAACTTTCTGAGTTCAAAAAATATAATTTTTTGATTCCTGCAAATTTTGAATCACCTTTATTGAACTTTGTACTCTGAGGCAAAAGAAAAAAAAAAAAAACTGCTGTCATTAGATACAAAGCTCTCCAAGGGTTATTAAACTCAGCTGTAGGTCCCCCAGTACCTGCAGGCCTGACTGCGATGATCTCAGAGTCTCAAATATTTTGAGAGGATGCCTTTCAGCTACTGACATACATTAAACATTTCAACTGTTTTGTTAACTATAGATTTCTAATCCACATAAAAACAATGGAACCCAGAATCTCATTTTGTACTTGTATGGGCCTGAAGTAATTTCTGTATTGTCCTTTAAGGCACAAGAGAGAGTTTTGAAATTAGTAGAAATGTCATAAACAGATGGAAAAACAATTTTGGATTTATTTCATCAAAAATCACAAGTAAGTCTTTACCTAGAGATTCTTTTCAAGTTAAATGTTATTGTTTCTTTTCTTTATATTCCCCTTATATGATTATATCTTTAAAAAAGAGGAAAGTGGCCCTGACCGGCTGGCTCAGCGGTAGAGCGTGGGCCTGGCGTGCAGGAGTCCTGGGTTCGATTCCCGGCCAGGGCACACAGGAGAAGCGTCCATCTGCTTCTCCACCCCTCCCCCTTTCCTTCCTCTCTGTCTCTCTCTTCCCCTCCTGCAGCCAAAGTTCCATTGGAGCAAAGTTGGCCCAGGCACTGAGGATGGCTCCATGGCCTCTGCCTCAGGCGCTAGAATGACTCTGGTTGCAACAGAGCAACGCCCCAGATGGGCAGAGCATCACCCCCTGGTGGGCATGCCGGGTGGATCCCGGTCGGGCACATGCGGGAGTCTGTCTGACTGCCTCCTCGTTTCCAACTTCAGAAAAATCCAAAATAATAATAATAATAATAATAATAATATAAAAAATAAAAAAGAGGAAAGTAATCAGTGACTTTGAGAATATTTCCTGGGGCCTCAAGATCTTCTATTAAAAGTATGGTCCATGAAGAAGCTCAGTGTAACTTGGGAGCTCATTAGAAATGCAGATTCTCAGGTTGTGCCCCAGACCTAATGAATCTGAACCCATATTTTAGCAATATTCCCAGGTGATTTGTAGAAGTATTAAAATGTGAGAAGCATTCATTCAGGCCACCATTGCAGAGGCCTGCAATAATACTGAAAAGCAAGTTAATGCAAGACAATTAAGCAGAAATAACCCACTTAGGATGAATTTATTTCAGTTCAAAACATTAGTAAATAAATCCGTGGTAGAAACAAAGTAAATCCTAGGCAATAAAAATCAGTTTTAATCTAAAGAGAGTGCCAAACGGGTTTCACAAAGTGCCCTCTGAAACCACAAGTAGTCACTGTGGTGGAAATATACCTAGGATTCAGCATGTAGCTCCCAAAATTGGGCTGGCAAACTATTGTTGAGGACCCACAATTTTTCTAATAATCCAAACTGACTAATAATTATGAACATTTTCTGTGTCCCTTTTTTTTAGTGTGTGTGTGTGTATATATATGTGTGTGTGTGCCTTGGCTGTGAGCTTCTACACCCATGGGCAAGATCAGGAAGATAGGAAGGAATATATTGTCCCAATTCATATTTTCCTTTTTATGCTTTCTGGGTGATGCCTACACCCATCATTCTCTCTCTGCCAGGCATTTTAGAATCAGCCCGAGAACTGCATGCCAGGCTGCACTCCACAATAAGTAAGTCAGAATCTGTAGTTTGGATCCAGGCACCAGTAGTTGTTTGTTCATTTGTTTTGTTTTCTTTTTGTTTTTGTTTTGACAGAGACAGAGAGAGAGAGTCAGAGAGGAGTCAGATAGGGACAGACAGACAGGATGGGAGAAAGATAAGAAGCATTGATTCTTCATTGCGGCACCTTAGTTGTTCATTGATTGCTTTTTCATATGTGCCTTGACCGGGGAGCTACAGCAGAGCAAGTGACCCCTTGCTCAAGCCAGCGACCTTGGGCTCAAGCCAGCGACCTTGAGCTTCAAGCCAGTGACCATGGGGTCATGTTTATGATCCCACACTCAAGCCATCAACCCTGTGCTCAAACTGGTGAGCCTGCACTCAAGGCGGCGACTCCAGGGTTTCCAACCTGGGTCCTCTGTGTCCCAGTCTGATATGCTCTATTTACCGCTCTACCACCTGGTCGGGCCAGGACCCGTAGTTTTTAAAATCTCAGATGACTACAATATGCAGCTAAGTTTGGGAACCAAAGACCAACACCAGTCAAACTAAAGGAGGTATTTGATAATTATATGTTGGATTCATCAAAAGAAATAAGTAATATTCATAATTTAGACCCCCAACTAGCTTTGGTGGTAGTGGAGTATGGGTAGCCATATAGATTGATATTATCTCCCACCCACTATCCTCACTTAGATTCTCATCATCTCTAATATAAGCTATAGCAGCAGCCTACTCACTGGTCTCCTGCCTCTAGACTTACCTACTCATACTCTACATTGACCATTTTCTTCTCTATCTACACTGTTCCCCCGACCCAGTGATTAACCTAGGGGAGAAAATGTCAGACCATGTCTCTCCCCCACTTAAAACCCATCAAGGCTAACCATTGCCTTCCGAATGAGTCCCAAGCCCCTTAACCTAGTACCTAGGCTTTTCATGGTTTATCCTATGCCAACACCTCCAGCTTCACCTCCTGATTTCCCCATCTCCAGTACCACTGAGCCAGTAACATGTTTCATATACCCCAAGCCATTACATGCCCCTGGACCTTTACCCATTTCTTCTCCCCATTTCTTAAAGTGGCCAACTCCTGCATACCTCTCAAGATCCTAGCTCAGCCTGGCCTGTGGTGGCGCAGTGGATAAAGCATCAACCTGGAATGCTGAGGTCACCAGTTGAAAGCCTGGGCTTGCCCGATCAAGGCATATATGAGAAGCCAACTACTATGAGTTGATGCTTCCTGCTTCTCCTCTCTTTCCTTCTATCCTCCCTCTCTTTCCTCTCTCTAAAAATCAATAAATTTAAAAAAAGAAAGACCCCAGCTCAGGTGTGACTCCTCCAGGAAGCTTTCATTCCCCTAACCAACTCCCTTAAAGGCTGCTCACAACAAGGCTCCTTTGTGCTCTAAAGTGAAGGGAGCACCCTATGAATAAGCACAGAAATGAGAGAATGTGTGTTCTGAAAAAGCAAATAAACTCCTTATTGCAGATGCAGGTGAGAGATGTGGTACACAAGAAATGACAGTCCCAAATAATCAAGCCCCTGAATCTGCTACAATGCAGATGTGCACAGCCAGGAGATGACAGGCTCTCCTAATCATAAGAGCTTAGGTTAAAAAAATGGATCCAAGTCATTTAATGGGAAATTTTTCTCTGTTTAGACAACAAAATATATATTTATTATAAAATTTAAAAAAAAAAACTGTCCTGCCTGACCAGGTGGTGGCGCAGTGGATAGAGCATCAGACTGGGATGTGGAAGGACCCAGGTTCGAGACTCCAAGGTCACCAGCTTGAGCGCGGGCTCATCTGGCTTGAGCAAAAAGCTCACCAGTTTGGACCTAAGGTCACTGGCTGAAGGCCCGTGGTTAAGGCACATATGAGAATGCAATCAATGAACAACTAAGGAGTCCCAACGAAAAAAACCTGATGATTGATGCTTCTCATCTCTCTCTGTTCCTGTCTGTCTGTCCCTATCTATCCCTCTCTCTGACTCTCTCTCTGACCCTGTAAAAAACAAACAAAAAAAACAACAACTGTCCCTGGCTGGTTGGCTCAGCAGTAGAACATTGGCCTGCCATGTGTAAGTCTCGGGTTCAATTCCCAGTCAGGGCATATAGGAGAGGTGATCATCTTGCTTCTCTACCCTTCCCCCTTTTCTTTCTCTCTCTCTCTCCTTCTCCCAAAGCCATGGCTCATTTGAGCAAGTTGGCCCCAGGCACTGAGGTTGGAACCATGGCCTCACCTCAGCTGCTAAAGTAGCTTGGTTGTCAAGCAACAGGCAGAGCATCACCCCATAGGGGACTTGCGGGGTGGATCACTGTCAGGGTGCATGCAAGAGTCTGTCTCTCTGCTTCCCATCTCTCACTTAATAAAGCAATAAAGAAAGAAAGAAAAATTTATCAAAAAAATATGAATTCCTAAAAAATTGAATGATTCATTGATTCAGTGTGACTCTTTCTATAACTACTATCTAATCATTTCTACAACCCTCAGACTTTAATGAAGTTTCAGAACTGCTTTGGATTGCTTTTCATTTTAACCGACCAGTAATCTCCAAGCCTGTGTTGTTCTCATCAGAACCTATGAAATAAAATAGGAGTGTTATCATAACCATCTGCTCCTATAACCATCTTCTTATGTAATACATACAAAAACCTGTGAAATCAGCATTATCTACCTCTTGCAAATGAAGAAACAAACAGAAAGCTTAAGTAAGCTGCCCAAAATCATCCAGTGAGATACTAATAAATTCCATAAATCTGTACATTTATTCACTAAATAATGATGACAATTATACGATATAAGAAAAGAAAAAGAGAACCTAGTTAAACTCTCTCAAAGTTTATGCCAAGTCCAAAGCAAACATGGCGAAGTATATACAAGTCACTAACAGTGCCCGCTTTTCTCCACGGAGCGCTGGAGTTCAACAGCTCTCAAGGATACCAGCAAATCCTTGACTATCACTAACACGCTAACAGAAGGTTCTCTTGTTTATGTTACCTTATCAAGGAATGTAGTCTCCCACATAAAGCAAAGCCTGCAAGAAAAAACAAAGCTAAACACAGTCTAAGAAAATGTTAAAACAGCTGTTTTTCTAAACACGTGTTTGTGGGTAAAATCTTCAGAGATCAGACTTTTTCTACTCTTCTAAAATCATGTCATTATCAGACTATTTCTTTCCTAGAAATCCTTTTACTGAGAAAATGTGAACTTACAAATCAGGTTTAGAAGAATATGCTAAGGGTTCAGTCCACTGTATTTCCATAAAATCCTCCTTTTATGATTCAAACACAGGTTCCAGTGTTACGAGTATTTCAAAAACAAATTTCTCTTCTCAGCTACTTTTTAAGAAATGCAGGGGAAACATATTTTGATCCAGTTTTAGAAGAAAGAATTGCCTGTAAAAAAATAAATGTGTATGTATCTCAGCTTGTAGTTCCAGTGCAGGCTGACATTTAAATGCTGCTGATGATTCTGTTATGTGCATGAATCCATGAATGTCTTCCCGTTATGGTTTTGTACGCCATTCATCACATTAAGAGTTTAGTAGCTGAAAACTCCAGATATACTGAGGTTGTCTGGCTAAAGAACACTGCTCTTACAGGATTAAAATGAGAATCACACTCCACAGCCAACCAACAATAAACTCATACAAAAATAACAACCTCAGAGCAGTAGAAATCAGGCCCAGGATTTAATAGATGATCAATTAAGGAGTCACAGGGTCCTAATCTGAGGTCCATATTTGTTTATTGAGGTTCACACTTCTTTGTCTCCATCTGGCTTTAAGGAAAATAAACTAATATAAAATAAAGTAAAATCAAATAAAATGTCCCTTCATACTTCCAAATACTCAAGGAGACCACAACACTTCCATGTTGCATTAAAGAGGCTTTTTTTTCAAGGTCAATGTAAGCTTTACTACATAGATTGTGTTTATATATAAGACACAAGCACTTTTTAAACTGTCTGAAAATAGTGGTAATCTGAAAACTATGACTTGCTTAAAATCATACAGTCTGTGATGTCTTTTCAATAGTCCCTGTGATCTTCTAATATGGGGAAGTGGTTTTTACCAAGCTAACCACCAGCCTTGAAATACCTAATGATGCCCTGAGACGAGAGGGAATCATTCCAAATTGCTCTAAATTGAACTTCCCATGGTAAGAACAAAGGGTGACACTTAACTCAAGGCCAACAGCCATGGGCCTTGGGGGGTCCAATTTTCCACTCAGGATTCCAGTCTTGGGAACTTCAGGATTTTAAAGTACAGTATCTCAATCTGGCATGCAGAATGAACTTGCCCGTTTCCCCAGAGAAAGAGACTGTGTGTGGTAGTTTTGAGATTTTCCTGAGATTCCCTTTTCTGCTAGAAGCTGGAGACTTCAAGGCTAGAGATGGAGTGAAATGGGAAAATAGCCAAGTCACTGCCCCCTGTGTCACACAAATTTCTAAATATTCTCCTTAAAGATAAGCTAACCTCATTCTCAAAATGCATGTCAGCAATCTATGCCAGACCTATTACAGCAAATCATGAAAGATAGAGCAGATCAATTCCCCTCTGGGAATAATCACACTTTATTAGGATCCTTTTTGGTTGCATGAAACAGAAATCCATTTGAGGTAGCTTAAGCTAAGAAAATATGTATTTATAAGAATTCTGAGGTATCTTAAGAAATTCAAGAGTTTGTTAAATAGACAAGCTTCAGAAAGGGCAAGAAGCAGGAACTAGCACATTGTAGGGAACTCTGAAAGTCATTCTCATCTCTCAGCATCTGCTTCATGCTTTTCTCTGTTTCCCAATCTTTAGGGTGGAATGTGGCCATTGCCAGCACTCCCTCATTGAGGTACTTCCATTCAGAACAGCAACCAGACTGGCCTAAGGGCTTTTGCCCCTAATTCCATTTTCCCAAGAAAGGAATCTGATTGGTTTAGCTTGATAAGGTGTCCACCACTCACCAATCACTGTGGCTGAAAGGAGGGGGCATTTGTTCAAACATGGCAGTTCCCACTGAAACAATGGGATGGAGGTACGTAAAGAAAAAATGGAGTTGACAGCGTTAGAAAACAATAATATAGAATATCCAATTAAATTTAAATTTACATAAAAAATAAATAACTTTTTAGTTTAAGTATGTCTTCTGCAGGACAATAGTATATACCAGGGGTCCCCAAACTTTTTACACAGGGGGCCAGTTCACTGTTCCTCAGACCATTGGAGGGCCAGACTATAAAAAAAACTAGGAACAAATCCCTATGCACACTGCACATATCTTATTTTAAAGTAAAAATACAAAATGGGAACAAATATAATATTTAAAATAAAGAACAAGTAAATTTAAATAACAAACTGACCAGTGTTTCAATGGGAACCATGCTCCTCTCACTGACCACCAATGAAAGAGGTGCCCCTTCCGGAAGTGCGGCGGGGGCCGGATTAATGGCCTCAGGGGGCCGTATGCGGCCCGCGGGCCATAGTTTGGGGACCCCTGGTATATACCATGAGATATTAATAGACAGTCTATAGAAAAAAATTGACATAATTAAAAGAGTTTGGAAAACACTCATTGAATATTAAAATTAGTGCCTGCTTCAGACATGCACAAAATTCAACAGAGAATTTCTTAAAATTTTTAATACAACAGTGAGCCCTGTGACTCTCCAAGAACAGAAATGGAATGATCAATGTTCCCCAAACTTATATGACCTCAGAAAAATCACCAAATACCTAGTGTTGCTCAGAACCCAGTCTGAGAAATGCCAACGTAAGGCAAATATATAAAAAAAATTGTTATTCCAATTATCAACCACCTGCATACATCTTGATATTGAGTCACATAAGAGCTGCCAACAATTGTGGAGGTAGCCCAGAGGAAATATACCTTGTTGATAAAATAATGCATCCATAAGTCTCAGCCCTGATCATTTCTCCTTTATATACCCATTATTTTCATAACAGACTTGAACTTACCCCAACTTTTACTGAAGTTGTTTATTTTATTAAGGTCATTTTAATCTGCTTTTCATAAGGCTCTACACCAACTGGTCACAGATGGCCACTCTGTTAGGGAATTTGCACCAGGTCTTAGTTTTTGCTTGTGCAGTGGTTCAAGGAGTGGACATCAAACATTGTATCTTTTTTTCCAGGCTTGGCAAGGCATTGGCTATTGCTTGGAGGCTGAGCTTTCTGTCATTCTTATGTGAGCCCTCTGGGTTGCTGTCTTTGTCTCTTGTGGTGAGTTGACAAGGGGTGCTCTTCAGACCCTGGCAGAAAGAGTGCCTTTCTGTGCAGAGCACACACTTGAAGCAGACCCATTCTTCAGAAATGACAGACACATGACAGTTCTTGTGGGAGAGTTTTAAACACCCCACTGCAGCATCAACATCATGTGCTTTATAAAACACAAGCTTTGGAGGTAATTCTGGTTTGTGATAAGGTCTATTTTGTGATTGGTTTCTAGGATAGGTGTTTGGGAGACATATTAATGCTTTTGTGAAATGCAGTTAGTTCCAGGATCAGTCCAGGTTCTAGGTTTCAAATGGCAGCAACCAATTCTGGCAGAATTAAGCAAAATAAGAAAGCATGTCTGGGTACCGCAGATTCTCCAGCAAAGGTAGAGAACCGTAATGACAAAACAGGCAGGAACAAGAGAAGTGAAGTTTCCAGGGCTATAGCTAAAACCTATTACCTCATCCCTAAACCCCAAGAACCACCACCACTGTCACAGATCCAGCCCTCAATGCTGCCATTGTCTCTGCTTCTTCACATCAGTAGCTCCAGGGGCATCCCACTGACTGGGTCAAGGATCTGCCCACGTCTTGCCTCTGGGGTAGGATGGAGAGGGAGCATCGGGCCTTTCCTATCTCCATACTGGCTTCTATAGGGGGCGTTGTCACAGTCAAGTGTCCATTTCACATGTTCCCCTATGATCTTGAATGGCTGAACGCATATGCCTTTCAGATGTGAACAATTTGACTAATGCAGAAGTCACCCTGGGGGCTCCATCAAAGAGCAGCTATTGAATGGGAGAAAGGCGTCCTTGTCAGGAAGAAATTAAGGGGAGAGAATGAGAAGTCTGCTACATTGCTATGCTTCAGAGATTCAAAGGGTTTCCTGTGTACAGTGATGCCCTATCTCCACCTCCCCTACAACTGTTAACATTTGCACTCATTTTAATTTTTTAAAAAAACCAAACAAACCTCATTTAAAAGAAAATGATGAATAAAGAGAGCAAAGGAACTATAATGGCAAGCTGCTCTTTTTATGGTTTTACCAAAATAAAGAAGGCAGAAAAGCTATCACCTGACCCTGTAAAGCCACCCGAGAGCGTGATCCATGGGAACTTGCCTCTCCAGACTTGGGAGAAGGGTCCCTGTCACTCCCCAACATAGCCAGGACACACGGTGGTGGCACAGACACACAGCGGCTCAGGCTCTCTCTGCACAGGCTGTGCTCTCAGGCGTCCCTGCTGCTGCCCAGCAGACCCCACTCTCACCCACAGTTGGAACATGGTTAACGTAATGAGTCTGTGCTTCCTTTGCAAGGTTGTCAAGAGTTCAATCAAGTCTGAACTCTCCAAGTGTAATAAGACAGTTCTGTAATATGTGCAGACCACAGATGGAATTATCCACGATTGTATCACGGACGACTTCAGAATTAGACCGACGGATTGGGGAGAGTGAAGCAAACCTGAACTGCCTGCTCCTCTCATATCCATGATCGATGCCTTTTGCGTCTGCATCTGTAATGCTACTTGACCCCCTGCCCGACGTGTGTAATTTACCGTGCGTGTGCTAGACTGCCTCAGTGCTGCTCCCGGCTGCAATGGAGACTCTCACTTCCCTTGATTGAAGGTACTTGTTTTCCCTCTGCCGAAGAGGAGAACATTTGGAAATTCTGCTGAATTCACAGTTCCTCCTAAGACCTTTGAGCTGGAAGTTAGAACCATTTGCTTTTTAAACTATGCTTTCCAAGGATAAGCCAAGTGCCTAATAATATAAAACATCATCTAAATGGGCCCAGGCCTGTGCTAGTGGTAAACAAAACATCTGACTATATCTGAAAACCAGGAAGCTATCCAAAACAATCAGGGTCCTATCAAAATGACTCGGATGCTCACTTGAATAAGCTCCCACTGATCAAAGCTGACACAATTTAAGTTTAAAAGGGAGTAATAACAGCAACAGATTAAAATTACTTAAAACCACAAGTGATAATGATAACATTATCATTTGGAGGGTGTTAGGGAACCAACTCATTACAGTGGTACCTTGAGATACAAGCAGACCAACATACTTTTTTAAAGATACGAGCTGCATCTCTATCTGTATTCTTGTTCGAGATCCGAGCGAAATTTCGAGATTCGAGTTGTGATTCGGGAAGCTGCCGCTAGTTGGTGCGTTGGCGCACAGGTCCAGTATCGGCAGCACAACACCAGCATCTCGTTCTTACTCACGTGTTACCTGCAGAATCAAGTTGAATCTTGTGCACTCTATTCGTTCTTGCATCATTTTTGCATTTTTTACTAACTCTTTTTGTGTGCTATCATGGAGCCAAAGAAAGTGAGTGTAAAGGACAGTGGTGAGAAGAAGAAAAGAATGATGTTGATAGAAGTAAAGCAAGAAATAATAGAAAATCATGAGCGTAGTGTATGAGTGATTGAACTGGCAAGGCTGTACGACCACAATACATCTATAATTTGTACCATCCTTAAACAAAAGGATGCCATCAAAAGCACAAATCTAGCGAAAGGAACTATAATTCTGTCCCAATTAAGGACAAATATCCATGAAGAAATGGAGAAGCTTCTGCTGGTGTGGGTGAAAGAGAAAGAGCTGGCAGGAGATACAGTGACGGAGACTGTAATATGCGAAAAGGCACGTATTATTTACTGCGACTTGAAGAAGAAAGAACCATCAACCTCAAAAGAGGCAGTAGAAGATACGTTTAAGGCAAGTCACAACTGGTTTGAAAATTTCAAGAAGAGATCTGGCATCCACTCAGTGGTGAGGCATGGTGAAGCTGCGAGTGCTGACGTTAAGGCAGCTGAGGAGTACACTGCATGTTTTGCTGCACTTATCGCAAAGGAAGGCTACATTCCCCCAACTGTGATGAAACGGGATTGTTTTGGAAAAAAATGCCTTGGAGGACTTTCATCACTGCAGAGGAGAAGAAGCTGCCAGGCCATAAACCCATGAAGGACCATCTGACCCTTGTATTGTGTGCAAATACTAGCAGTGACTGTAAAGTAAAGCCACTGCTAGTGTATCATTCTGAAAATCCTTGAGCCTTTAAGACTTACAAGATTCTTTAAGAAAAACTGCGGGTTATGTGGCACGCCAATGCTAGGGCATGGGTTACGCGGCAGTTTTTTATTGAATGGGTAAATCTCGTCTTTGGTCCTGCAGTGAAGAAATATATTCAAGAAAATAAACTCCCGATGAAAGCATTACTAATTCTTGAAAATGCTCCAGCCCACCTATCTGGTCATGAAGGTGACATTCTCCAAGAGTTCAAATTCGTTAAAGTCCTCTACCTCCTACCCAACATGACTTCAACCTTGTAACCTATGGATCAGCAGATCATTTCCAACTTTAAAAAGCTTTACACAAAGCACTTGTTCTGCCGCTGCTTTGAGGTGACTAAGAATACAAATCTAACCCTTTGAGAGTTTTGGAAAGATCACTACAACATTGTGATATGCTTACATATTATTGACTTGGCATAGCGAGAGGTTACAAGAACCTTGAACTCGGCATGGAAAAAATTATGGCCTGATGTTGTTGCAGACAGGGACTTCGAAGGATTCGGACCAGAGACCGAGACTGAGGTAGAAGCATTGGAGGAGATTGTGTCCCTCGGAAAGTCGATGGGTCTAGAGCAGGGGTCTCAAACTCGCGGCCCGCGGGCCGCATGCGGCCCACTGAACAATTTTGTGCGGCCCGCAGACTAATCCACGAAGTTCAAAATATTTTGGATAAAATTAAGTAAGCCTAGGGGCCTACTTGTATTTTTCATTTCTCTAGCATCCTAGCTAGATATTAGCTTAGTTAACAGCAGTTGTGATGCGAACTACAGTTTCTGGTCGTTTTGTGACACTGAGTAAACTGCATGTACGATTGTGCTTGTTGTACTGATTTTTTTTTGTTTTCAACTGCAGTGAGAAAAGTGTTGCGTAACAGTTGCCTTTTGTAGACCTAGTGCGGCCACCGAATGGCTGTGATCTTGCTCTGCGGCCCACATGCTGAGTTGAGTTTGAGACCCCTAGTCTAGAGGTAGATGAGGGTGATGTAAACGAGCTCATCGAGGAACATGAGGAGGAACTGTCAACTGAGGAGTTGAAGGAGCTACAGATGATGCAACATACAGAGCTTCTGCAAGAGATTAGTAGTGAGGAGGAGGCAGAGTTGGAGGAGGTGATTTCTACAAGTGAAATTAAAGGCATGCTGGCAATGTGGGAGAAGCTTTCAAGTTTCATTGAAAAGAAACACCCAGAAAAAGTTTCAGCTGATCATGCTTCAGCACTTTTCAATGACACTTGTTTGTCACATTTCCGTAACATTTTAAAAGGCAGGCAAAAGCAAATCTTTTTGGGTAGATTTTTATTCAAAAGTCCTGAAAGTGAAAGTGCCGAAAGTGCAGCCCAAAAGGCAAAAACAGGTGATGATTAAATGAAAAATACGTAATGTTAAGCTTAGTTAAGTTTAAAGTTAAGAAAGTGCATTTTTTTACAATTAAGTTTTTGTGGTTTCATTTTAAGTAAGGAAAGTGCAGTTTTAGTTTTGTTTAAAGTAAAAAAATGCAGTTTTAGTTTACATTTAGTGTTAAGAAAGTTCAGTTTTAGTTTACGTGTCTACAGTGCCTGCATCCCTTCCTCCCTCCCTCCTCCTCCGCCATTTACCTCCATTAGCCGCACTCGTCTGTCTCCAAGGTAAGGATACAGTACTAAGTAACACTTTTTTCTTTTATTTCATATATTTTGTTATGCATTGGTAAAGTATGCATGTGTGTTTCTTAATTAAAAACATGTCTTTTGTCATAATTTAGGGTGGTTTGGGGATGTTTCACAGGGCTGGAGCAGATTAAATCTATTTCAGTTATTTTATTTTATTTTATTATTTTTGTGTGTGTGTATTTTTCTGAAGCTGGAAACGGGGAGAGACAGTCAGATAGACTCCCGCATGCGCCCGACCGGGATCCACCCGGTACGCCCACCAGGGGTGATGCTCTGCACACCAGGGGGCGATGCTCTGCCCCTCCGGGGCGTTGCTCTGCCGAGACCAGAGCCACTCTAGCGCCTGGGGCAGAGGCCAAGGAGCCATCCCCAGTGTCCGGGCCATCTTTGCTCCAATGCAGCCTTGGCTGCGGGAGGGGAAGAGAGAGACAGAGAGGAAGGAGGGGGGGTGGGGGTGGAGAAGCAAATGGGCGCCTCTCCTATGTGCCCTGGCCGGGAATCAAACCCAGGTCCCCCGCACGCCAGGCCGACGCTCTACCGCTGAGCCAACCGGCCAGGGCCTTCAGTTATTTTAAATGGGATAAATTTGTTTGATATACGAGTTGGCTGACTTATGAGCTCGGTTACAGAATGAATTAAACTCGTATCTCAAGGTACCACTGTATTTTAAAAACTGAAAAAGGGAAAGAATTGAGCATTTATGCCACTTTTACCATATAAACAATAGTCAAATAGTAGATGAGGGACATTTTCTCTGTATAGAAGTAATCTTTTAGCTAAAAAACGAAATTAAGGATAATTATTAGAATAAGAAAATTATCTCTTTGCAACTTCTAACTGATAAATGAATCAAGGCATAATCCCTGGTAGAGGCTCACATCACAGAAAGGCAGGCAGTCAGACACCAAGTGCTTCCTAATGGTGGGACCCACCCAGACTATCTACAAAGTAGTCTTGCCTCCTCCCCCAAAATGATCTAGTTTGCTCCAATTACTAATACAAAGGTTAACCGAATAGAACATGTTAAATGGTGTCTTAAAGAAGCAATCAGTAGAACCCAAGCTTTGTAAAACTCTATGAGACAAGCTACTTTGTTTCTTCAACAATAACAAAACAAAGAAAAGAATGAAAGGAGACCTACAAAATCAAGAGACTTGAGCAATCATAAACCAATTGCATTGTGTAAAATTTGTTTGCATCCTGAGCCAAAAAGTACTATAAAAAATTTGTTAAGGACTCTTAAGACAATTAGAAATTTTGAACACTGGATATTTGATAATACTAAGAAATTATTCATTTTTAGATGTGATCATGGGATTGTGGGAATTTTTTAGTTTTTATTTATAATTCTTTATGTTGTAGAGATATTTACTGAACTATTTGCAGATAAGATGATATTAAGTTCAATATTTGCTTTAACATAATCTATGGGGAAGCAGAGGGTGGGTAAAGAAGACTGATTAAATTTTAATCTTTGTGAAAGCCCAGTGCTGTACAGTAAATCAATTTGGTTGAACTATTCTCTCTACTTCTTCATATTTCTAAATTCCCATGATAGAAAAATATATTAAAAATAATTGCAATTGATCAAAAACAAATATGTAATAATATGTTATTAATTAATAATAAACTCATACAAAAAAAAAGCCAAAACATAAAACAAAATTAAAATGTAACCCCCATAATTACACACACACACACATACAAGGCCATTGGTGGGTCCTTTCCTATATGAACTCTTCACAGAGCCATAATTAATAAGGGAAATTTTTAAAGAATTCTAACCAATCTGTATATAAAGAATAATCTAATTGATTTTGTAGCCCTTAAAAAATTCAAGCAACAATCATCAGTGAGTGCTGTAATCATTAGAAGAAAGTTTTGTGGGCAACTTGACCACAGAACAGATGCCTGACAGTCATGAGCAGAAAAACTCAGTTACCATAGAGGCTCAGACTGATCAATCTTGGCAGCATCAACGTGGAACCTCCTGTTGTGAAGCACAGTTCTTTCAAATGTGTTCTCACCCAACATGTTGAACTTCAATCCAATCAAGACTTTAGGTCTAATTTCCAGTTTACAGAAAACACAGGGGATCTAGGAATAAATTAAATGGCACCATAAGGAAACAAATAGCCAAATCCAGATTTCCATAGCGCAAGTCAAAGGTATGAGAAAGGTGTGTGTGTGGGGGGGGTGGGGGTGGATAGGAGGAGGTGACTATTCTTTATTTAAAAAACCAAAATATACAATAAAATAAAACTTCCTTGTTGCATGTGAACCAGTTTCTAAGACAAAATTTAACATTCAAATACTTACTAAGCGACCACCTGTGATGTGCAGGGTAAGGAATCAGGAGTGAGCAGAGAGACGCTGAGCTGCAATGCAGGCCTGAGAAGAGCCTCAGCTCAGACTGGAGGAGCCCTTCTGTGTTGTCCCAAAACAGCCAGGCAACTTACACCCCGTTTTAGTCAGGCACTGGATATAGGTAGCGCTGAGAAGGGCTTAGCCCTGCATGAGGTGAAGGGTGACCATCTGAAGGCTGTGTGCCCACACTGCAAGTCCTTCACTGAGGGGGCCTGCACAGTACATCTCTAGGTCTGTCCTAGTCACCTCTCGCACTCCTAGGACACACAACCTCACATATGTTCTGACAGGAGCTCCTTCAGGGTTCCAACGGACCGCCGTTTCTGCAGGAAACTACTGCCCCCGCTGTGGTTGCTAACCTCAGCCCCACAACCGGTGCTCATTTTCATTCTACCCTCCATTTTAAACTCTGCTCAGCCTCAGCCCACATCTCCACTGGTCTCAGTGGCTTAGCTGAGTGGTGAGTAGTGTGACCAGGCCCCTCACCCTACTAGGTCTGAGTAGCTGCCCTTACACACCCTCTATCAAAATTGGAAAAGGAGTACCAAGAGCACCGCGTGGACCACCAGGGTGCCACACAGCCATCACACCCTATCCGCCATCTCATCATGCTCTGCGTGTTGGCATCCCCTGGCTGTCTACTTTTCCCTTGCCATTGATTGCAGTTGCAGGAAGTGCATCCACAAAAATTCAAGATTTTGGAAGTTAGATCAACTCAGATATCTTCATCCCGCTAGTCAGGGTTCCATTCTTTCCCAACCGGGGCCCTGATCTTAATATAGCAGGCCTGTCTTGGTCAGGGAATTTCATCTTTGGACCTTAGTTACTCGAATCATGTATGTCTGGGCCTGGTCCACAGCTCTCTCTGCCCACCAGCCCAAAGAGTCGAGAGTTCTCTCAGTGCTTTGCTACATAGTCTTTATTCCATTGCATCAACAGGCCATTGGATGCCCCTAGGAAGGGACATGACTTTGGTGATGTGGCTCTCTACACTTGAGGCAGCCCTAAGGGCTTGACAACTAAGGCTCTCCGTCTTCCCACAGCAATCCCAGCAGCGAGGGCAACAAGTCCACTGATAGAGGATCAGGGGTGCGACTCACTGTCCTCCGCATTCCTCTTTCCTTAACCCTGTCTGGTTTTCCCCGGTTGTATGAAATGAGGAAATGTATCTTGGCTTCATGGTTTATATTTTTAAATACTTGTTCCTTCAGGCACATAAACTTATTTTTACAAATATGCCTAAGAAGTTTCATTACAAAAAAAGTCACTTTTTTCAGCAATTTGCTTTTTTATTGCTATTTTAAAATAAAAAGACATTTTAAAGGGAATTGGACATAATATCATTGATAATTTAATTAATAATATAATGTAATATATCCCTTGTCGGCAAACTGCGGCTCTCGAGCCACATGCGGCTCTTCAGGCCCTTGAGTGTGGCTCTTCCACAAAATACCATGTGTGGGCGCTACCTTGATAAGGAATGTACCTACCTATTTGGTTTAAGTTTAAAAATTTTGGCTCTCAAAAGAAATTTCAATTGTTGTACTGTTGATATTTGACTGTTGACTAATGAGTTTGCTGACCACTGTAATATATGATATAATTATATAATATATAATATAATGACTACGCATAGATATCGACCATGATTGCCATAATGCTCAGCTAATGAATATGTGAGGACAAGTTTATTCATTAGATATTTTTATTAGCTCTTCTGGGATTTCTTCTTATTCCAGAATCCCAACATTCAACCATTTAAAAATCATTCAGAAAGGGCTGCATCAGAGGATACGGCAGCATCAACCTGACAGACTCAAAGCACTAACATTGTGATTTCCATACAAAGCAACCACCGAATTCAACAGATGTGCAAAGCTTGCTCTCTGATGGAGACTTAAGATTTTCGAAGTGAATGACAAATTGATCACACTGTCTGTCTAAAGCTTAAACCCCACGGGCTGATGGCAAGCTTCTAATTCGATTACCTCTGGCCCTGGAGAACACATACTCCATGGAGCATTAACTTGACTGAGTTAGATCCTGGCAGGCTTCGAGGTTAGCAGTGCAATTTTCAGAGATGGAGTTTCCACTGACTTTAGGGAGTTATTTCTAAGAGCAAGTGATTAAATATGTCACTGTCTTGACGCTTCTTGGCTTCAGGACCCTCTTCTTTCTCCAACCCTTTGGTCTGCTGAGGTGAGTCTCTCATGTGGATCACAGTGCTTGTCTAACTCCTCGCTCCCTTCACTGACACAGATAAGGATGTCAACCATCTCTAGAACCAAGAGCTCAGACTTCCTTCTCGTGGTACTCTACCCTCATCTTCCAGACACTTGATTCCTTCTTACTACCTTTTGCATCAAGGAAAATACTGTCCTCAGTGTCTCCCTATTTTTTCTACACTTGGTCACCTTTTCTCTTCCTTGAGGACCTCATAAATAATTGTCAATTTTCTTCTATCTAAAATGAGGATATTTAATTAAAACTATCCCTAAAGTTCCTTTTAGCTCTAAAGTTCAGTGATGCTATAATTTTTTATCATAAAAATGCCCCAATACTCTCATTACCTGAAGTTGTTACTTACTTCATGGACTCCTTGATAGTTAAGGTTATAGCATACTTCTATAATTCAAGCATAATATTTATAACAGGAGTCATTTTTAAGATACAATGTAAAATATGTAAATATCTGATTAGAAGATTATAGGGTAATGGAGTATAATCTGATGATTTTACAGTATTGCTACACAATATAATGTATATTTTATGAGTTTTTGACAGCATTTTAAAAATCTTCTGACACTGCTTTTCAAGCTGTTTAAGATGTTTATTAACTCTCTACTACTTCAGAATAATCTTTACAAAGTGAAACATCTACTCTCAAATCAAATTATTTTTATCTTATTGTATCCAAATGATCAGTTTCTGCAGCATGTTAATAGGTACTCCATAAAAAGATTAAAATGACTTTTTAATCAAGTAAATGCTGGGTTAAATACATACAGTTAAACAGGATTTTACTGCAGAACTTTTCAGGGCCTTTTATGTAGTATTATACTTTGAAAGGAAACTTTTCAAATCATTTTCCCCAAACACCCGTTTAACATCTTGTAGAGTTCTGTTCAGTCAAGTGTAGTTTGGGGAAGGCCACTCCTACACTCACTTCATACATACTTTGTGTTCCAAGCTAGAATTGCATTAAAACTAACAAAGGCTCTACTTTCAGATTGTTCTGTTTGCCTTTCTTTGTCTGATTTGAAGTGGTTTGATCCTCATCCTGACCATGCCTCTGATACTTCGGAGTGTTGCTCTTTTCTTGAAATGTATTGGAACTAAATCTATGGAGAGAGGTAGGGACATGGGATATTTTTTAAAAGGAGGAAGTAAATATGAGAAAATGATTCGACAAAAGTTCCTTTGATGTTAAAAATGATATTGAAAACTAGGCTAGTGTCCTAAGTAATACTTTTGATTTAAGGAAGCATTTAGGAACTTTTTTCTCCTTTTTAGAGTTTAGCTTATTAGCGAAAATGATAAAATGATTTTAAAGACTACTAAGTGAATTTGAACAACTGATGAACATCCTTTAAAAAGAAAACTGGATATCTTATAAGCTTTTACAAGACCTAATTTAATTAAGCTGTTCTTTCATGTGCCGCTTCCTTCCACATTTACACATCACACGCCTACCATCTAACCCGGAGAGCAGCTACCACTCAGCGCCTCTCACCCCACACTCTGTTCAATCTCCAGAGACAGCTCAACCTGCTTTGAAAAGAGGTAGGTTAGCTCTTAAGACTCTCAACAACCAACTGGTTCTGAAGCTAGATATGTCTTCACATTAAGTATTTATTTTTTATTCAACCAACAAACAAGATAGATGATTTGGAAATGGTCCCTGCCCTCAGGGAGCTTAGAGTCTAGCCAGACAAACCCAACAAGGAACAAGAGAGTACAGAAAGGAGAATGGTCAGTTTTATTGGGTGGGGGTTGTCAAGAGGGCTTCTTTCGGGAGGTGAAACTTGGGCTGAATCTTGCAGGGTTTGCTTGGTAGACAAAGTAAGGCAAATGAATTCATGAGAAAAAGCACAGCCTGAGAAATCTCCAGAAACATATAGCAGCCTGGCCAGAGACGGATTAAGGTTGGTTGAGGTGAGGTTCCGGGCGCAGAATAACATACTGGACCCCTTAAAAGAGAGAGAGAGAGACAGGGAAAATAAAAATACATGTTAAACATATTTTTAAATAAATAAAAATATTTTTACTATTAATGTTAAAATTGCACATATGAAACCAAACTTGGTGTCATTAGAAAAAGTGTACAGTTGGGGTTTTACGGGGCCCTTCAGAAGTTGGGGCCCCCAGAGTGTGCTGTTAAGTTAGCCTCTGAGCCTGGCAGTACTTGAGAACAATATGTTGTCCCTAGGGGAAGGTACAGAGCAGCATGGGGCTGGTGAGAAAGGAAGGCAGGTTCCCATCATGCAGGGATTCAACTTCGTCCTATGAACAGTGGGAGCCATTTAAGAGTAAAGCAGAGGGAGACAGAATAAGTTGTGCATAAATTAGTGGAGTACTGCACGGAGAACAGATTTGAGGGCACCACGGTAGAGACAGGGAGGACAAAAGGAGGGCACAAGGATCCAAGAGAGGGTAGCAAGGGCCTGAATCATGGCAGCAGTGATGGAGCTGAAGAGGGGATAGACACAGGAGGTACTGAGGAGGTAAATAGAGGGAACCCATTCTCTGTCTTGATATGCACGTGGAGGGAGGTCTGAGTGTCTAGATTAGCTGACTGGGAAGACAGGGTTACCTTGCACCAAGATAAGGAACCCAGGAGAAATAGTGTTTCAGGGTCAGAAAGGAAGGAAAAGCTAAAGGAAATGTATTTCTCATAGCCTTATAAAAATAGTCACAGGGGTATAAAGTACAGCATAGGGAATATATAGCATTGTAATAACTATATATGATATCAGATGAGTGCTAGGCTTATTAGGGTGATCACTTTGTAAGTTATGTAAATATCTAATCACCACGTTGTATAGCTAAAACTAATATGATAGTGTATGTCAACTGTAATTGAAAAATAAAATTTAAAAAAAATTAGTTCTGTATTTCTGAGGTATGAGGGGCTTGTGATAGATTCAGGTGGAAGTGACAAGGAAGGAACCGAATGTATGGAACTGATGCCTGAGAAGGGTGTGGTCTGGAAACTGATTCTAAAATGTTGCTGGGTGGGGGGTGGCTGGGTGAGGCAGAGTGGGACAGCGGCGTGCTCCTAAGCCATTGTTGCCACCTGCATGGTTGTCTTTCATAGTTACTTACTACTTACGCTACTATACACTCAAATATTTTTTAAATTATTTTCCATTTTCTTAACTAAATTTATTTTCTAAGGATATTTTATATCACTATTATTAATTTTTAAAATATTATTTGCCATAAATATAAAAACAAAAAGATAACAATTATATAATTATACAACCTATCTTATATATAAAACAAAATTTGAATGAATTACAAAAAGAAATGAACAAATCCACAATCATAGTTCAAGACTGTGGCATATTTCCCTCAATAATTGATAAGTCAAGCAGTTTTAAAAGTCATAAATATATGAAAGATTTGAATTCCATTCATTCTTTTCAAGCAAACAGATCACTTTTTCAAATTCATCACTATTAAGCCACAAAACAAACCTCAACACATACCTAAGAGTTGCTATCCTCCTGAGAGTATATTCTGACTATAATGCTATAAAGTTAGAAATAAATAACAAAAAATTATCCTCTAAATATTTAAACATTTTAAAATTTTTAAGATATCTCAAGGGTCAAAGATGATATCATAATTGAAATTATAAGTGAAAAATAGTGAAAATACTATGTATCAGCCATCATGGTATAATGTTAAAGCAATATCTAGAGAGAAATATGTAGTATTAAATGAATATATTAAAAAAAATAAAAGCTGAGCAAAGAATACAAATCAACAATTTAGGAAAAGAAAACAAGATGAAAGTTTCAACTCAGATAAAGTGGGGGGGAAAGATCTAAGAACAAAAGTCAGTAAAACAAAAAAGAAGAAAAACAATCAAAGAAATAAAAATCTGGATCATTCAAAAGACTAATAAAATAAACAAATTTGTTATAACATGAACAAGAAAAGAATCCTGGCACAAATAAAGATATTAGATATTACTTATAAAATGAACCAAAAAAGAAAAAAAAAATATGAACGGACCTAGAACAATTGCATACACTGTCATTCCTCTACATCGCTATCAATAAAGTAATTTTTTGAAAGATATATTATATTGAAAACAACACATTTAGGATATCTAGGAAAAATTTAATAAAAGATATACAAAAGGAGTTACAAACCTTTAATAAAGGATATAAAGAAAAGCTATACACTGTATACCTACTTCGAAAAAAATGAAGATTCAATAAATAATGATTCTTCCCAATATGTTCCATAAATTCAGTACAAGAGCAAACAAAAAAGAATAGACAAGATTCACCCTATAAGAAAAATTATTATAAAACTATAATATTTACATCAGTACAAGTAAAGACAAATTAAAAGAGTCCTGACCTACATATGATATAAAAAAGAACTTGGCATAAATCTAGTGACACCACAAATCACTGGAAATAGAATGGATTACTCAATAAATGGTGTTATAAAATTAGATTTTATAGACCACAGGCTATAAAATTCTATTCCTGTCTCATCCTATAGATGAGCTAAAGGCCCACAGGTGAGAAACAAAACTGGAAGTTTCAGATGCAAACACAGGATACATTTAAGACGTTAGGATAAGAAAAGATACAACTTCTCAGCCTTTTGGTTCAGATCAAGCAGAGGACAGGAAAAGATTTCTTAAATGTTAAACCAAAGCATGAGCCATAAAGGAAAGTACTGTCAGATTTGACTACATTAAAAATTATGATAAACAATGTAAAACGATAAGCTACATACAGAATAGAAAAAGGTGTTTGTTTTCCATGTGTAACTAAGAAAGTACTAATGTCAAAAATATGTACAGAGGCCCTGGCTGGTTGGCTCAGTGGTAGAGCGTCGGCCTGGCGTGCAGAGAAGTCCCGGGTTCGATTCCCGGCCAGGGCACACAGGAGAAGCGCCCATCTGCTTCTCTACCCCTCCCCCTCTCCTTCCTCTCTGTCTCTCTCTTCCCCTCCCACAGCCGAGGCTCCATTGGAGCAAAGATGGCTCGGGCGCTGGGGATGGCTCCTTGGCCTCTGCCCCAGGCGCTAGAGTGGCTCTGGTCGCGACAGAGCGACGCCCTGGAGGGGCAGAGCATCGCCCCCTGGTGGGCATAGCATCGCCCCTGGTGGGCGTGCCAGGTGGATCCCTGTCGGGTGCATGTGGGAGTCTGACTGTCTCTCCCCGTTTCCAGCTTCAGAGAAATACAAAAAAAAAAAAAAAAATATATATATATATATATATATATATATGTACAGAACTTCTACAAATTGTTAAGATAAGCATATACAATTCAATAAAAAATATATATACACAGGACTGACCTGTGGTGGCACAGTGGATAAAGCATTGACCTGGAATGCTGAGATCGCCAGTTCAAAACCCTGGGCTTGCTTGGTCAAGGTACATATGGGAGTTCATGCTTCCTACTCCTCCCCTCTTCTCTCTTCTCTCTCCCTATTTCTCTCTCTCTCTCTCTTTCTCCTCTCAAAAATGAATAAAGTCTTTTCTGTTCATCTCCTGTAAAATATATATATATATTTTACAGGAGATGAACAGAAAATGCACAAACGGAAATGTCCCAGTACCAAATAAACATAAACAAATATGCTCAACCCCACCTGAAACAAGAGACATGCAAATTTAAAACATAATAAGAAAATATTATCTCAAACCATCGGATTGGTAAAAATTAATGAATTTTATATCAGGTGTGTTGGTGTAGATGTAGCAACAATAAAATTCTCCATGTTGCTTTTAGAAGTATCAATTGACATAAAATGTTTTGAAGAACAGCTTAGCAATACCCAGTAAACTGAAGATGAGACCATCTTGTGACCAGCAATCTATTTCTCAGGCAGCTTAGAGAAAAGATGCGCTCACAGTGATATGAAGTGCCTCTTATATAGCATTGCCATAACAACCGGGGGGGGGGGGGGGCAGATAAAGCAAACTATCAATGAGGGTATGGATGAATAAACTATTTATTCAAATACTTGAATACTATTGCATGGTTAAATAAATTATTTACATCTATGTATTTCAATATGGATAAACTTCAAGTATATAATTTTGAGTTCAAAAAATAAAAGCAAGTTGCAGGAGGATTTTCAATATTATGTCATTTCTTTAAAACCTAAAAGCCCACAGGACAATACACATGTAGGTGAGTAATACTGGCTATAGCAGAAGCTGTGGAGGCCCCACCCATCTTCCCTCTGCACTCATGGCTCATGAACAAAACAAATGGCTCCCGCTTGGGCAAACACCTCCCACCACCTCTAGGCTGCAGGAGAATGCTCAGCCCCCTCACGGGCAGGCCTGAATGCCAAGGAGTTCATACCCAATGACAGAAGGGAGTTGGCAGGTAAACACCCCAATCTCCTCAGCCCTCAGATGGAGCAACTCTGAGGCTCATCTTACACAAGGTCCCCAAGGTGTCCTGTGGCACTGGGCCCCAGTTGCCCACAGGTCTAACCTACTCATCACCCAATTACATTGGCTTCCTTTTCTTCCCTGTTATCATGTCCCCACTTCACTACAGGTGCTTCCTGGAATCAACTCTCAAATAAACTACTTGCACTCAAATCCTTGCCTCACTATCTGCTTCTAGAGGATCTCATACTTAGATATTCACCAACATCAGGACAGAGAAAGGAAGGGATTTCTACCTCTGGGAAAGGAGGAAGGAGGAAGGAATGGAGGATATATTTTCACTATATCCATAATGGTTACTTACTTTAAAAAAGAAATCTTAAGAAAATAATACAATATTAGTGATAGGTTCATGCATGCTATTTTATTTTGTATACTTTCTGGGTGTTATATATTTTGCAATTAAGAATAAACAGTTTTTTTCAATCCAAAAAAAAAATATGGGAAGAGGACATGAACAGACACTTCTCCCAGGAAGAAATACAAATGGCCAACAGATATATGAAAAGATGCTCATCTTCTTTAGTTATTAGAGAAATGCAAATCAAAACTGCAATGAGATACCACCTCACACCTATTAGATTAGCTATTATTAACAAGACAGGTAATAGCAAATGTTGGAGAGGCTGTAGAGAAAAAGGAACCCTCATACACTGTTGGTGGGAATGTAAAGTAGTACAACCATTATGGAAGAAAGTATGGTGGTTCCTCAAAAAACTGAAAATAGAACTACCTTATGACCCAGCAATCCCTCTACTGGGTATATACCCCAAAAACTCAGAAACATTGATACGTAAAGACACATGCAGCCCCATGTTTATTGCAGCATTGTTCACAGTGGCCAGGACATGGAAACAACCAAAAAGCCCATCAATAGATGACTGGATAAAGAAGATGTGGCACAGATACACTATGGAATATTACTCAGCCATAAGAAATGATGACATCGGATCATTTACAGCAAAATGGTGAGATCTTGATAACATGATACAAAGCGAAATAAGTAAATCAGAAAAAACCAGGAACTGCATTATTCCATACGTAGGTGGGACATAAAAGTGAGACTAAGAGACATTGATAAGAGTGTGGTGGTTATGGGGGGAGGGGGGAAAGGGAGAGGGAAAGGGGAGGGGGAGGGGCACAAAGAAAACTAGATAGAAGGTGACAGAGGACAATCTGACTTTGGGTGATGGGTATGCAATATAATTGAATGACAAGATAACCTGGACATGTTATCTTTGAATATATGTATCCTGATTTATTGATGTCACCCCATTAAAAAAATAAAATTATTAAAAAAAAAAAGAATAAACAGTTTTTTGCTTGACCAGGCAGTGGCACAGTAGATAGAGTGACAGCCTGGGATGCTGAGCAACCAGGTTCAAAATCCCAAGGTCACCGGCTTGAGCGTGGGATCATAGACATGGCTCCAAGGTCGCTGGTTTGAGCAAGGGGTCACTGGCTCGGCTGGAGCCCCCCAGTCAAGGCACATATGAAAAAGCAACCAATGACCAACAAAAGTGCCGCAACTATGAGTTGATGCTTCTATCTCTCTCCCTTCATGTCTGTCTGTCCCTGTCTATTCCTCTCTCTCTCTCTCTTTCTTTCTCTCTCTCTCCCCCACACACACATGAATAAACAGTTTTAAAATAAATGCTTGATAAATGCATGATAAATAGTTAGAACACTACTTTTGCATTAATTAGACCCTATCAGGGTCACATCTAAGGTGTTTGAGTCTCCAGGCAATATTTTTTATATAATTTTTTTTGCATTTTGATATATTTGAAAAAAATGTATCATAAAAAGTATGGGCCCATGTGAAGCAAAGTGCTTTATCACTAAAAATTTAGAATAATAGGTAGAGAAGAGCTATTTATATATTTGTTGTCCAATAAATAATATGGAAAGATTCATCATAGTGGTCCAGCTTTATATTCTTTATTGTCATTTGCACTATTCCTAGATAATTTCATATATCCCACGCATGAAGAAAGATGGCAGCAGTGTTATTACCCACAATGCATGGCTCTTCAGAACCTGCTTGTGGTTTGCACGATTAATTTAATTCGGCTTACAGCACTACTCATGAGTCTGCATCACCCATCATGGAGCCTACAAATACAGATTTCAACAACTCTCTCAAAGGTTGTTACTCTGCTTCATTGATGCTGCCCATAAATGCAAGTCTTATCCAGACTTTGTAGGAAAATATAAACAATCATCATTTTCTGGTCATATATTAATTACCATTTAGAATTTTATAACGTAAAGTAGAACATGACATCTTTCAACCTCATCTTCACTTGAACTCCTTAGGCCAAACCACTGAATTCTTAGAACATGTTTTCTTTCAGTGCTAACAGAATCTCTACCTTCCACACAGGCCTGCTAGCAGGAAGGATAAATGAGAGGTGGGGGCATGGGGAAAAATGAGCTGGCCCATTAGTTTAAGGAATGTCTAACCCCCAGCCAGCATGGCTTAAGATAGACTAAGAAGATTGTGATGTCGCCACATCCATCCAAGGTAAGAGATAACATCATTTGGAAGGGCCCACTGGTATTAGGGAAAAATCGTCTCAAAACCCTTGAACAGCCTGACCTGTGGTGGCGCAGTGGATAAAGCGTTGACCTGGAATGCTGAGGTCGCCAGTTCAAAACCCTGGGATTACCTGATCAAGGCACATATGGGAGTTGATGCTTCCTGCTCCTCCCCTCTTCTCTCTCTCTCTCTCTCTCTCTCTCTCTCCTCCTTCTCTCCTCTCTAAAATGAATAAATAAAGTCTTAAAAAATAAATTAAAAAAAAAAGACCCTTGAACATAAACTCAGTTATCCAAGGACTGCCTCACATGTGGCACAGAGCCTATGGAGGATGTCGGGTGACCACCCTGGGAGTCATCAATCACAGGGGGGCACACCAGGTAAAGGATGCCTGCCATTACCCCTGCCACCTTCAGGTGCCAGAGGCCAGAAGTTGCACCATGGTTGGAGTCAACACACACAGCACAAGTCCAGAGGAATCGGAGTAGACCACACCAGTAATCCAGAGCCTAAAATTCATTCTCATCAATGCAAGTTAATCATCCCAAATTAGCATGGCGGCACCACTCTAGCAGTCAAATCTTGTAGGAGCCAATAAAAGAAAAACTGCACCACCCAGCAGGAGCACCATGCTTACCAGGACACCCTCCTGAGACCAGAGCCCAGGTGCAGGACCCACAGGAGCAAGGCCTAGAACTCCACAGGGCAACCCCACAGAGTAAGTAGAGTCAGAGGAAACAGGGGCCCATGCAAGCCCTGGTCCTGGCTCATGACAACTGTGCCCAGACAGAAGCCTTGTCCAGACAGACTAAAATTTGGGGGGAAAGTACCTAAAACCCAATACCCCTTAATTGTGGGGTACAAGACAGGGGGCCACTTGACCCAGTCTAAGGATAGAGCAATACCTCGCCTCACAAATCTATATTTGTTTCATGTATATTCATTTGGTATTCATCCTTGACTGAGAATTCTTTAAAGAGAAGGGTTACATCACAGACTTTTTCTGTGTCGGTTACAGATCCCAGCACAGATCCTAGATTCACACCTGATGCTTAGTGGGGAACTGCAGACCCAGAGACTGGCCGAATTCTTTCCCTGGAAGCAGAGTCAGAGAAATACTGGCCCTAGGAGTGACATTATGGAAACACCACACAAGAAGCTGCTGTTGAATCATTAAAATTTCCCCTTTGCATGAACCCTCCAGTCTGGTGTGCAATCATCAAACAGCCTCTTCCATAATAGCTAGGACTCCCGCTGTTCCATCCATATGCTTCTGCACTGACATTCTGAAATACCTTTTTAGCAACACCAAAGAATAAGGATGTTATCTTGTAGTCTTAAATCTTTATAATACTCTGAAAAATCCTTTTCTGTATCTCTGTACAAATAATATATCTCATTATCCTTTTGCAATGTATGTGTGTGTTTGTGTATATGTTTGTGTATATATTGTGTGTACGTGTGTCTTGTGTGTATATGTTGTATATTTGTGTGTAGATATTATGTGTGTCATGTGTTTGTATGTTTTGTATGTGTGTGTGCATGTATTATATATATATATTGTATTGTGTGTATTGTGTGTTTGTGTTTGTGTGTATTTCTTCCACTAGCCTTATTGGGAAAAAACATTGGAACAATTCATTTCTCTTCCCATGATACTAATTTTCTTTCTCCTACTCTCAGTCTTCTGAGACTTCCCTCCCATCTTGCCTTTTCTCTGGAATACTGCAATGTTTCCACTTTTGAGTGTCATTTCATTACATTTCTAAAGCAGCCATCCAGCATCCTCACATTAACTCTGGTCTGGCTGGAATTGTAAATGGCTCATCAGTGCGTAATGTACTTTGTCAAAAAAAAAAATCTTCATTGTAATGTATATTTCCTCCTTGTTGTGCTTGGGGGCATCAATTAATGTCAGTAGCCTGACAATCCCCTGAACACAAACCTTTGACTACAGATGTTGGGTGTGACATTTCCTGACATCTGGGCAATGTTTTCTATGCATGGCTCACTCCTCTTGCCCTTGATTTCATGACATTCTTACACTTGTTTCCTCATTCCCATCTCCTTCTGGGGACAGAGTATAACAGGAGTGGGTTCTCAGCAGACTATAAACCCCTTGGTATGTCTGTCTCTTTTTCTTTCTTTCTCTTGCCATTTCTTATAAGAAACTAATGAAAAATTGAAAAATAGTATTAACCCTTTCTTCTACATTTTTATTTATAAATGGTGAGGTTTATAAAGAAAGGCTTCAACCCCTAAGCTTCCAAAAATGACAACTCCAGAATTAGAGGCCAAGATTTTCACTAGCGCTTTAAGAATAATAAAGGCTTATGGAAAAGTACTGCCATTTTCACAGGGAATATGGAGGATACTCCGCAAGAGTGGAAAATGAAACCAGGATGACCCACTCTGAGTCAGTTAGATGGAAGAGGGTTGCCCCATAGGAAAATAAACTCGCTTTCTTGTGTTGCATAGACAGAAAGTGTTCTGGCATCAAAACTGAGAAAGGAGTTCAGAAATGAGTCATAGAGAAATTTTATCACCTAGGCTCCTACAGGATCACGGGAGCACTTCTTGTCTAAAGGCTCCACCGACCCCAGGTGTTCTGAAGCTCCCTACAGAGAGCTTCCTGCATGCCTGTAAGCAGGTACTCTGCCTTCATGCCTGCAACCTCTTTTTCTTTCTATTTGGAATGTCAGTGGTAACTTTAGTTACAAAGGCATAACTGATGCCCAGTGGGAAAAATCTAACATATCTTTACAGAAAACAGAATTGTTTCCTCATAGTGTAGTGCTACCCATCTTGAGATGGACAAAAACACAAACCAGCCGGAAAGAAATCTAAGAAAAATGCCAGTACAAATATTTTATACATGGAGAGCTTTTCTTGCATCCTTACAGAGCGTGTGTGAGTAAAAAAACTGCTTGTTTCTAGTAGTTTGACCTTAAGACTTCAAAGAAAAGGAAGATGCAATGAGGTCATAGTGAAGAAAATGCCTTTTTCTTAGATTTTTAATATCAGTTCTGTAAATGGGTCAAACCAAAGTGAACTAAGAGATCAGTAAATTGATTTTTTTTTCCTTGTAGGAATCAGCTTAGTCCCACTATTTTTTACCATGCTAGGGTCTTACTCTAGATAAAAATACTTCTGTTGCTCTTAAGATAAACTTGGGAGAAAGGGTGAATGGGGACCTAGAAGGATTACAGTGTTAAAAGCCTTTTGCTTTTAAGCACAAATTCTAATTAACATTTAAAGGATACTCTGAACAGCCCTTCCAAAATCAGACCAGGAGAGACATCCAAGGCAGCAAAAGATATGCCCTTCGACATATCCCCAAAAGGGATTAGCCACAAACTGAAGAAAAATCTATGTGGTAACAAATTGCTCCAGCACCTTCCCCTTTAAGTTCCAGTTAAACACTCTTGACGATGAAATGGCAATTTAGTAAGATAGAAACATGGTCTGAGTTCTAATAAAGCCTTTCTCCCATGCTTTTCCTAAATTAAAAAGGAATCTCAGAAGTTTTATCAGGGTAGCTGCTCTACAAATACCACCCTGGCTCTGGCCCTCAGGACTCAGGTCTAAGGAAGCCCAATATTGTATTCATGTTTCCACTTTGACATTCCACGGCACTCAGATACCGGGAGTGCATCTACATAAATCAGTGAAAACAAAATTGTAATAACAGTAACAACTGCAGCGTTTTCAGTGATTGAAAACTGCAACTATGCTTTCCAATCTGCATGCAATGATGGAGTGTCATCATGTGGAATGAAAAACCACGGATTATCGTCGCTGTCCAGTACGCTTATGAGGCCCTGTTTGCATCAAGCCCAGCGATGACTTGATTTTTAAATTGGTTTCTGAACTCCTGCCTTGTAAGCTGAAAGACACAATGTATTTATTCAAGGAGAGCTCTGTAAAGATGAAGCAGGTGATCCACGGAGAGTCTACCATAACTTTTCCCCAACTGCCATTCATTAAACATGTTCCATCTCATGAACCATGAATCATTTCATTTTTAAGTACTCTTTTATTTCCTTTAAATTTATCTAAAACTTTATTAGCTTCAACTGGCACAGTCCTGACAGACGGCTCACATACATTTTAAACCTTCCCAGCGGAGAAGCATAAAACATTTAAAATCTATATTTGATCTGACAACATCAGCACAGTGTTTGAATTAGGAACAGATTAGACATAATTGAAGATAAAGAGGATGCCAGTACCACTCCCATTTTGGTGAAGTGGGCTTTAAATTATCAGATTCATCCAGAATACATTACTGAGAAACATTGAATTGTTATCTTTAGACAGCCTTTTCTAAGAGTTTACAATTTCTCAGTTCAGTGAAGCTTACCACCAGCTTGTTATCAGAACAAAAAACGAAAAATCATTCGGTTCAGAGCACAGAACTGATCTCACCTGAAAAAGTACACATTTCCTTCTGATAACAGACACTTCATTGGACAGCCAGGGGGCTACTTCATACACAACCTTTTCAAGTCTTTCTACTTCCCAGGCAATTCCTAAGTAGGCTACAAACTGGCATTGTTTACCAAAAGGGCTCCCTGCCAAGTCCCGCCTCCTTCTTTAATTAAACATCCCACAGTCACCTGCACATACTCTCACCCACAAAGTCACACCCACATGCATGCGTGCACACCCTCACGCGCACGCACACACACATGCATCTTGGCTTTGCCAGAGTCCTTCCACCATTCTCATTAGTAATGGAGCTGAACTCATTATGCAAAGCAAATTTACTAAATTTAATTAATGAAAGTTGAATAAATTATGTGTGGGCACAATAATAGCATGTTATGTTTGGGGTGTTTTTTGTTTGTTTGTTTTTTTACAAATACAATCAGACTTTGGAACAAAGATTAGACAGGACCAGAAAAATAATTTCATTAGGAAGTGAATAACAGAGCATGAACCTGCCTAAGCTACAATCTTCTCACTATATATATATTTTTTTCTTACTGATTTTCAATGTAAGACATATAAATACTCTTATAAAGCATCAAATCTTAAGTTTTCTAAAAGACAAAAAATAAGGAAAGGGGAAAAGATAGAAAATATTGAATTATTTTGGGAAATTTTCAGTTCAAAATAAGTCACGGAAAGCTCATAACCTCTTCGCTTAAGCCAAATCTTGGACTTTAGTTTTTAATAGAAAGTTTTCAGTCTAGAAAAGCATAATATTTACAAACAACTAGAAAGTCTCTCTCTCTCTCTCTCCTTGTTTTAATTCTGCCAAATTTTTATAAAAAGCTAAGGATTTTTAGACTCTGGTTTGAGACAAGCATTAGACCTGGCATTTTACAAGTATGGGTGGAATTAACTGACTGGCTTCTTATGATCTGGCCTTGACCTTGCCTTCTCTGATCAGTCCTTTAATGGGCCTCAGCTCTCTCTCCAAAGTACATTTTTTTTTCCATGTTACTTTGCTTCTTGGGATCACTTTTTTCATTAGAGTAACCTTAAAGTACTCTGTGATTTCCAAATAATTTCAATTAGATAATTGATGTTTATTTAAATCAGGCACATAAACATAAGAGTTAGGCTCTTTATGTGCATATAGGCCTACGTATGTTATTAGGAAAATCAGTCAGGCCGAAAGCCATAAATTATTATTTAACCACTTAATTCCTAGAAGGCAGCCTTCTAAGATAAGAAAGAACACAGGTATGGGAGTCAGACAGAGAGACCTGCATTAAACACTAAAGCTCAGTGACCAACCTTATGCAAATTACTGGGCCTGGCTTCCTCCTCACCTGGAGAAAATACCCCTTCCAGGGCTTCCCTGAGGTTTAAATGAGGGCCCATCTATTTAAAAGCTTCATACTGAGCAAACTCTAATTTAGAACCTAAAACCTATGTCCTGTACACACTATGTTAAAAATCAGAGTTGTGTTCCTCAAATGCACTTTGAATAATAAGAATATCAAAGTGATAATGAAACATAAAATGAAAACATTTTATAATACATTGTTGGGCAGATAAAATATATTATGCTCACTTTGTTAAAGATGGCGCTGCCCACGTGGAAGCCCGCTGCCCATGTGATATTAATGTGTGTTGGGGGGGACTGTGGGCAGGCAGGATCCTTGTAGCCTTGAGGAGCCACTGAGCCATTTCACCCACAGGTGTTGTAAAGTACCAAAGGCTACAGAATTAATATTAATGTTTTAGGAGGCTTGGAGAACATTTTATTAATTTGGGTTAAGAGAAATTGTGAGAATAGTCTCTGTGCTGTGTGATTAGCATAACTAGGATGTCTCTTGCCATTGTATTGTAAATGAAAAGGGAAGGAAACATGAATTCCCAGACATTCCATCACACCTGTGGGGAAAGGGGTGAATGGCTAGCCAGGTGCAGGAAGAGAAAATCCAAAATAAACCTTTTCTTATAGCAATGAGCCATTTGCGGGCATTTGTCCCCACTGAAACTACCTCTCCTATGTAAATGCGTGTGTGACTCTAGACAGAGAGATAGCAGATAAACACTAGATAATATAGGAAAGCCTTTAATATGTAAAGAGACGTCTTTCTACCGTTGTGTTGACTTGTAAATTTTGTTTTCTCCAAAATGATGTATGGTTTGCAAATTGAACGTGGTCCTATCATGTTAAAGGACATATGACTATAACCAATAGCGGTAAGGGGCTCCTAATTACAATTTTTGCTTCTGTACTTCCCACTTACAAAACTATAAAAACTAAGTAGAACAAAGGGCCGGCGCGCTCTCCGTCAGATTTCTGTCGGAGTTCCCGCCGCTTGGCCAAGCTAGACAATAAAGCTTTAATGTGTAGACGACGGACCTTGCTTCTGTCTTCCATAATTCGGGTCCCTCCGAATTTGGATTAACAGCCTGGGGCTTGGTTTTAGGACTAAGCCTTTCCCACCCTTTTTGATGTGGGGTGGTGCAATCCCATCATGCCTCAGATAAGTGACTTTGTATTAGAGACTTTCCTACAGGTACTTTGGATATTGGGTTAAAGGTTTTGATTTCTGCACTATAAAGTAGGGCAGACCGAGAGCTTGTTCTCTCGGTTCCTGAGATTAGCATTAGAGGAGAGAGCAGAAAAGGAGAGCGAGAAAGGCCATGTGGAGGAGGCCAGGAGAAGCAGCCAAGATGGTGGAGTGCTGAAGGAAAAGCCAGTTTATGCAGAGTTTGTGAAGGGAGAAGGAAGGAGATGGGGAACAGAGGTGAATAAGTCTGGTGAGCTAGAAACCTTTGATTCTAGGAAAACTCGGATAGGTCAGTAGCTTTGTGAGCACTGAATGAGTGGGTTTTGGAGCCCAGTGTGTGAATGGCCACAATAGTGGCTCCTGGCTTTACATACATGTGTACATAACAAACATGTTTGTATATGTGTTAAGCCAGTAGCCACGGCCACCTCACAGCCGCCTGGCCCATGCAGGTTCACATTGGATTCAGACAGTTGGTAAAGAAACAACAGAGCCAAAAACTGGTGCGTCATCATCTTTAATCCTAGCTTGCACCCGGCGGGCAAGTAAAAACACACACTGGGCTCCAAAACCCACTCATTCAGTGCTCACAAAGCTACTGACTTATCCAAGTTTCCTAGAATCAAAGGTTTCTAGCTCACCAGACTTATTCACCTCTGTTCCCCATCTCCTTCCTTCTTCCTGCACAAACTGCACAAACTGGCTTCTCACTCAACACTCCGCCATCTTGGCTGCTTCTCCTGGTCTCCTCCATGTGGCCTCTCTCTCCTCTCCTCTCTGCTCTCTCCTCTAATGCTAATAATCCCAGGAACCGAGAGAGCAAGCTCCTGTTCTACCCCCATTTTATAGTGTAGAAATCAAAACCTTTAATCCAATATACAAAATAGGGAAGTCTCTAATACAAAGTCACTTATCAGAGACATGATGGGATTGTACCACCCCACATCAAAAAGGGTGGGAAAGGCTTAGTCCTAAAAGGAAGCCCCAGGCTACAAGGATTCTGCCTGCCCACAGCCCACCCCCAACTCACATTAATATCACCTGGGTGACAAGCCTCTACGTGGGCAGCGCCATCTTTAACAAAGTGAGCATAATATATTTTATCTGCTCAACAATATGTAAAGACAAACTCAGATATTAAATGTCTATCATGGCTGGGATTTTCCAGATGAGCTGTACCAAGGGGACTTTTTATAATACAGTGAGGATGTAGACATCTTCCTTCATTTCTAGTAAACTTTGTGGCTGTTAAGGGGTATCTTTTTTTGTTTTTAAGATTTTATTTATTGATTTTAGAGAGAGGAGGGAGAGAGAGGAGCAGAAGGAGTAGCAGGAAGCAACAACTCATAGTTACTTCTCCTATGTGTCTTGCCCAAACAAGCCGGGGTTTCAACCCGGCAACCTCAGCATTCTAGGTTGCCAGTTTATCCATCGTGCCACTACAGGTCAGGCCTCTACAAAATCTTTTTCTTTTTTTTCTTTTTTTTTTTTTTTTTTTTTTTTTTTGTGAGAGACATACAAACAGTAAGGGAGAGAGATGAAAAGCATCAATTCTTTGTTGCAGCACCTTAGTTGTTCATTGATTGCTTTCTCATATGTGCCTTGACCAGGGGGCTACAGCAGACTAAGTGACCCCTTGCTCAAACCAGTGACTTTGGGTTCAAGCCAGAGACCTTGTTCTCAAGCCAGCAACCATGGGGTCATGTCTATGATCCCACGCTCAAGCCAGCAACCCTGTGCTCAAGCTGGTGAGCCCACACTCAAACTGGCGACCTCAGGGTTTCAAACCTGGGTCCTCAGCTTCCCAGGCAGACACTTTAACCACTGCACCACCTCCTGTTCAGGTTTAAAGGATTCTTGATGGCTCTGATGACTTTGGGACCACATCTATATTAGGGTCATTGTTCTGAATTTTTTTCTTAAATCTATTCTATGTGTATGACTGATTATAAAAGTCTTTGGTAAATGCTGGGAGAACAGTGTCCTTGGCAAATTCATATTCTTCAAGGATCTCTTCAGTCTTCTGTTTCAATAGGTTCTCATTGCTAAGCCTCTGCTTCTATCCATTTCCCTCGGCAAAAGGCTGACGTTCTCCGAAGTTCTTTTCCTGGAGGAACTGAAATATCCTTTGTTCTCTCCGACTGCATATTCCTTTGATATGCCTGGGAGTCTGTTCATCAGCATAGGAAGAAATAATAATAATGCTTTTGCCAGATTGGGTACTTACTCCTTCAGACCTATAAATTTGCTGCATCCAGGCACATTTTATGCAAGCAAAAGTTTTTCCACCTCACAGGCCCTGCCATCGGGTTTCCTTGTCACTGCCCACCGCATCTACCTAAATTAGCACTCCTTACTCCCTTCAGATCTGTTCCCCGCCCTTCAGACTGCTCCTCCAAGCAAATGAAGCAACAGGGAACTGCAGGCTAGCCCACCTGCACTCCTACCCAACTTCAGCTACTAATATGTCGCACCTTATAGGGATAGGTTTCCTTAATGCTTTCATTTTTTTCTTGTTTGCATTGTCTTTGTTCTTCTGTAGATCAAATAGCACAAGTATTTTCAAAAATTGAAGCAACTTCACAAAAGAAAGAGATGTAGATTCGTTCTGAGGGCAGCCAGCAGAACCACTGCCAACTACGAGGAGAATGCAGTTTTCCTGAGAGTCAAAGCAGCCCCAATTATGAAGAGAGAATGGGTCACAGTCGCTAATTGGGTGGCCATAATCTTAAACACGACTGGGGGCCTTAATTTCTTTTAAAGTAGTAATTTGCTATTTTGTGGGTGACAAGCAGTGTTTGCATTCGAGAGAAGAAAATGGAATTTGTTTTTAGGGAAGAGCCTCCATTTAGTCAAGAGGGACCATTTTAATGAACCCTTTCAGTCATGTAAATAAATGTGAAAGCATACGCATTGTTCTCAGAAAAACCCTGTGGTGAAGAGACCCACACTCCAAGGCTTCAGACTGAGAGCTGAGTCTCCTATTTATCATGTCAATCGGCTTCTAAGCAGCACTCCCTTCCACAGTCAGTCTCAGCAGAGCTACCCCCCTGCCCCGCCCCATGCCCAGCTGCAGGCCACCTACAGCCTGGGCTACGCCTGCATCTTTGGGAACCAAGCATTTTCAGAAGGGGCCTGAACTCTCAGGGATTTGTAGACCAGATTCCCTCTTCTCCTAACTCTGGGTACACAGTGAGGACCCTGGTTAGATCCTTGGTACCAGCCCAGTCTGGTGGAAGGTGTTGCCACAGGGTGTTACCTACAGCTGAACAAATTGGGTATAGGGAAATGCTTGATGAACTGTCCTACCAGCTTTGGGAGCTTCCTTCTGTAAGAAAAGGCTCGCCTCTGCCATCAGTCACCCGGAAGCAAGAAATGAGCGGGCATGTACTAGAGGAGGGCAGAACTGGTTCTCTCTGGAACTGGGAATTGACTGGACTCTAGTTCTCAACGCCTGGGAATTCCCATAGAGACTGAGCTTCCCCCAACATAGGGAAGCTTGTGGAGATTAGGAAGGAAATATATTAATTTGTGGGATTTAAGAGTGGTTCTTTCCAATAGCAATTGTGAACCACTCTGTGTTACTACCCTCAAGCCTGGCCAAAGTTACCCAGAGGAGAAGTAGGAAAGGGGGCAATGGATCCTCCTCAAAGCTGGCCCAGGCAGGTGCTAGAAGTTGGCTGGAAAGAGGCAGGTGAGCCTATCAAAGTGGCTATTTCATGGGAGTTATCAGTAGTATGAGCAGACCTGGTATCAAGATAAGAAGGCTGAGCAGAAAGAAAAACTAGAGGTGCTTGTTCTCAGGTATATTTCCTTATGGTTACCTGAAGCCCAGATTCCGGGCAGTTCACGACAGTAACTGAGAAGATGCTTTGAGGGGCTTCTACTTCTAGAAAGAAGGCCAATGGGAACTCACATTGTAATAATCTAGGTATAAAAAGGATGGGTTATTTCATTTGTCATAAAATTGTTAAGGATTAGGCATGGGAATAAAGTTCTAATTAATATTCTGGGATCTTAACTAAAATCATTAGATCACCTATGAAAAGTCATTGAAGAAATATTTATTTATTTAGAACCAAAGGTCTTTACCCAAAGGAACGTAATTAGTTACAGCAAGATAAAGAATTAATTATGCCTAGTGCACGTGTTAGAAAATCAATAACTTGCGGGCAGGGTAGGGAGAAGTAGAGGACGGTATAGAGAGGATGAGTGGTACTAGAAGGAGACTTGACTTGGGGTGGTGAACATACAATACAACATACGAATGATGTGTTGTAGAGTTGTACACCTAAAATCTGTACAACTTTGTTAACCAATGTCACCCCCAGTGAATTCAATTTAAAATAAAATTAAAATTAAATTCAAAAATAAATTCAAAATAAAGGAAAGAAAATGTATGACTTATATTTTTGTTGGCACTTCTAAGCCCTGAAAATAAAGTATTTTTGCCGTGAGTGAAGCCACTCACAACTGGGGTTATGTTAGTGGACCACAGAACACTGTTCTTTCACAGATATTTTTTTTACAGTAGAAAGCCAGATCCACCAAATGTTTTTTGTACCAATACCTTTCATCAGTATAGAAGAGTTAAGTGTAGTGAGAATAGAAATATAAATAAAATGTTTAGTCCGAAAAGTTACACATCCTTCCCAGAGATAGGGATATACAAGAGATGACCTTTTAATATCCTTCTCTTTTCTACAATTCAGTAATTCTGTTGCTGATTTTACAGCATCTCTGCTTAGTTCTAATTTCACAGAGTGAATGCAAGGCCAGGTGTGAGTCAATAGCAGCCAGAAACAGAATTTGCTTGAAATGAGGCCTCAGCTCTAGAAGCACAAATCCATCTTGCTCCCTTACATTGTCTCAGTTTAACAAAACTTTCTATGATTCAAGTTCTGTAGCATTTACCCTTACATAATTCTAAGATTCATCGAAAGGGAGTTAAGGTTTTGAAATAAATTTATCTTTGGTGCATTTTTGGATGAGCTTTGTGTAATTCAAGGGGTAAAGCTCGACTTAGCAAGTTTGATAAATGAATACATAACTTGATGCAATTTTTTGTTTACTGCTTTTACAGCTTTATTGAGGTATAGCTGACATACATTGAACTGTAGCTATTTAAAATGTACCATTTGGCCCTGGCCAGTGGTTCGGTGGTAGAACATTGGCCCAGCATGTGGAAGTCTTGGGTTTGATTTCCAGTCAGGGCACACAGAAGAAGCGCCCATCTACTTCTCCCCCCCTTCCTTTCTCTCACCCCTCTCTATTTCTCTCTCTCTCTCTTCCCCTCCTGCAGCCATGGCTCAAATGGTTTGAGCAAAGTTGGCCCCGGGTGCTGAGAATGGCTCCATGGCCTCGCCTCAGGTGCTAAAATGGCTCAGTTGCTGAGCAACAGAGCATCGCCTGGTAGGGGGCTTGCCAGGTGGATCTCAGTTGGAGTGCATGTGGAGTTGGTCTCTGCCTCCCCACCTCTCACTTAATAATAAATAAATAATACAATTTAATAAAATTTAATTTATGTATATACACATGAAACTATTGCCACAATCAAGATAATGAACATGTCCCTCGCTCCCCAAAACTTCTTTATGTTCTTTTGTTTGACTCCGTTTTTAATCCAGGAGAATATATGCACAAGCTCTTTACCACACTCCCTGCCTCAGAAAGACAAATTGCCAAGAAATCTATTTCTGAGCCTTATCTGGCTTTTATTTGGGCAAGTTGAATAAATACATGCAATTTGTTGACAATGCATTCATAAATGAAGGGTACAAGAAATCTGTCTTTAAATTGCATCTTAACAGAAGACATTTCTACAGTAAACTCTATTTGTCCCAGAAAGTATTGGACTATTTGAAAGATGGAAATTGAAAAGTACGCAATCATACTTTGAAAGGTTCATGGTTTTCATCTCTTATAGTCTGCAAATTTCTCAGAAGCTAAACTTGAGAAAAAGGAGATTTCAGACACGAGTGTTGTAGCTTCCACCCTGCCTCAGACTCGGTGATGAAGGTGAAACCCCCAGCCCTGGGTTTTATTTTGGGGAATCACATTTTATAACTGGTTTCTAATAAATTCCTATTTAAGAATTGTTGATAAAAATCTTAATGTTCCAGATAAAAGAATGACAATAGCACTAGTAAAATTATGATACAATGATTTTTCTCTTCTATGGTCTCTGCCTCGACTGGAGTCCTCAGTTCCTGGCTCTGCTGCTTACCTGTGGTGCCCCTGGGTGAGACACTGAACCCCTCTGAGACTCAGCTTCTTCACCCAGAAAATGGGGTGTACGATAATTATAAGGTTTTCATGAGGAAGAGATAATAGAATAGGCACTTGGTTAATGTCAGCTGCTATTATTTCACATATATTGCTTTTTTAAATTGTGCTATAAGCTAAAAGTAAGAGGTAAAACCTCCCATTTTAGAGTTGTTGACATTCTGGAGGAAGTACAGGGGTGTGCAAAAGTAGGTGTACAGTTGTTTGTATGAAAGTTAGACAGTAATAAATAAGAATACAAGAATAAACTGTTTGCATACTCACAACAGTAAACCTACTTTGCCAGACCTTGTATTTATTACCTATTCATCTTTAGTGGAACCAGCCATCTTCTGATGGGACCTGGACACTTGCTTATGACTATGAGGTGACCGCTGTCCTTAGCTCTCCTGTTTTGAGCTCCTAATCTCCTTCCCTCTTATCCCCATTTTGATTAGGGGAGTGAAGAAAGTGACATTCGCCTGCCAGAGGGAAATTCCTCCCAAAACTCAGCTTCTTGAGGATGGAAGTGGCCCCGGAAGCGCTCAGTGTTCTGGGTACTCAGGTTCCTGGGCAAGGCCCTAGGGAAGGAAGATCTCTGAATTTTGAAGTAGGACCCATGGCAGATAGGGTGGGCAGGAAGGAAGGTCTCTTAATTTTGAAGTAGGACCCATGGCAGACAGGGTGGGAGAGGACATGTCCTCTGTAGGCAGCCATGAAAACACAGGACAGGCTCCCAGCTGGAAAAGCTCTCTTGAAATGCATGTTCACATTGCATATCATAATCATAAAATATTGCCTACCTTAGTTCTGGGAGCTTGTCCTAAATAAATCATCCAAAAATAGAAACAATGTTTTAAAAACACATAGGAAGGTAAACCCAACTTTGATGCTAACAGTGAAAAATTCTCAACAACTTAATGCAACAGGTAGATTTGGGCACATCTATGGGCTAGGATGTAATGCAGAGATTTGAAATTATAAATATAAAGACCATGTAGAATAAAAAAAAATGTTTCTGCTGAAATATTATAACTCACAGTCCACCACAAGATTTCCTCAAGAAAGAGGGGAGAGGAGAGGAGAGGAAAAAAAGAGGGGGGGAATAATTTACTTTTTTAAAAAATTTTTATTTTATTTTATTTTTCTTTATTTCATTATTAATTTTTTTAAAAAAAAAACAACTCTTTTCGATTTGTTATTTTTTTTATTTTTTTTAACTTTTTATTCTTTATTAAATCTCATTAATACTATCAACAAAACCACCCTCAGATGCCATTAAGGAAGAGAAAATCGAATATCATGGATACAAAAGAAAGAGAGGTAACACAGCTAGATGAGGAAAAATCTATGGAGAAAAAATTTAATATATTGGAAACCTTGGAGCTAAATGACAGAGAATTCAAGATAGAAATCCTAAAAATCCTCCGAGATATACAAGAAAACACAGAAAGGCAATATAGGGAGCTCAGAAAACAACTCCATGAACACAAAGAATATATGTCCAAGGAAATTGAAACTATAAAAACAAATCAAACAGAGATGAAAAACTCAATTCACGAGCTGAAAAACGAAGTAACAAGCTTAGCTAATAGAACAGGTCAGATAGAAGAGAGGATTAGTGAAATAGAAGACAAGCAACTTGAGGCACAACAGAGAGAAGAAGAAAGAGACTCAAAAATTAAAAAAAATGAGATAGCCCTACAAGAATTATCTGACTCCATCAAAAAGAATAACATAAGAATAATAGGTATATCAGAGGGAGAAGAGAGAGAAAATGGAATGGAGAACATACTTAAACAAATAATTGATGAGAACTTCCCAAGCCTGTGGAAAGAACTAAAGCCTCAAGTTCAAGAAGCAAACAGAACTCCAAGTTTTCTTAACCCCAACAAACCTACTCCAAGGCATATCATAATGAAATTGACACAAACCAACAGCAAAGAAAAAATTCTCAAGGCAGCCAGGGAAAAGAAGAATACAACATATAAAGGAAGGCCCATTAGATTATCATCAGATTTCTCAGCAGAAACTCTACAAGCTAGAAGAGAGTGGACCCCAATATTTAAAGTCCTGAAAGAGAGGAACTTTCAGCCACGAATACTATACCCATCAAAGCTATCCTTCAAATACGAAGGAGAAATAAAAACATTCACAGATACAGAAAAGATGAGGGAATTTATCATCAGAAAACCCCCACTCCAGGAATTACTAAAGGGGGTTCTCCAATCAGATACAAAGAACAAAAAAAAAACAGAGCCACAAGTAAAAGCTCCAAAAAGAACACAATAAAACCAAATTTAAACTGTGACAACAACAAAAAGAAAGAGGGGGAGAAGACGGAGATTAACAGTAGCAAAGGACGATGGAGTGCAAAAGTACTCACAAAATAGTTCGCTACAATGAACAGGGTAGGGACCCTTTTCATTACTCAAAGGTAACCACCATTGAAAAAACCACCACAGAAGCACATGAGATAAAAAAGATAGCAACAGAGGAAAGATGTATGGAATACAACCAAATAAAAACAAAAGATAGAAAAACGAAAGAGAAGGATCAAACAAGACACAAAACTAACAGAAAGCAAGATATAAAATGGCAATAGGGAACTCACAAGTATCAATAATTACACTAAATGTAAATGGATTAAACTCACCAATAAAAAGGCACAGAGTAGCAGAATGGATTAAAAAAGAAAATCCAACTGTATGCTGCCTACAGGAAACTCATCTAAGTAACAAGGATAAAAACAAATTCAAAGTGAAAGGCTGGAAAACAATACTCCAAGCAAATAACATCCAAAAAAAAGCAGGTGTAGCAATACTCATATCGGATAATGCTGACTACAAGACAGGAAAAGTACTTAGAGACAAAAATGGCCATTTCATAATGGCTAAGGGGACACTGAATCAAGAAGACATAACAATTCTTAATATATATGCACCAAACCAAGGAGCACCAAAATATATAAGACAGCTACTTATTGATCTTAAAACAAAAACTGACAAAAATACAATCATACTTGGAGACCTCAATACACCGCTGACGGCTCTAGATCAGTCATCCAAACAGAGAATCAACAAAGACATAGTGGCCTTAAACAAAACACTAGAGCACCTGGATATGATAGACATCTACAGGACATTTCATCCCAAAGTGACTGAGTATACATTTTTCTCCAGTGTACATGGATCATTCTCAAGAATTGACCATATGTTGGGCCACAAAAACAATATCAGCAAATTCAGAAAAATTGAAGTTGTACCAAGCATATTTTCTGATCATAAAGCCTTGAAACTAGAATTCAACTGCAAAAAAGAGGAAAAAAATCCCACAAAAATGTGGAAACTAAACAACATACTTTTAAAAAATGAATGGGTCAAAGAAGAAATAAGTGCAGAGATCAAAAGATATATACAGACTAATGAAAATGACAATACGACATATCAGAATCTATGGGATGCAGCAAAAGCAGTGATAAGAGGAAAGTTCATATCGCTTCAGGCATATATGAACAAACAAGAGAGAGCCCAAGTGAACCACTTAACTTCCCACCTTAAGGAACTAGAAAAAGAAGAACAAAGACAACCCAAAACCAGCCGAAGAAAGGAGATAATAAAAATCAGAGCAGAAATAAATGAATTAGAGAACAGAAAAACTATAGAAAAAATTAATAGAACAAGGAGCTGGTTCTTTGAAAAGATCAACAAAATTGACAAACCCTTGGCAAGACTTACCAAGGAAAAAAGAGAAAGAACTCATATAAACAAAATACAAAATGAAAGAGGAGAAATCACCACGGACACCGTAGATATACAAAGAATTATTGTAGAATACTATGAAAAACTTTATGCCACTAAATTCAACAACCTAGAAGAAATGGATAAATTCCTAGAAAAATACAACCTTCCTAGACTGAGTCAAGAAGAAGCAGAAAGCCTAAACAGACCTATCAGTAGAGAAGAAATAGAAAAAACCATTAAAAACCTCCCCAAAAATAAAAGTCCAGGCCCTGACGGCTATACCAGCGAATTTTATCAAACATTCAAAGAAGACTTGGTTCCTATTCTACTCAAAGTCTTCCAAAAAATTGAAGAAGAAGCAATACTTCCAAACACATTTTATGAGGCCAACATAACCCTCATACCAAAACCAGGCAAGGATGGCACAAAAAAAGAAAACTACAGACCAATATCTCTAATGAATACAGATGCTAAAATACTAAACAAAATACTAGCAAATCGAATACAACAACATATTAAAAAAATAATACATCATGATCAAGTAGGATTCATCCCAGAATCTCAAGGATGGTTCAACATACGTAAAACGGTTAATGTAATACACCATATCAACAAAACAAAGAACAAAAACCACATGATCTTATCAATAGACGCAGAAAAGGCTTTCGATAAAATACAACACAATTTTATGTTTAAGACTCTCAACAAAATGGGTATAGAAGGAAAATATCTCAACATGATAAAGGCCATATATGATAAACCATCAGCTAACATCATATTAAATGGCACTAAACTGAAGGCTTTCCCCCTTAAATCAGGAACAAGACAGGGTTGTCCACTCTCTCCACTCTTATTTAATGTGGTACTAGAGGTTCTAGCCAGAGCAATCAGACAAGACAAAGAAATAAAAGGCATCCATATCGGAAAAGAAGAAGTAAAGGTATCACTTTTTGCAGATGATATGATCCTATACATCGAAAACCCCAAAGAATCCACAAAAAGACTACTAGAAACAATAAGCCAATACAGTAAGGTCGCAGGATACAAAATTAACATACAGAAGTCAATAGCCTTTCTATATGCCAACAATGAAACAACTGAGAAGGAACTCAAAAGAATAATCCCCTTCACGATTGCAACAAAAAAAATAAAATACTTAGGAATAAACATAACAAAGAATGTAAAGGACTTATATAATGAAAACTATAAACCATTGTTAAGGGAAATCGAAAAAGATATAATGAGATGGAAGAATATACCTTGTTCTTGGCTAGGAAGAATAAATATAATCAAGATGGCTATATTACCCAAAGCAATATACAAATTTAATGCAATTCCCATCAAATTTCCAATGACATTTTTTAAAGAAATAGAGCAAAAAATCATCAGATTTATATGGAACTATAAAAAACCCCGAATAGCCAAAGCAATCCTAAAGAAAAAGAATGAAGCTGGGGGCATAACAATACCTGACTTCAAACTCTATTATAGGGCCACGACAATCAAAACAGCATGGTATTGGCAGAAAAATAGACACTCAGACCAATGGAACAGAATAGAAAGTCCAGAAATAAAACCACATATATATAGTCAAATAATTTTTGATAAAGGGGCCAACAACACACAATGGAGAAAAGAAAGCCTCTTCAATAAATGGTGCTGGGAAAACTGGAAAGCCACATGCAAAAGAATGAAACTGGACTACAGTCTCTCCCCCTGTACAAAAATTAACTCAAAATGGATCAAAGATCTAAACATAAGACCTGAAACAATTAAGTACATAGAAGAAGACATAGGTACTCAACTCATGGACCTGGGTTTTAAAGAGCATTTTATGAATTTGACTCCAATGGCAAGAGAAGTGAAGGCAAAAATTAATGAATGGGACTACATCAGACTAAGAAGTTTTTGCTCAGCAAGGGAAACTGATAACAAAATAAACAGAAAGCCAACTAAATGGGAAATGATATTTTCAAACAACAGCTCAGATAAGGACCTAATATCCAAAATATACAAAGAACTCATAAAACTCAACAACAAACAAACAAACAATCCAATAAAAAAATGGGAAGAGGATATGAATAGACACTTCTCCCAGGAAGAAATACAAATGGCCAACAGATATATGAAAAGATGCTCATCTTCTTTAGCTATTAGAGAAATGCAAATCAAAATGGCAATGAGATACCACCTCACACCTGTTCGATTAGCTGTTATTAGCAAGTCAGGTAATAGCAAATGTTGGAGAGGCTGTGGAGAAAAAGGAACCCTCATACACTGTTGGTGGGAATGTAAAGTAGTACAACCATTATGGAAGAAAGTATGGTGGTTCCTCAAAAAACTGAAAATAGAACTACCTTATGACCCAGCAATCCCTCTACTGGGTATATATCCCCAAAACTCAGAAACATTGATACGTAAAGACACATGCAGCCCCATGTTTATTGCAGCATTGTTCACAGTGGCCAGGACATGGAAACAACCAAAAAGCCCATCAATAGATGACTGGATAAAGAAGATGTGGCACATATACACTATGGAATACTACTCAGCCATAAGAAATGATGACATCGGAACATTTACAGCAAAATGGTGGGAGCTTGATAACATGATACGAAGCGAAATAAGTAAATCAGAAAAAAACAGGAACTGTATTATTCCATACGTAGGTGGGACATAATAGTGAAACTAAGAGACATTGATAAGAGTGTGGTGGTTACGGGGGGGAGGGGGGAATGGGAGAGGGATAGGGGGTGGGAGGGGCACAAAGAAAACAAGATAGAAGGTGACAGAGGACAATCTGACTTTGGGTGGTGGGTATGCAACATAATTGAACGACAAGATAACCTGGACTTGTTATCTTTGAATATATGTATCCTGATTTATTGATGTCACCCCATTAAAAAAATAAAATTATAAAAAAAAAAATAAAATAAAATAAAAAATAAAAAATAAATAAAAAAAAAATTAAAATATACCTTCATTATTATGTATACAATCTAATATCATAAAGTAATATCAAAGATTGGAAAAAATATGCAAGATGAAAACTATTTTTATGTTAATAGATTAGGTGAAATATTACCTGATTTTCCATAATATACTTTATTGTATTTTTTATTATAAAAAAGGGTGGCTTCCCAGATAGCTTTAAAAGAAATTATGAAGTCTAAGATTTTTTCTATAGGAAGTCATGTGTGTGCATTTACATGATATGTGTGTATTACTTTTTTATAGACTTCTTCGCTGTATTGTTTAGCCGGGGTCTGAGAAGTGGGGAGGTAGATGGACAAGTTACAGTTTGTCTGCTAACCAAGAAGAATCCCTCACAGAAAGAATTTCAGTTGTAAGGGATTTATAAGGGAAGATGTGGCGGTTAAATGGTAACTAGTTTGGCCCCTGGAGAAAGGGGAGCCTGCAAACCTGGCTCAACACAAAAATGGAGTTAGTTCTGCATGGTATAGAAAAATCCGAATGGCTTCGGAGTATTGAAGATCTGTGTTAACTTTTGGCCTTGGGATAATCAATTTAGGTTCAGTTTGAGTTTCTTAATTTTCCTGAACCTCAGTTTCATCATCTGTTAAAGGCAGGTAATTATGATTATCCTCCCCCAGAAAGCAGTAGTGAGAATTTTTGTTCAGTTCACTGTACGAGGGTTGGGGATAGAATGATGACTAAGGCACCAGGCTTGCTCTCAAGAGTAGACAGGGGAAGCGCACTGAGCAGAGGGGTGATGTAGCAAAGGCAGAGCAGAGCGGCCTTCCATGCTGTGGACCATTCATAGCACCTCAGTATCAGGGCCGAGAGGCAGCAGGAGGCAGACCCTTATAGCTATACCACTAAACTTTGTCCTGTGCATGGCAGAGAACCACTGATGGATTTTATTCCGGGGACTAGAAAAGAATTGTTTTTTCCTTTTTTTATAGAACACTGGCAGCCCCATGATGTAAGGATAAAAGCTTAAGGCACAGAAGTCAAGAGGCCATTAAGTGGCCCAGGGAGAGATGATGAACCAAATACATCCAAAACTGAGCTCCCAATCTTTTCCCCGCCTATCCCTACCACAAACCCCCTTTCTCAAATTCTCCACCTTGGTTAGAAGTTAGTGGCCATGACTTTCCCGTCACTCTCTGACTCTCTCCCACATCCAACACCCCTTTCATCAGCAAATGCTCTTGTTGGTTCTACCTCCAGACGATAGCCAGAATCCAATGACTTCTCACCACTGTTACCACTCTGGCAGAAGCCAATATCGTCTTTGGCCTGGGATATTGCAATAGAATCCTAACTGTTGCCTGACCTGTGGTGGCGCAGTGGATAGAGCATTGACCTGGAACACTGAGGTTGCTGATTTGAAACCCTGGGCTTGCCCGGTCAAGGCACAAGAAGCAACCAATGAACAGAAGCAACTATGACTCCATACTCCTTGTTACCCACCCCTCCGCTCTCTGTAAAATCAATAAATAAAATCTAAAAAAAAAAGAACCCTAACCGTTCTCTCTGCTTCTCGGCTCCCTTCTCCAGTCCACCCTCCAAGCAGCAGCCCGAGGAATCTTTTCCAGCCGCATCCGGTCACTCCCCTCCGCTACCCGAACTCCCCGCACTCCTTACCTCCTCCTTCCTTCTTTCTCTCTTGAGAACTTACTACCTTCTGACAACACAGTAGATCAATACCTGTTAAACAAATGATTAAATGATGAAAGTTATGAGCTATGGTGGCAGAAGACAGAAACAGTAAAGAGGAACAGTTTGAGGATGCCTTGGGAGTGAAATTGACCAGATTCAATAATGGATGAAATGGTTAGAACGAGGAGTCGGGGTAATGCCCGGGTCTCTCCCTTGGGTGCCTGGATGGGTTGGTGGTGCCACAACCTGAGCACGGGAGGTGGTGGGACCGGTGTGAGGTATGAGACATCCTGAGTGACAGGGTCCCGGGGGGTGTACCAACACGGGCATCTGGTGAACAGCTGGGTGCAGATATCAAAAGCTCCCTCTGCCCCACAGACTTAGCCTTATTTGGTGTCTAGATGATGTCTGGAGAGGGGCAAAATCCAGATCAGAAAGTCTCAAAGTTTAGGGTACATAAAAATGCCCCATGGATGCTTACTAAGAGTCCAGATTTCCTGCCCTGATGGTTCTGATTTGGTGAGAGCTGCGGGGAATCAGGAACCTGCATTTTAACTTATGCCCAGGGAACTCTAAGGCAGGTGATCTTCAGGTTTCACATGAAGAAGCCTTGATCTTCTCTCTTATTTTCCGACCATTACCTTTAGCTGTCTGAAAAATATATTTACATTTCTATTTTTTTTTCCAAAGTGAGAAGGGGGTGGGGGGGGGAGCGGGCAGACAGACAGACAGACTCCCGCATGCACCCGACTGGGATCCACCTGGCATGCCCACCAGGGGGCGATGCTCTGCCCATCTGGGGCACCGCTCTGCTGTACTGGGGCCAACTTTGCTCCAATGGAGCCTGGGCTGCAGGAGAGGAAGAGAGAGACAGAGAGAAAGGAGAGGAGGAGCGGTGGAGAAGCAGATGGGTGTTTCTCCTGTGTGCCCTGGCCGGGAATCGAGCCCGGGACTTCCACACGCCGGGCCAATGCTCTACCGCTGAGCCAACCGGCCAGGGCCTAATTTTTAAAATTTAAATGTCAGAAGGAAACGCTGATACCTGAGTAACACATAAACTGCATTACTTACATGCGTTTGATAAATTTTATGATAACATTATATGTCATAATTATAGACTGCAATAGTATATTCCAGTGAGTTACATATAATTATATTAAAAGGAGTATTTAGAGCAATTATATCATTTATTGAATTGTTATAATTTCATTAAGTATAGGAATTTGTAATGGATTAAATTCAGAAACAGTGAGGTTTTATAGTGGCTCCCCTTGAAAAGTATTAAAGAATATGGGGTTTGTATTGTTTTTGCTGAGTCCCAATTAGGGACTAAACACAATAGAGAATTAGATGCAATTTGCCCTGCTCGGTCCTCTTTAGTTGTGTTCCACCCCCACTCCCAGCTCATTCCTATTCCCCACCCTTCTGATAGGAGTTAGTCACTTACTCTAGTCTCCCTGGGCTTAATCCCCACCACCCGCTAAAACACCCTCAAATTCTCTCTGCCATACTCACCCTTCATTAAAAAAGACACCATTCCATTTTCTCAGAATCTCAGGGGGCTCACTTTGGTGTGTTGTTTGATAGACTCATAGGAGGTCAGCATTACAGATGATGGCCCCTGCTGTAGATAGCAAGGCTGGTGCATCAGCAGCACCTGGGAGCTCATAGGAACTGCTGACTCTGACCCAATCACAGGCCTATTGAATCGGGGTCTGCCTTTAAACAAGATCCCAGGTGACTCCTCTGAGCCTGTAAGTTTGAGACTGCCCACTCAAAAAGCTAGAGTAGACCAACCTGGTCTACTTTCCTGGGGAGAAAACCAAGACCCAAAGAGCTGAACTCACTGACCTGAATCCCCATTGCTGGTGGTTAGCAGAGTCATGCCAGCGCAAGAATAAAGCTTTTACTTGTTTACTAATAGTGACAATTCAGCATCAACTATGTGCTTTACATACATTTTCTCATTGAAGCCACTCAACAATCCTACAATGAAGTTATTAGTGCTCCCACTTTCCAAAGCAAAACCAAAAATCAGAGCTGGAAATTTACTCAAGGTTCAATACCAGATCTTTAACTGCAACACCTATGCTCCCGAAACAAAACTTTCTATTTCTAACCCTTCAAAAACAGATGGTTGGAATACCAGTCTGTTGGGCTTGTGAAAATTTTTTGTCTGCATTCGGAGCGTGTCCTTGGCCCTTCCAGCTTAGGATCCAGGAGTCATGAGCCCTTTTTCCTGAAAGAGTCTTCTTACCTCTCCTTACACCCAGCAGCCTTCTTAGTGTTCAAAGAATTTTACATTATTTCCTTAAATTTTTCTGGTGTGAGGGTTAATTTTATGTGTCAACTTGATTGAGCTAAGGGGTGCCCAGATGGCTGGTAAAACATTGTTTCTGAGTATGTCTGTGAGGTTGTTTCTGGAAGAGGCTAGCCCTGGAATCAGTAGACCAAGGAAGATCCACCCTCACCAGTGGGGATGGGCATCATCCAACAGTTGAGCGTCTGAACAAAACACAAGAGTAAAAGATGAACACATTTTCTTCTCTCTCTTCTTGAGCTGGGATATCCCTCTTCTGCCCTTAGACACTGAAGGCCTTCAAACTCCAGGACTTCCTTATACCAGTGGTCTTCCGGGTCCTCCAGCTTGCACATGTCAGAGCATAGGATTTCTCTGCCTCCACAACTGTGAGCCAACTCCTAGAATAAACCTCCTCAGCTTCAGCTCCTATGCAAATGCAGAGCTCTGTCTTAGAGCCAAAGGATTCCCAACACCCTCACTCCACACACCCACAGGAGGCGGGAGCCCCCCGCAGAGACCCAGCTCTGCAGTTGAAGAGAATTGCACTTTATTTACCTTCCACACTAGAATTCCTTGCAACAACTGGAGCAGCTACTCCATGACTGGGCAGTATGATTTTTTATTTTGAAACTGGCCTTTTTATTCCCTTTTCTTTCCGTGCTCCGCTGTAGCTTTGTGTAGCTTCCTGATAGTCAGGGGCCCGTTGTTTCCACCATCTCCTTTTCTCCCCACCCGAGTCCTCACGAAAATCCTATTTCTTGGTGATCCACACTCACTCACATTCCTTGTCTCATGTGGAACAATAATGAGAAGCCCCAGCTTTAGGATCCTATAACCCCACGGCTTCGCTGCTGTGTATCTGAGGCAAACAGACTTAGCAAACACATTAAAAATCAGAGAGAAGAAAAAAAAACACTTCTGCAAACAATTTCCAGGTTTAAGAACAGAGTTTGAATTCCTGAAGAATCCACGATAAGCCTGCCAACCATTTTTGCCCACTATCAACCTCTACCTTCCTCTGGGCATTTTTCTCCAGGATAAAACAATATTTAATTCAATATACTAGATGTGGAATAGTTACTTGAGAAAAACGTGACAGAAACACGGTGGTAGTTAGAGGGACTAACAATGTGAAGTGTTTTTCTATGAATTATTAACAAATATAAATATAATCACTTATTAATTATATTTAGAATAATTTCAGAAGATACTTGTGTAAATACCAAAATTCTCCCCTACAAATCTCATCAAGCCTCCTTTTCCAACCCCCTTCCAAACTGGCAAATGCCCTATGCCACAGGTCACACACAGACCTCAAAACACATTTTTAATTGTATATTCTAATTGACCTTAAGCACAAGGAGCATTTTCCTTGTTGTTTGTGATATATTGCATTTATACATAAAGTGAGAAAAGATCTAATTTATATTGTGTCTGCAAGTACCAAAACAGGTAAAACATGAAACAGACAGATCATTTAGCATTGTATAGACCCCAAACAGATTACTTAGCTGAATTGAACACTTCCTGTTTTACCCACAACTTACCTGTGTGGAAAAGCTGTCAGTCTCATGAAGCTTTCCAGGGCAGGGGTGTAACCACCCTACAGAGAGCTCAGCTTTTTACCCTTGGCATTTCACAATCCCTCCGCCGTGAGCACAGCTCCGCCAAAAGTTTCTGCGGATTCCAATGAAGATTTTCAACAACTTCAGGTACACATAAGGAGGTGGTTACTTACTGTTCAGGAGAAGCTGGTTCACAGAGTAAATCGTCTTTGTGATGCTGAGGTTTTCCGTGAACAGGCCCAGTCCTGACAAGTGGCGTCATTCCTTCCTTGACCGGCGAATCCCGTGACCTGCGACTTCTCTGACTGCACCTGCTGTCACCGTGGCATCTGTCCTTCTGTTGGGTTGAGCACGGAGAGAGCTTTCATGTTATTGCCTGTTTAAGTTGACCCCTTTCCAAAGAATATAAGTATATAAGGGGACAGCAATATAAAATGAAAAGGAATACAGCTATTACAAGAAATGAGTGCCTACCTAATTTGTTTAATGTCATTAAAATAAAAAATGGTGTTTTTTTGTTTTGTTTTTTTAAATTTATTTTAGAGAGGAGAGAGAAAGGGAGAGAGAGAGACAGAGAGGGAGAGAGAGACAGAGAGAGAAGGTGGGGAGGAGCTGGAAGCATCAATTCCCATATGTGCCTTGACCAGGCAAGCCCAGGGTTTCGAACCGGCGACCTCAGCATTTCCAGGTCGACGCTTTATCCACTGCGCCACCACAGGTCAGGCTAAAACTGGTGTTTTTTAAATGAAAATTTCCCTAACTGTGATAAATTTATTTCATTGTCTTTGTTAATATAACCAATCCAGTTCTGTCAGATGGAAAAACAAGTATAATATGCAAGAAGCAAAAATAAGTCATTGGTTCTTAAATTTTTTTTAGTCACATATCCTCACATTAATCTGTAAAGAACAAAAATATTAGGACTTTAAACATTTTATTTGATTTGAAAAGTTGTCATTATTTAAATCTTTATCTATGTTATTATCTATATTAATCTATATTATATACCTCCTTCATGCATTTTATTTTCTATCTTTTTGGGGGGATGTATCCTCCCCAAAAGTCATGTATTGATTCAACAAACATGTACTGATTAACTGCATAATTATTGCATTTAAACTCCTACCATCATCCTATGAAGAAATACATTCAAATTAACTCACTCATGTAAGATCACAGCAATTAACATTAGCCCAGCATGTGGATGTCCCAGGTTCGATTCCTGGTCAGGGCACAAAGGAGAAGTGACCTTCTGCTTCTTCACCTCTCTTCCTCCCCCTTTTCTTTCTCTCTTCTTCCCCTCCTGCAGCCATGGCTTGATTGGTTCCAGTGCATCAGCCCCAGGAGCTGAGGCTGACTGGATCCTCTGCACCAGGCGCTAAAAATAGCTCATTTGCTAGCATGTCGCTAGATGGGCACAGCATCAGCTTCAGACGAGAGAGTCTGTCTCTCTAGCTCCTCCTCTAGCACTTAAAAAAGAAGGGGGGAGAAAGATCACAGCACTTAAAATTGGCTACTTAACATCCTGGCCAGATAGTTTGGTGAGCATTGTCTCGAAGCACAGAAGTTGCCAGTTTAATCCCCAATCAGGGTACATACAGAAATAGCTCAATGTTTCTTTCTCTCTCTCTCTTTCTCTCTCTCTCTCTCTCTCTCTCTCTCTCTCCCTTCTTCTCTTGATAAGATTAATAAGTGAAAATTTAAAGATAAATAAATAAATGAAAGTGGCTATGTAAGGATTGGAACCTTTGTTTTCTCCTTCCAAGTTCATAGAACTTTCTACTACATCACTACTATAAATCATAAAAATACCCTGGAAATACACAGAACATACTTGGAACACCAAGAGTCTCCTCTGATTTGCAATTTGGGGCCCAGTTGGTAAAGAATGAGATCTACTACCTTGTGGAGGACCCTTCTTTCTTGAACCCATATCATTTGAGTACATAGAAATTTCTTCTGGAAGTTTGAATTCAGGAGTAAAATAGAGATTTCAAGGGCTATTGCCTGGTGCCATCCAGCTGCCGATAGTCCCCCCCATCAGTACTGAATGGGGTAAACCTTCCCTTCCCATCTTCTCCTAATTCATAACTCAGTTGACCTAAATCAGTTATACTAACATGTAATGAGAGATAATACCAACAGTAATTAGGAATAAGCCTATGAAAACTTGGGGGGAGCTACATATTTCAATTATATCAATGAACATGCAAATGCAATAAAATTAAAAGGATATGCATTGTGTCAAGTTTTTATAAGAAGAGAATTGCATTTCACATGCATGCAGGTAACTTCCTTTTAACTTAGAGAATAAGGAACTAAAAATAAGCACACAGGAGAACCACTAAAATACTTATTTTATGAGTTAAATTAGAATGCTATGAGAATGGTTTCATCAAATTATTTGTGTTATTTTAACTTTCTTTCATATCAACCAGCTTCAAATTACTCTACCTGCTAGTTACATTGTTAGGTGGATGCTCCCAAACATTAAATCTAATTCTTTATAACATTTATCATTGATTTTTAAAAGGTTTTATACCAACTTGAAGCTAGCCACTAAATACCCTCTGGTTATTAAAGTTGTCAACTCCTTCACATAGTATTTCATAGATGTTGATCTTAAAGGAAAAAAGAGATCTCTTAGAGACAAGAGCATTATACCTCAAAATATTTTATGATTTAACGAGCTGTCCTTGGAATTGAAAAAGATGATGCGAATCAGCTAAAATTCAATTCCTGTTCTTTAAAGTGCTTTAACTGCAATGTAGAGTTCTGACGCTTGTGGTCTGCATACAATTCTAGTTCTTCAGCACCAAGAAATTGCCCATGGAGAAGAACCTGCTTCATGAATTCAACTTTATTGCCCATTAATAAGTAACTGTATTTCTTCAAGTGGCTTTGATACTTATGAGCATTACCAGTGACTGCACCCTGGTCAGGATTTCCTAGTACATTTCCCTTTGCACATTCATCTGAGCCATGCTCCTACCTAACAGAAAAATAAAATTGAAAAGAGTAAGTAGGACCAATGATTTTATTTAAAAGAAGGAAGAATTAGAGGTGGACTAGAAGTCAGACATACTACTTTTCAAAGCCCAACCCAAGTAAGTTACTGCCCCAAGTAAGTGCAGGAGTTTATGTGATACGAGAGTTCTCAAAATGCTGTGTATTGTGAACTGAGTATTTGTAAAAAGAATCATACTCTAAGTACAATAGATGATCTTATTTAAAGAACTGTATCACTAATCATTTGGTAAAGTGATTTTTGGAACGTGAAACTATTTTCACTGAATTTATCTTTCACATGGAAATAGAATAATATGAGTACACCAGAACCACTGTTAGATTTCTTAAGGCCAGAATATGCAATTAAGTCTGTATTGTAGGAAGTGAATTCCTTTTCTCCATGAATATTCATAAGCCACCAGAACTGACCCTAAAGTAGTAGTAAGCAGAAAAAGAAAGGTTTCCCTCTGATAGCATCATCTCCTTGCCAGCTCAGGAGTTCCATTGAGAGAACTCCAGTTTACCACTGTTTCTAAAGCTCCTTATGACGTCTTTACTATAATCAACCTAGACTCCCCTTCCCAGTCCCTCAAGCAGCAAGGATACGGGTCCCAGGAGAAGACAAAGCCAAATGAGAGATGCCTGTCCGCTGTTGACCGTGGGGGGCCTTACAGTCCCCGCTTTCCCTCTTATCTAGACACATAATAAGCCAACCAATATTTATGATCAATTTGTATAGTTTGGGTTTCCATTTTCATGCTTGGTTCAACATTATATCATCTTTATAAAGCAAGCTGGAAGAAAAATGTAATGAGAGGCTAAATATGTTTGGGAGAAATATTCCAGTTACCCTAGAGTTTCAATATTTTTTATTGCTTTTTTTATTCCAATGTATCAATCATTTATCAAAACTTGCACACTATACAGGGTTAGAAAAAAGTAGGCTTACAGTTGTTAGTATAGAAAATAATACATTAATAACAATACAAGAATAAATTGTCTTTCACATACAACTGTAACCCTACTTTTGCCCCACCCTGTATATGCAAAGCAGAGTACCAGACTCATCTTTTTTTTCCCCGGAAATTAACTTTAACAGGGTGACATTGATCAGTAAGAGTACACAGGTTTCAGGTAAACGTTTCTGTAGCACTTAACTGTTGATTGTTTTGTATACCCATCACCCAAAGTCAAATCATTTCCTGTCACCATATATTTGTCTCTCTTTACACCCTTCTCCCTCCCTCCTCCCCCTTCCCCACCATCCTACTCCCCCTGGTAACCACTTCACTGTTATCTATGTCCATGAGTCTCAGTTTTATAGCCCACTTATGTGTGAAACATATAGTTCTTAGCTTTTTCTGATTTATTTATTTCACTTGGTATAATGTTCTCAACATCCATGCATGTTGTTGTAAATGCCACTATGTCATCATTTCTTATGGCTGAGTAGTATTCCATTGTATATATGTACATATCTTTTTTATTCAATCCTCTATCAAGGAACACTGGTTGTTTCCATGTCTTGGCCATTGTAAATAATGCTCCAATGAATATGGGGGTCCATGTGTCTTTACATACCAATATATTTTAGTTTTTTGGGTAGATACACAGTAGAGGGATTGCTGGGTCATATGGTAGTTCCATTCTTAATTTTTTGAGGAACACTATACTTTCTTCCATAATAGTTGTACTAATTTGCATTCTTACCAGCAGTGAATGAGGGTTCCTTTTTTTCTGCAGCCTCTCCAAAACTTATTACTTGTTTTATTGATAATAGACAATCTGACAGGAGTGAAGCAGTATCTCATAGTAGTTTTGATTTGCATTTCTCGAATAGCTAGTGAAGATGAGCATTTTTCATGTCTCTAGTTGGCTGCCTATTTGTTTTTTGGGGTTTTTTTTTTTTTCAGTTTTCTTTTGCTGTACAGAAGCTTTTTAGTTTGATATAGTCCATTCATTTATTTTTGCCTTTACTTCCCTTGTCTTTGGGGTCAAATTCATAAATTGGTCTCTACGGACAAGGTCTGTGAGTTTAGTACCTATATTTTCTTCTATGTAATTTATTGTTTCAGATCTTTTTTTTTTTTAATTTTTTTTTTTTTCTGAAGCTGGAAACGGGGAGAGACAGTCAGACAGACTCCCGCAGGCACCCGACCGGGATCCACCCGGCACGCCCACCAGGGGCGACGCTCTGCCCACCAGGGGGCAATGCTCTGCCCCTCCGGGGCGTCGCTCTGCCATGACCAGAGCCACTCTAGCGCCTGGGGCAGAGGCCAAGGAGCCATCCCCAGCGCCCAGGCCATCTTTGCTCCAATGGAGCCTTGGCTGTGGCAGGGGAAGAGAGAGACAGAGAGGAAGGAGGGGGTGGGGGTGGAGAAGCAAATGGGCGCTTCTCCTATGTGCCCTGGCCGGAAATCGAACCCGGGTCCCCCTGCATGCCAGGCCGACACTCTACCGCTGAGCCAACCGGCCAGGGCCTGTTTCAGATCTTATATTTAGGTCTTTGATCCATTTGGAATTAATTTTTGTGTAGGGGACAAACTGTAGTCAAGTTTCATGGTTTTGAATGTGGCTTTCCAATTTTCTCAGCACCGTTTACTGAAGAGACTTTCTTTTCTCCATTGTGTGTTTTGGCTTCTTTGTCAAACATTATTTGTCCATATATTTGTGGTTTTATTTCCGGGCCCTCGATTCTGTTTTATTAGACTGTATGTATGTTTTTCTGCCAGTACCATGTGGTTTTGATTATCATGGTTCTACAGTATAATTTAAAGCCAGGTAGTATGATGCCTCCAGCTTTTTTTCCTCAGGATTGCTTTGGCTGTTTGGGGATTTTTATGGTTCCATACAAACTTGGTGATTTTTTGTTCTATTTCTTTAAAAAATGACATTAGGACTTTGATGGGGCTTGCATTAAACTTGTATATCGCTTTGGGTAATATGGCTATTTAACTCTGTTGATTCTTCTAATCCATAAATGTGAAATATTTTTCCATTTCATTATATCTTTTTTTTTTAAATTCATTTTAGAGAGGAGAGAGAGAGACAGAGAGAGACAGAGACAGGGGGGAGGAGCTGGAAGCATCAACTCCCACATGTGCCTTGACCAGGCAAGCCCAGGGTTTCAAACCAGCGACCTCAGCATTTCCAGGTCGACGCTTTATCCACTGCGCCACCACAGGTCAGGCTCATTGTATCTTTTTTAATTTCCTTCAATAATGCTTTGTAGTTTTTAGTATATAGGTCCTTCACATCCTTTGTTAAGTTTATTTCTAGGTATTTTATTTATTTTGTTGCAATTGTAAAAGAAATTTTTTTTAGTTCATTTTCTAAAATTTCATCATTGGCATATAGAAAAACATAGACTTTTGTATATTGACTTTGTATCTTGCAACTTTACTGTATTGGTTCATTGTTTCTAATAGTTTTTGGGTGGAGTCTTTGGGGTTTTCTATATATGGGATCATGTCATTTGCAAAAAGTGATATCTTTACTTCTTTTCCAATATGGATGCCTTTTATTTCTTTCTCTTGCCTGATGGCTCTGGCTAAAACTTCCAAAACTATGTTGAATAAGAGTGGAGAGAGTGGGCAGCCTTGTCTTGTTCCTGAACTTACAGGAAAAGCCTTCATTTTTTCACCATTTAGTATGATATTAGTTGATGGTTTGTCATATATGGCCTTTATTATGTTGAGGTACTTTCCTTCTACTCTGATTTTATTGAGTGTTTTAAACATAAAGGGGTGTTGTAGCTTATTGAATGCCTTTTCTGCATCTATTGATAGGACCATATGGTTTTTGTTCTTTGTTTTGTTGATGTGGTGTATTACATTCATCAATTTACATATGCTGAACCATCCTTGTGCTCCTAGAACCGTGATGGCGAACCTTTTTATAAACCACCCACTTTTGCAGTGCTGGTCAACCTGGTCCCTCCCACCCACTAGTGGGTGTTCCAGCTTTCATGGTGGGCAGTAGTGGAGCAACCAAACGGCACTGCGATTGGCCCGCCATGAAAGCTGGAATGCCCACTAGTGGGAGGGAGGGACCAGGTTGACCAGCACTGCAAAAGTGGGTGGTTTTTATAAAAAGGTTCACCATCACGGTCCTAGAATGTTTCTAACTTGATCGTGATGTATTATTTTTTTAATGTGTTGTTGTATTCAATTTGCTAGTATTTTGTTCAGGATTTTTGCATCTGTATTCATTAAGAGATATTGGTCTGTAGTTTTTTTGTGTGTGTGTATGTGTGTTATCCTTGCCAGGTTTTGGTACAAGTGTTATGTTGGTTTCATAAAATGTGTTGGGGAGTATTGCTTCTTCTTCTATTTTTTTGGAAGACTTTGAGGATAGGTACCAAATCTTCTTTGAATGTTTGGTAGAATTCACTAGTGTAGCCATCTGGTCCTGGACTTTTGTTTTTGGGGAGGTTTTTGATCATTGTTTCTATTTCCTCCCTATTGATAAGTCTATTTCAGTTTTCCACTTCTTCATGACTCAGTCTAGGAAGATTCTATAGTTCTAGGAATTTATCCATTTCCTCTAGGTTGAATTTGGTGGCATATAACCTTTCATAATATTCTGCTATGATCCTTTGTCTATAGTAATTTCTCCTTCTTCATTTCAGATTTTGTTTACATGAGTCCTTTTTCTTTTTTCCTTAGTGAGTCTAGCCAGTGGTTTGTCAATTTTATTGATTTTTTTAAAGAACAAGCTCTTTGTATATTAATTTTTTCTGTAGTTTTATTGTTCTCTATTTCATTTAGTTCTGCTCTAACATTACTATTTCCTTTCTTCTGCTGACTTTGGGTTGCCTTTGTTCTTCTTTCTCTAGTTCCTTAATTAAGATGTGATGTTAGGCTGTTTATTTGAGATCTCTCTTGTTTCTTGATATAAGCCTGTAACGATATAACCTTCCCTCTTATTACTGCTTTCATTGCTTCCCAGAAATTTTGATATGTTGTGTTGCCATTTTTGTTTGTCTGCATATATCATTTTTTTTATTCAGTGAGAGGAGGGGAGACAGAGACAGACTTCTGCATGTGCCCCAAATGGGATCCACTCGGCAAGCCCAATAGGGGGCAATGCTCTGCCCATCTGGGGAATTGTTCCATTGCTCAGCAACCGAGCTTTTCTTAGTGCCTGAGGTGGAGGTCATGGAGACATCCTCAGCACCCAGGGTCAACTCACTCCAATGGAACCATGGCTGTAGGAGGGGAAGAGAAGGAGAGAGAGGGAGATGAGATAGAAGCAGGTGGGTGCTTCTCCTGTGTGTCCTGACCAAGAATTGAACCCAGCATATCTACACACTTAGCCAATGCTCTACCACTGAGCCAACCAGCCAGGGCTATATATCTTGATCTCTGCTTTTATTTCTTCTTTAACTCAATCACTTTTAGACATATGTTGTTTAATTTCCACATTTTTGTGAGTTTCTTTACTTCCTTTTTGCAGTTTAATTCTAATTCCAAAGCTTTATGGTCAGAAAATATACTTGGTATAATTTCAATCTTCCTGAATTAATTGATGTTACTTTTGTGGCCAAAATATGGTCTATCCTTGAGAATGTTCCATGCACATTGGAAGAATGTATAATCTGATGCTTTGGGATAAAATATCCTGTAAATGTCTATTATGTCATTTTGGTCTAATGTGTCATTTAAGGCCAATACTTCTTTATTGATTTTCTGTTTGGATGATCTATCTAAAGCCATAATTGGTGTGTTGAACTCTCCAAGTATGATTGTGTTTTTGTCTGCTTCTATTTTTAGATCAGTTAGCAGATGTCTTATATATTTTGGTGCTCCCTGATTCAGTGTATATACATTAAAAAGTGTTGTGTCTTCTTGATACAATATCCCCTTTATCATTATGAAATGTTCATCTTTGTCTCTGATTACCTTTGTTGTCTTGAAGTCAGCATTGTCAGATATGAGTATGGCTATACCTGCTTTTCTTTGGATATTATTTTCTTGGCAAATCATTTTCCAGTCTTTCACTTTGAGCCTACTTTTGTTCTTGCAGCATAGACGTTTCTCTTGAAGGTAGCATATGGTTGGGTTTTGATTTTTGATCCATTCTGCTACTCTGTGCCTTTTTATTGATGAGTTCAGTCCATTTACATTTAGGGTAATTATTGACACTTGAGGATTTTATATAGCCATTTCATGTTTTGTTTTCTGGTAGCTCTGTTTCGTGTTTGGTTCTTCTCTTTTGTGTTTCTGTCAGTTGTTTTTGTTTGGTGGCATTCCATACTACTTTCCCCTGTTTCTTCTCTTCTTAAGCTTTGTATTTAAGTAATGGACTTTTTGTAGGTGGTTACCATTAGGTTATTGAGAGAAAAATGTTTATATGTACAAGAGTTCTTTGTCTTATGAGTGCTCCTGCACTCCATCCTCCTTTGCTACTGCAGATCTTCATCATGTCTCCCCTTTTAAGTTATTGTTGTCACAGATTATCCTTGTTTTTAATGTGACCTTGTTGGAGCTTTTACCTGTATTTTTTTATTTGTTTTGTTCTTTGTGTCTGGTCAGATAACCCCCTTGAGCATTTCCTGCAGTGGGGGTTTTCTGGTGATAAATTCCTTCAGCTTCTGTATATCTGCAAAAGTTTTTATTTCTCCTTCATATTTGAAGGATAACTTTGATGGATATAGTATCTTGGCTGGTAATTCATTTCTTTCAGTACTTCGAACATTTGAGTCTACTCTCTTCTGGCTTGCATAGTTTCTGCTGAGAAATCTGATGATAACCTCATGGGCTTTCCTTTATATGTTATGGTCTTCTTTTCCCAAGCTGCCTTGAGGATTCTTTCTTTGTCGTTGATTTTTTACAATTTTATTATGATGTGCCTTGGAGCAGGTCTGTTTGTGTTGCGGTAATTCAGTGTTCTTTTTGCTTTTTGGATGTTAGGCTCAAACTCTTTTCATAAGCTTGGGACATTCTCATCAAGTATTTGTTTCAATAGGCTCTCTGGTCCCTTCTCCCTCTCTTCTTCTTTTGATATACCCATTAAGTTTATATTGTTTTTTCTGATGAAGTCAGACAATTCTTGTAGAGCTCTCTCATTTTTAAAAAAATTTATAAGTCTTTCTCTTCTTCTTTCTGTAGCATCTCTAGTTTCCTATCTTTGATGTCACTGATCTTCTCTCCTCTATCTGGTCTATTATTTTAGCTAAACTTGTTACCTCAGTTCTCAATTAATGTATTGAGTTCTTCATCTCTGTTTTTAAAGTTTCTGTCTTCTTGGTGAAGTATTCATTTTGTTCATTTACTTGTTTTTTGTGCGCATTAAATTGCCTATCAGGGCCTTGGCCAGTTGGCTCAGTGCTAGAGCATTGGCCCAGTGTGTGGATGTCCCATGTTTGATTTCTGGACAGGGCACATGGGAGAAGCACCCATCTGCTTCTCCACTTCTTCTCCTCTCACTTCTCTCTTTCTCTCTCTCCCCCCCCTTTCTCTCTCTTACTTTCCTCCACTCCTGTAGCCATGGCTTGATTGGAGCAAGTTGGTCCCAGGCACTGAGGATGGCTCCATGGCCTCTGCCTCAGGTACTAAAAAATGGCTCCAGTTGCAACAAAGCAATGGAGCAATACCCCAGATGGGCAGAGCATCACCCCCTGGTGGGCGTGCCAGGTGGATTCCAGTTGCAGCATATGCAGTAATCTATCTCTGCCTCCCTTTTTCTCACTAAAAAAATAATAATTAAAAAAATAATAAATTGCCTATCAGTGTTTCCTCTCATCTCATTGAGTATTCTCAGAACTTCAATTTTGAAATCTCTATCATTGAATTCCAGGGTTTCCATGTGATCGAAACTTATTTTCTGGAGATTTTTTATTTTCTTTCTGAACTACATCTCTGTCTTGTGTAGCCATGGCATTTGATTTTTTCTTCCTTGATGGCATTTGAGAGTGGTATTGGTAAAAGCACTCACAAAAATAACTAAAAAATAAAAAATTAAAAAATACAATAAAAAAATTTTAAGTGACAAGTAAAAAAGAAAAACCATAGAAAACAGAGATCAAAAACCAAAATAGCCCTGGCCGGTTGGCTCAGTGGTAGAGTGTGGGCCTGGCGTGCAGAAGTCCCGGGTTCGATTCCCGGCCAGGGCACATAGGAGAAGCGCCCATTTGCTTCTTCACCCCTCCCCCTCTCCTTCCTCCCTGTCTCTCTCTTCCCCTCCCACAGCCAAGGCTCCATTGGAGCAAAGATGGCCCGGGCGCTGGGGATGGCTCCTTGGCCTCTGCCCCAGGCGCTAGAGTGGCTCTGGTCGCAACAGAGCGATGCCCCGGAGGGGCAGATCATCACCCCCTGGTGGGCAGAGTGTCGCCCCTGGTGGGCGTGCTGGGTGGATCCCGGTCGGGCGCATGCGGGAGTCTGTCTGACTGTCTCTCCCCGTTTCCAGCTTCAGAAAAATACAAAAAAAAAAAAACCACACCAAAATAATGCCTGACCTGTGGTGGCGCAGTGGATAAAGTGTCAACCTGGAAATGCTGAAGTCGCCGGTTCAAAACCCTGGGCTTGCCTGGTCAAGGCACATATGGGAGTTGATGCTTTCAGCTCCTCCCCCCTTCTCTCTCTCTGTCTCTCCTCTCTCTCTCTGTCTCTCCCTCTCCTCTCTAAAAAATGAATAAATAAAAAATTTAAAAAACCCCAAAATAATAAAAAAACAAAGCACCCACAAAAATAGTATAAAAATATAAAAATTAAAGAAAGTGAAATTCAAAAGACAAAAAAGAATAAGAAGAAAAAAATAGAAAAAAAGGAAAAATAAATTTCTGTTTTGAGAAGTAACTGTTTTCTTCAAGTAGATGTCACTGTATTACAAGTTTTAGCTTTGTCATATTTCTGAACTCTCCTCCACTGAGATGCTAATGTCACAATGATGTAGGCAGGACCGTAGTCATGGTAGTGAGTGGGGGTGTTGTGAGGGATTTACATCTTCAGATTTCCACCTTTATGGCTCTAGCAAGGGTGGCCTTAGGCCTCTGGGCACTCCTTCCCACATCTCCACAGACCAGGGGACCAGATGCAGAGCACCTCTGTTCTTCAGGGGAGAGAGTGGCTCTGAAGACCTAGCTGTGGGGTTTGTCTCTGCCACTCTCAGCACTTCAAGATAGGGAGGTGGGATCTGGGAGGCTGGGGAGCCACACTTTAGTTTTTTCTGTCTCTGCCAAGTGCGGGCTATAGGCAGATCACAGGAGCACTGGCCATGACCCAACACTCTGGCCGCTTTGGTCCAGTATCTCCCCCTCTTCTCCTCTATCTCACTGTTCCTCCTGGCAGACCTCTTCCCTATAGTTCAATAGAGAAATAAAAACCTCATCACTCTGGGTTTGTCTCCTCTCCAGAGTCCACTGTGAATGAGTTTTATCTTCTGACCCCCTTTTCAACCTGTCCCACCTTTATTCCATTGGGTGCTCCTGTGTGCCCAGCTGGGGTTCCTTCACTGAGTTATAGTTGTTCAACTTGTTGAAATTTCAAGGGGAGAGATCAGGAGTATTTTTCACATCACCATTACTCTGACATCATCCTCTACATGTTTTTGTACCAAACTTTTAAGAGGTAAAAGATGTATAAAGCACATTAAAAAGGTTCAAATAGTGCAATAAAACATTAAAAGATAAATAATAAACTAGTGAGGTGTGAGAAGAGAGAAAGAAGGTGGAGTGTGAAATGGCTTCATGGAGAAGGTGACATTTGAAAATAGATAGGATTTGGACATGTGAACATGAAAGGATATAAACTTAATGTAAATTATACACCAAGAGTTTTATAGAGTACTTCCATACATATTATTTCATTAAACCCCTACCTCACCTCCATGCAGAAGTTCAAGCAATGTGACTGTCTGGAGGCTCCTAATCTCATTGTTTTCTTCTTTACAGTTGGTTTAGGACCATGTTACTCAGTCTGGTCAGTGGAATGTGGACAGAAGGATGCCACTTGTCAAGCCTGGTCATGAAATGCCATGTAGTCCTCAACACTTTCCCATCACTTGTCAGCCAGCTGACTGCAAAGAATCCAACAAGAACTCCAAGAAGACCTCAGAATATTGTGGCACAAGTGAAATATACTCAAGGTAACCTGAGTCACTGCTTATATTAGAATTCCCCTTTTATGGCATACATACACCCTTCTTCTGGATGAATGCTTTAGGCTTTGCTAGAGTAGGAAATACACCTTTATTGTGTTTAAACAATCTGAATTTGGAAAATGTTGTTATAACAGCTAGCTTTAAGGGTCCTGATTGATACTGGGAGTTACTACAATCATCACTGTATATGAAAGAAAAAAATATCAAAGCATGCACAAGAATATAAGAAAGTCAGAAAGCATGGTACAAAAGCAGAGAAAGTTCAAGTTCAGAGCATTTCAGCATCAGACCTCCCCAGTTTTCCAGCAGCCTCACAAGATTTGCCCTGTTCCCAACATGTCATGCCATGCCTGTGCTGTAACACTTCTGCTTATCCTTTCCTTTCCTTCTGGAATTCCCTCCCTCCCTCATCTGTGTCTTTTAAATATCTACTTGGTTTTCAAAGCCCAGTGTGAAAGCCACCTCTCCTCCTTACTGCAATGTGATATGGCAGAAACAGTGAAGGACTGGAGCCAGAAGAGAAGGTGTAGACTTGGGGTTTACCTCTTACTGGCATGACCTTAAGCAAAAGACCTAAGCTTTCTGAGTTTTCCTCTTCTCTAAAATGGATCGTCAATCATTATTTTACAGGACATTGTGAAGACAAGATAAGATGATGAATGAAAAGGTGTGCCTGGGACACAGAGCATGTGAAGTATATGTTTCATCTATTCTATAGCCTTTATTATTCAATTCATTCATAGCTACCCGAAAAGCCTGCACTCCAGAGGAGCAGAAGCTTCATTCGATGCATCTGTATAGTCTGCACCTAATATGTGGTAGGTATTTTAGTTAAAATTAGGTAGAGCTACATTTGACAAAAATTTTAAAAGAGGAGCTTAAATCAACAAGGTTTTTTTCTTTTATGTAAAAATCTAGAAATGAGAATCCAGGCTGCTAAGACAGTTCCACAGATGAGTCAGGATCTCAGACTCCTTCCAGCTTTATTCCTGCCACCCTGAGGATGTGACCCTTGCTATCCTTGTCTAAGATGGCAAATGGGCTCCAGGCAACATATTTATAATCCAGGTAGCACAAAGGATAAGGGGATAGCTCTCCTTTAACGGACACTTCCTGGAAGTAACACAACCACTTTTGCTTACTTATCATTGGCCAAAACTTAGCCATGTGGCCCCACGTCACTGCATTGGAGGGTTGGGAAATACATTCTTTAGTCCATGCCTCCATATATCGAAGTGATTTTTAAAGGTTCTATTACTGAAGGAGATGGGATTTGTTATTGGAAGAACGAGTAGCAGTCTCTGCCATGTTAAACATATGACTGTGCTTTGGGAAGTTGATTCTGGCAGTATTGCGGAACATGAAACCAAGGGGGAAAACTAAGAACAAGGAGAATAGTTGGGATATTACCGTAATCGTTACAAAAGACCCCTCCTGCCGAGTGTTTACTATGTGCCAGCTCTTTACCCATATTAGCTCGTTTGTCACTTCAGTTTTTCAAAGCAGCATTAGAGTTCAAATTTTAACAAAACATTCATTCTAACCTTGGGTTGTTGGGTGGCTTAAAATAGCAATCATTATATTTTATGATTTTTGTAGATTGGAAATGTGAGCGGGAGTCCAGTAGGCGAGGCTTCTCTCCAGATAGTGCTGTATTCAGCTGTCAGGTAGGTTTGTCTGAAATGTTCAAAACAGTTTCTCTCGTGTATCTGGAACCTGGGCTTAGCCGGGACTGTGGACCGGAGTGCCCGCCGTGGTCTCTCTGGAACGGCAGCCTCAGAGCAGCAGGACTTCCTTCATAGCAGCTCAGAGTTCCCAGAGAGGGTGCACCAAGAAACAGAAAATGAAAGTGGCCACTTTCTTGAGGTCTGGGCCCTGAAACTGGCACAGCAACGCTTCTGTCGTATCCCATTGATCAGAGCAGTCCCAAAGCCTGTCCAGATTCGAGGGAGGGGGCAAAGATCCTGCTTCTCAATCGAAGGTATGGAGAAGTATTTGCAGCCACTTTTAATCTTCCACAGTGCCTTGCTCCTAATCGGTATCCAATAAACGTTTATTGAATGACTCATGTATTTGGTTCAGTTCTAGACACTGAAAAATAACATACTGGGGAGATATACTGAGTGGAGAAAAAGGAGCTCAAAAATAAAAACACAGAGTTGGGGCACAGGATTTAATTTTACACTGGACAAATAAAAATGGAGTTTAATCCAAAGCATGAAAAAAGACAGCTAACCACCATTCTTCCCCGTGTCCCACACTTTACCAATACTTTGAATTGGTTGATTGCTTTTTGGTATTAACTAGGAATTTCTTTAAGATTCAAGCTGATTACTCCCTTTAGTCCTAGAGACAAAAAACAAAGCCAGACAAGAGTGAGTCATTGCCTACATATAAGCTTCCTTGGTAAGTCTTGGATGAAGGTGGTAAAAGTCAGCCGGTGGAAAATGCCCCAGGGAGAACTCTCATTTCTTGTAAGAAAAGCAGTAACTGACAGGTGTCTTTTCCAACGTGTTTAGCAACTTCCTTCACAAATGAGGCAACACTGAAGTCTTCATGAGACATCCTTTCCTGCTAGTGACATTTTTATTGACAGCATGGTTCCAACAAGTTTGGAAAGTCATCTCATTATCATTCAGGACAAGAGCGACAAGAGCAGCCCTAAATAAAGGAATGCATTTAGAGTTGGTCTTAATATGTTCTATCAGATGCTGGTTCTAAATGACACAGATACAAACCCTCAGCTGTCCTGGACAACCCACATAAAACCAAGTAATTACAATGACAACTCTCATTCATCAAAATCAGGCTGGAGTAAGTTTTGCTTGTCCTGATAATGACTTGAAAATGATAAGCCAGTGAAATAAGCACTTAGATTTTTCCTTTTCACCCCAGCTAATTGGCCCCTTCATTTGTAAGGGAGCTTCAGTTTTCCTTTTAGCTAGGTTTCCACCTCAGCTATTACAAGACGGCCCAGACCAAATCTCTCCAGGCTGTGGCTAGGACACACTAGTGTTAAGACAAGTTCTTTAGAAATGAGTTTCACACCCATTCCGGCCATACCGTGTAAGTCCTGTAAAAGTCATGTAAGTAAATACTTTGACAGATCCAATCCTGTATGAACAATAAAAATGGGCTTAAAGGAATTCAGCTTATGTATCTAATAAAAATCAATAATAATCTTTCCAGAAATATATGTTGAATAATATTTCTGTTTTTACTTGAATCCTTAAGGGAAATCTCTGGGGTACATTCACTGAAGGAAAATCAATACTTAATCATTTTTGCTTATCGAGTATGAAAAGTTGACACATATGTTTGCAGGGAACATGGGGTGTTACAGGCATATGTGGGAAGAACGAACCAGTGCAAGTTTAGCAAGTCAGATAATAACCGGGCAAATCTGACTTTTACCATAATGGTGGTGGTGTTCAAGCACGTGATGGGCTTTGATTGGCTGACCTATGAATAACCTCTTTCACTGTGTAAACAGGATCAAACAAGTGACTTCACTGGCCCAGAACAGGTAGTTAGAAGTAGTTGTCCAGATTACACTTATATATGTAATCAACTCCTTTGGAAAAATTTTCATCTTTGCCTTTGTTCACTCATACAGAGGTCCCTTGATCCAAGATCTGTCCTATGGTAGGTGCAAAGCTTAGGGGACTATCACCTTAACCAGCTATAAGCTATTCACATTTTTTAGAGATGGAGAACTCAGACTATTCATTTGCTATAAAAGCAAGCAGACCACCTAATACATTGTTCACACAAAAACAGCTCCCTTGGATTTCTGGACCTGGTTGTCCATGCTCTCCACTGTATTCAGGTTTACAAGAGATTTTTCTATAATGCATCAAAACTTGCCAAACCAAACCATCTTGTGTGGCATGACATCAAGTGTGTGAATTTGGCTTTAAATTGCATGGGATGGAGCCCAGCTCTATTACTTTCTATAGCTAATGTAACTTGGGGCAAGATACTATCCTATATCTTACTTTTGCTCCAATAAAATGAGGAGCATGATGGTTGTAAGAATTATGAGAAACTGTATCTGTACATGAAAGTAAAGATTCAAGAAGTATTAGCTATCATTATTATCATTAATTGACAGGCAATGTTCCTCACATTCATTGACAAAAGGGGGTGGGGCAGGGAGGTTCTGATCACAAGATTTCAAAGCCTGATCCCACTCAATGACTAAATTTAGGTCCTGATTTAAAAAAACAAACAACAACAACAAAACAGAAACGTTGTTTTGGACAGTAAACATGAAATATTCTTTCTCTAATCTCATTACTTTACCCAATGAGGTAGAAAGGAATTTCTTACAAAAATAACATTGTTTTAAAGCACATTAAAATCTGGTCGTAGTAATGCCAGCTGGGCATCCATGTGCTTGCCCCTGTTTCCACACTTAGCAAGAAAAAGACAAAACCAAAGTGAAAAAGGAGGGGCCCTCTTGTGAGGTCATGTCCATTACAAACCATGTTTGACAAAAGCGTCCAACCAAATTGCTGTCTATGACAGGCAATGAGGAACTGTTTAACAATCCTGCTGACAGACAGGCGAAACAGGTCTTAATTCATCAACAGTCTTTGATTGGAGCTGGAATTAAATATAGATTTGATCTGATTGCTCAGGCTGGTTCGAGTCTCCTGTAGCTTTTTGTTCTCAGCTTCATCTGTCAGAGAAAATGGTCCTTATTTACCTGGTGGAGAATTTCTCTTTTAGGATGTAAGTGTGTCAAAACTTCGGGTATGTCAGGATCTTTCCAAATCTCTAGGTATCACACTTCCTGGGGAACAGCTGAAAGCTTCACACATTTGCAGCCTGACTGATTTTAACCCCTCACACTGAGAAGGTGATGTCTCGTTATAAATTGGGAGAGATTTCCACCCACCGTCTCACACTCTACCAGAAATATTTACCATCCCCATCAGCTGCTACTAGCCTGCTCTGTGAAAAGTGTGAAGAGGGAGTGGGCAAAGGGGACCAAAATTCAGCTGCCAACCTCTGTAGCAGAAAAGATTTATCCCTTGGAAAATGTAGGCTATCACTGTAGAGATCCACCCATAATGGCTTTCAACTCTGCAGAAATTGTTGTCAGGGAGACTGAAGCGGGAACTTGTCATGCAGAGACCATCTTGGCGGCATGCTCACCCAGACGGGAGGACTCACTCTAAGTTATTGGTTTCCACATCCCATTTGTCCAGGCTCCACCATAACCAAAATGCACTCAAACATACAAAAGACCTGATCTTGCCCATTAACGATAGCTTCACAGAGAGGGTCTGATGAGCCTCACAATCAACTCTCAAAGAAAAGGCAGTGGGATTGTCTGGCAGTGGGATTGTCTGTCGGCACAAAATGCTATGAATGGTTCCATAGTCTTATGCTCCCTTTCCCTGAATCCCTATAGCAGTCATTATCCGTACCACACAATTTAGCACTTGATTATATACTGTCTCGTATTGTTCTCTAATTGTTTCTCCACCCAGATAAAAGGTGGAGCTTCTGGAAGACATAATTCTTTTTCCTAACATGATTTCTATAATTGTCTGGGGCTGCTTCCCTTCAACCTCTGTCTGGTAATTTGTCTTCCATCATGGTATGTACTTCAAATCTATCTAGGTGAGGAGAAATAAAAACATCAGCACCCCCCCCAAAAAAAAACACAACTAATGAAAAAGTAAGGAGTACTTGCACACATGATGCACACAAAACGATGTGGTATGTGGAAGAAAATATCTCTAAAGCTAAGAAATTCAGTAAACACTTGTTTTATTGGTCACCAAAACAGCCAACTGAGTCTGAGCACACACTTACAAAAATTTTTTTGCTCTTCTGAATTCCCCAATCCTTCTCAACAAGGGAGAGGGAAGTTTCTGAAATGATAACAACAACAATATATACTGAAACAATGGCCCGACCCACCCCCAGATTAAAGCTTACATTCAATAACCCATGCCTATTATTCCTGGAATTGCTTGTTTGAAATGCAATCTGCAAAAGCAACTAGGATTTCTGTTTCTAGAAGGAATACATTATATCTCCTGTCATTGTGGCAAACAAACAACCATTTCAGTATATTGGAAACGCTGATGGTTTTCTTTTACCCAGACACTGCTGGCAGAGCCGAAAGGACCTTGTTGTGAGTTGCATTTGCAATGTGGGCCTGTCTTCAGGAACGCTTCCAGGCCTCCCTGGACACCAGCACACAGCACAGGCAGGCCTTCAAGGGCCCCCAGCGAGCGGGTAAGGTGCACGCGGGGAGCCTCCCTTGAGGTTACTGGGAGCATTTCTGCCTCTCACTGAGAAGTTTTGGTGAAGTTCAATGCGTGCTATAAAAAAGGGGAACCCTGGCCGGTTGGCTCAGTGGTAGAGCATTGGCCTAGCGTGCGGAGGACCCAGGTTCGATTCCCGGCCAGGGCACACAGGAGAAGCTCCCATTTGCTTCTCCACCCCTCCGCCACGCTTTCCTCTCTCTCTCTTCCCCTCCCGCAGCCAAGGCTCCATTGGAGCAAAGATGGCCCGGGCACTGGGGATGGCTCTGTGGCCTCTGCCTCAGGCGCTAGAGTGGCTCTGGTCGCAACATGGCGACGCCCAGGATGGGCAGAGCATCGCCCCCTGGTGGGCAGAGTGTCGCCCCATGGTGGGCGTGCCGGGTGGATCCCGGTCCGGCGCATGCGGGAGTCTGTCTGACTGTCTCTCCCTGTTTCCAGCTTCAGAAAAAATGAAAAAAAAAAGAGGGAAAAATGATTTCTTCATAAAACTTTTATGTAACAACTAGAAAGGAAAACTCCAACATCACACTGATCTTCCTTAAAGTTCTCTGTACTTATAAAAGATTTGTAGGTAGGCAGGCAGGTCCCGCAAGAATAATGCCCATGTCCCGGCCATTGGGCAGAACAACATGTTTGCACACCACAGAAAAGCAAGGCTTTGTGCCATTTTTAAAACTCCTCAAAGAAAAGAAATCCTACAACCCCTCTAGTTCATCGTTTACCAACGGCTGCATTAGAAAACAGCTGCGCGCACTGGGTGGCTCACACTTCAGTGTGCCGGTTGTCTTGCCCCGCTACCCCCTCTCTGGCATGGCCAGGGACAGTGCAAAGTGCAAACACAAGGCCCCTTGTTAAAAACATTATTTAAGATGGCAATGGCAGAGCATTAAACCAAGAGCAGGTCCCTGTGTACTGACCTCGGGGAAGACAATGGGCAGAGGTGGCCCTTGCAAGCCCATTTCAGTCCGTCACTGTCACATCCTCTGCTTTTATTTCTTCGTGATTATTTCTGTGTTTGTTTGTTTACCATCTGTCTTCCTCATTAGAATGTAAGGCCCATAGATGTTGTCTATCTTTTCCAGCACTGTGTCTCCAGCATCAGCGCTGGACACATAGTAGGCACGCAGTTTGCAGGAACAGTGAGACAAAGGGAAGAAGGCAAGGAGAGTGGGAGTCCATCCTCAGCCCTCCCTTAGCAGCTCATCTATTTTCAGTTGCCTTATTTCCCCTTGTACTTCTTGGGCCCCTTGTCCTATCCTGATAGGTAGGAATTAAAAAGGAAAAAGAATTGTAAGGAGATAAGAGAATATAACTAGCAATCCTGAGCACTTGTGACAAGACCCACATCTGTGCCTGTCCTTTAATACATAGACTCTCTTTTCTTTCAGCTAGGGACACAGACACCCGCTACATCTACTACGGGACCTGGGTTGGACCAAGACAGTCCCTCACACAGCAGTTCCCTCTCTTTCCCCCTCTCTCTCCCTGCTTTGGCAGAAGCTCTGCTCTGTTAACATCCAGCTTTGTAGATTACCCACAGTTGCTTTCCTGTCATAACTGCAGTTTCCAAACAACCCCTTGGGCCCTGACTCCACCTCATGACTTTTCAGCTAAAGATTCCACCTTTAGTTACTCATTGGTTTCACCTACCCTGTTCAGTAGGATAAGCAGGCTTAAAGTTAAATATCAGTTCGGGATGGCCACCCACAGGTGTGGACTGACAGTGTGCAGCAACTGAGGTTAAAATACATGAGTCACCCAAATCAATAGTGTACAGCACAGGGAGCCTGAGAGAGGAGGAGAGGCTTTAAGACTTTAACACCCTACATGGTTGATACAGGGTTTTAGACCCAAGGTTTGATTCAAATTCTGCTCTGTCACTGATTTTATGGTTGAATAATATTGCATTATATGTGTATACCACATTTTATTTATCCACTCATGCACTGGTAGACACTTAGGTTGTTTGCACAAACATCTCTTAGTACAGTGGTACCTTGAGATACGAATTTGATTCGTTCTGTAACCGAGCTCGTAAGTCAGTCAACTTGTATATCAAACTGCCGATACTGGATCCGTGCACCAACGTGCCAACTAGCCCCAGTGTTGAGGATGGGTCTATGGCCTTGCCTCGGCCACTGAAACAGCTTAGTGCTGAGCAACAGAGCAGGGGCCCCAGATGGGCAGAGCATCGCCCCCTAGTGGGCTTGCCAGGTGGATCCTAAGGGGCACATGCAGGTTTCTATCTCTGCCTCCCCTCCTCTCACTGAATAAAACAAACAAACAAAAAATGCTTTCACACATACTATCACATTTGATCCTCACTAAGGCATTATCTCCATTTCCACTTTACACATGAGTCTGTGGAGTCAGAAAGGTTAAGTGTCTTGCCTACAGCTGGCACTATTACTCTTCTAGAAGCAATGAGGACAACGGTCCTGAGACACCTGCTGTGTGAGGGACACTTGGAAGAAGGCAAGGAAACAGAGAGAAAATACAACCGCTCTGCATGAAGAACGAGGAAGAGGGGGAAGAAGACAGTGCATGGCTGAGCAGTATGAGTGAGTAGATCAAAGATGAATCTCTGGATTTAAAATTTTTTTTAAAGATTTTTGCATTTTTTGGACATAAACCTCCAAATTCTTAAACCTTTGGAAACATCTGCTATATACCCAAGAATTCTTGTGGGAGTGAGTTTTGGGGGAAATCTAAGAAAAGGGGCTGAAACAGCACTTTAGGGTGAACTTGGAAACCAAAAGAACACGTGCACAGGACAGGGAGGTGACTCAGACGTGCAGATGTAGGAGCTCAGACCGGAAGTGGGAAGGAACACAAACCTCGTTCCAGGATGCTCAGAGAGGTCTTCAGGCACAGTGGGAACTCGTGCACCTGAGATGGCATTGGCTTTAAATCCCAATTCATTTGAATTTCAGGGGACAAGAAGTATCCACTGTCATCTAGGTTGCAAAGTACTTTGGTATTTTGAGGAAAGATAGACTCTAAAATCCCTTTTGATTGTTCTGTGAGGGAGGTTTTCATTTTGGAGTTTTATTGACTGGAGATGGGGGATAAGAAAATAATTGAATAGCTCCTGCCTACACTTCCAAAGAACCTTCAAAGCCCAGGGACTTCTTTATAAGGAAAAGATTAGGCAGATGGCTCTCACGAGCAAGCTAATTCTGGGCACTACTAAGTGGACAACTGCTCAGGAAACGCTGTGGCCAAAATGTTTGCAAATGTCCATAAACTTGGAGCCAAAAGAACTAGAGCAATGATTTCCAAACTTCCTTTAGCAATAGATCCCTTTGCTCAAACAAAATCTTACAAAAACCACACAGGAGAATAAGCCTGGAAATATGAAGCCCTCTTACCAAATTTGGGAAGCACTCTAAAACCTGAGACATTTGGCGGGGGAACAAATCAATCTTTCTTGAGAAAGCAAATGTTACATTAATTTTCTGTTATAGCAGAAAAGATAAATCCTCAAAAATACTGTTTTGACTAATCTATGGTGGAAAAAAGTGAGAATGGGGTGATGAGGAGATTGGCAGGAATTTCCTGAATCTATATGTATAGCCTTGATTGTTACTTTCCTGATTGTTATATAGTAATTTTCTATATCTTGATGGGGGTTGGGTTACATTAGTCAACTGTAGCAAATGGGTCTCTCTCATTGATGTGGAAGTTATATAAATAGATTAAAAAATTTAAAACAGACATTAAACTCTAGCTAATGATATATATTTTGAAGCATTTAAAAGAAAGATGTCTAAGCCTGAACAGGTGGTGGTGCAGTGGATAGAGCAGCGATCTGGGACGCTGAGGACCCAGGTTTGAAACTCCGAGGTTGCTGGCTTAAGCCCAGGCTCACCAGATTGAGCACGAGGTCACTGGCTTGAGCATGGGATCATAGACATGACCCAGTAGTCTCTGGCTTGAGCCCAAAGGTCACTGGCTTGAAGCCAAGGTTTCTAGCTTGAGCAAGGGGTCACTGGTTTGGCTGGAGCCCCTCAGTCAAGGCACATATGAGAAAGCAATCAATGAATAACTATAGTGCCACAACCACAAATTGATGCTTCTCATCTCTCTCCTTTCCTAGCTATCTCTGTTTCTCTCTCATTTTTTCTCTCTCTCTTGCTAAAATTTAATTAATTAACTAACTAACTAATTAATTAAAAATAAAATAAATTTAAAAATAAAAGAAAGATGTTTGCAAGTTATTTTGAAATACATCAAAAACAAAACAAGCCTGACCAGGCAGTGGCACAATGGATAGAGCATCAGATTGGGACACAGAGGACCCAGGTTCAAAACCTCGAAGTCACAGGCTTAAGCGTGGGCTCACCAGCTTGAGCGCAGGTTCTCTGGCTTGAGTGTGGGATCATAGACATGATCCCATGGTTGCTGGCTTGAGCCCAAAGGTCACTGGCTTGAAGCCCAAGGTCGCTGGCTTGAGCCCAAGGTCGCTGGCTTGAGCAAGGGGTCACTTGCTCTGCTGTAGCACCCTGGTAAAGGCACATATGAGAAAGCAATCAGTGAACAACTAAGGTGCCACAACGAAGAATTGATGCTTCTCATCTCTCTTCTTCCTGTCTGTCTGTCCCTATTTGTCCATCTCTCTCTGTCCCTATTTGTCTCTCTCTCTCTCTCTGTCCTTGTCACAAAAACAAAATGAACAAACAAAAACAAGATGGCCTGATGGATGGATACAGGGGTAGACAGATAGATATGTGACAAAGAAAGGGTAGCAAAATGTTAATATTGAATCTAGGCAGTTGAGCACACAGGTTTCAACTTCGCTGTAAACTTGAGATTTTTTCTAACAATATGTTGGAGAAAAAGAGTCCTTAACTTTTAGAGAATATATTGAATAACTTATAAAAAAATTAGGCAATGTCTGATTTGCTTCAAAATTATATGGAAAAGCAAGTATAAGGGAGAATAGAGTAAATAAGATTGGTCAAGAGATCTTAATTATTATAAATAGAAATGGATATATTATACATTAGAAATGGATACATTATCTTACTTCAAGCTGCTATAATAGGATATCATAGACTGGGTGGCTTAAACAACAAGCCTTTATTTCTCACAGTTCTGGAGGTTGGAAGTTCAAGACCCAGATGCTTGCTGATTGTCTAGGGAGAGCCCTCTTCCTGGTTTGCATGCACTGTCTTTGCATTGTGTCCTCACATGTAGAAAGAGAAAGCAAGCTCTCTCCTGTCTTTTCTTATAAGGGTGCTAATTCCATCATGAGGCTCCACCCTCGTGACCCAATCACTTCCCAAAGGCTCCACTTCCAGATATCATCACAAGGGATTAGAAATATGGGTGCGAGGGGCACACAAATATGGAATCCACAGCAGGAGTTCATTTTACTATTCTTCCTAGTTTTGTGCATTATGTTTGAAATGTCCATAATAAAAATGTTTAGAAATGGAAAAAATAATCCTGCATTACATATCCTTTTTTTTTTCTAATTTCCATTTTGTAAATACGATAAAACATTGTACAAAAAAGCTTTTAAGAAACAAACAATACCCCTTATGTCCACCACAGTCATGGGTCCCCCTCTAAAAGATCAGAGTTGCCGTTGCACTCTCTCATCAAATTCATTTAACTGATGCTGTGCCTGAAATGCAGAAGGCCCGGGTCCCCTCTGAAAGGGTTTCTCAGAGAGCAGCAGTAAGGAACTCAAAATTATTAAGTCATACCTGACTCTGGTTCTTGCCATAAGTCTCCCTGAAACACGGCAGTAAGGAGGCTACCCCTTTGGGCGTGGCTGCTGTGCCAGTTTAAGGGGCACAAGCCCGGCCACCCCACCCTGGCCTGGGGGTGCAGAGACTTGCCAGCACAGGAGCCCAAGTTTCCACCTCCTGCGTCATGGTTCCTACTTGTCTCCATGCTGCCTTTCTAGCAAAATGCTGGAAGTCTCAAACAAAACACAACAAGACAAACAAATCACACTTTTGAAATTCATCAACATGGAATTTCTCCTGTGTGTTACCTATGCAATAAAGCTAGATTCAGAGAAATGCCCCCACATTCTGACGTGTAGCCAAACCACCACAGGCTGTACCATGGGGCCAGAAATATGACTGGGCGGGTTGGATTCCAAGGTCTTCCATCCTTCCTGCTTGTCATCCACAGAAAAGGTCCCACTCCTCCACGCCTTCCTCTCGGCACTCTCTCCCCCAGCTCAGACTTTCTTGTGGTCTCTCAAAACATTTCCTTATGAACCTGGGTAAAATCCGAACCATCAAGGCTATGGAAAACTGTGGAACGTTGTTTCCTCAACCATTTGAAACCTAGAAATAAATGAGTGCCTGTGTGTTCTGTTTGAGTTTTGGATAAAAGCCCAAAATGATTGTCTTTTGAACCTGAACTGGTTTGCCTGTATCTGCACAAGGGAACAGCTCCTCCCTTGGGAAACAGTACAGGCCATTGTTCTGTGTGTTTTAAGCATCTAGGTATTATTAAAGGGCATTCCCCTAAGGGCACGAGATGTACCTGGATGATGGGTCACAGTGAACAAAGGAAGTGTGTGGAGGGAGTTATCAGCCAGAAGGGACTAGATGGTTCAGTGGGCACTGGATGTCCAGTGGGTTCTGCCATTAGGATGAGCTGGACACTAATCACCTTAAAGCCTGATCAGCGCAGCGGTTAGAGGTCATGTAAAAAAGCCAGAGGCCACGTGGGAGCTATCAAAGGGGGCGAATGTAGACCAGGCCTTGGGAGATGATGGCGCTCACCATTGGCTGGCTCTGCACAGTGGCATAGAGAGAGGGCTCCAGAGCAGCTGTCTGTGAGTTTGGGATTAAGCTCCTTCACATCCCAGCTAGGTGACCTTGAGTTAATAACCTGAATTCTGCAGGTCTCAGCTTCCCTACCTCTAAAGCCAGGATAATCACAGCCAACACTAATCAATCACCTTCCACAAACCAGGTCCTATTTTGAGAACTTGGCACTTATCTTCTTGACAACCATATGTGTCGATATGTTACTTTTCCCACATTAAGGAGCTAATTATATATATTTCTAAAAGTCACATAGTTGCTATGAGGTAGAGCTCTGCCAGTAGCCAGGTGATCCTACTCCAGAGCCTCCCCATTAGGCTCCCTTATCTCTGGCTGAGGTCCTTTTACAACACTATTTCCATAAGCCTCTCTGCCGCCCCCAAACGTTATAGAGCAACAGCTAAAAACTGCAGGCCTTACTCACTTAAGACTGGAACAAGCACGAACCACTTGCCCATGGCTACGTCAGACACAAACCAAACGGAAGAGAGAAGAGGGCCGGGGCCCCTGGAGAGGACGTCCAGAAGCTGATGTCATAGGGGCCACCAAGAGACACCAACAGAACTTCCAAAAAAGAGGGTCTGAAGGGAAACAACAAGAAGTCTTCTGCAGGGAGCCCTGTTACTGTCTGGAAATGTGACTGGCAATCCCGGAAGTGACACAAACCTAAAAGAACATAAAACCTAAGAAGTTTGGTTCAGCACCCAACCTGGAGAAGGCTGGACAGGGAGAACCCAGGGGATCGCTCCCAGTGCGGCCTGGTGGAAGGGCTTAGTGAAGGAAGGATTAGAAGAAGCCCACACCATTTGTTTCTTGGGGCCAAACTCAGAACAATGTTCAATTGTTATTCCTTACATCTGTGTTCCTACCTGGATACATGTTAACTTGTGTCATCACCCAGAAAGACTAACAATAAAAAGCCCTTGAAAATAAAAAATACTGTGCATATGTTTTAGTAAGAGCATGGAAATAGGATTGATGGACAAGATGCCTTTTGTTTTGATGACAGCTCCAGGAGAGGGAGAATTTGGAAATGAGAGACAAACAGGCCAAATTTTAAAGGCTTGTAGAATAAAAGAAAGAAATATGTAAGAACCTGTTGAGGCTGCAGAGACAGACACGGGATAGCTGGAAGGAGGCTTGTGTTCTTGGCTCATTGTATATATAAACCCTTGGTGGCTTTGCAAAGTCCTGGGAGGGTAGGTATGCATATAAAGCTTAGCCCCAGTAAAGAAACAGAAACAGAGTGCTACCGGCTGACCACAACCATGGTGCCCAGGACAGGGTTTAAATCAACCTGTTATTTTTCCCACCAAGTCACCCTGTAGTCTCCACAGTCAACCGCTGAGGAGTCTCCACCCTTTTCATCACTATCGTTCTGATGGAGACAGGGAGGAAAGGGGAGGACCTCTGGATCTCTTCAAGACTAAGAAGAGGGTGGAACAGGAGCTTGCTAAGAAGTAAGGGGATGGCCTGGGAGCCTAGAGGCTGATCCTGGGAATCTCCTCATGAAGGGAGCCCACAGATGATGGATCACCCCAACCACCCTCTAGGCAAGGCAAGAACCTCCCCCCCGACCGGAGCCCATAGCAGCTAATTCTCCTGTGATGCCCAGTGAGCATGCACTTGGCCAGCATCAACCCACCACCCTCTGACCCTTCATCAGGAGAGACTTGGGGCCAAGTCTGTGTGCAGACCTATTGGCCTGCTCCATGCACACTGGTACCCCAGGGTACCTGTAAGTTAAAGAAAAGGTGGGGAGAAAAAACGTCCCCACTGAGGGTAGATGAAACAAACCAGTTCAAGACTGGGACATTATAGTTAGAGGCCTCCCATCTCCAATTGCAGCATTCAATAGAAGCAGGCCTAGGACTGACCTGAACTTCAGAGCAGAGCAACAAGACAGACTTCCCTTTGCCAATGTCAACCACCTCTCACAGCCTGGCTTCAGTACTGAGCATTAGAAGGCTCTGTTCCCACCGGGTGAAAAGGATCTCAGAGGAGAGGGGAGGGGAGGAGAGAAAGATCTGTCCCACTGCATTTAAACAACAGGCCAAAGTTAGCCTTTTTGCCATCTGCTTATGTGGCAAAGATACAAATACAAACAACAAAAAAAAATTTGACTGAGAATAGCAATTATACCAAAGTTATATATTCCAATTTCTGAACTGAAGTGTAAAGAAAAGAAATAAATGAAATAAAACATAAAATACGTGGGTCTTGTTTAACATCCAAAGTGACTGTTTTTGTGTAACAAACACCAGTCATTTATAAATGACTTTCAGTAAATTCACATTTCCAAATGCCTAAGTGCAACAGAAACATTGAAAAACAATGCTGGTTTCTCTCTGTTGATCGTGACTTGCTTGAGTCCAATTTCCTGATTAAATATTGAAAGCGTCTAAAGAAGTGCAGATTTCAGTGAAAGGCGGATAAGCCTTCCCAGTGCCAACCCAAGATGGGTCTGCACCATAGACTGTGAAAACACTGAGACTCAGAGACAGGCAAAGCTAAACAACCAGTCAACAAACTCCGAGGGCTGATGCTGGGCCAAGCAAAAAGCATCACCTGGGCAAGTGATTGCACTCCTGGGGAGACAGAAAAAATGTTCTGTGCTCCTCTCCAGAAATTTTTTTTTTAATGATAAATATATTTTAATGTAAGTGTCCATATACATACTGTGATTCAAATAGGAAATTTTTTTACATATATTACAGGAAATAAAATTTGAACTTGACTATATTTATCCCTAGCCAGAAACAAATCTGACCCTATCTGGGGGTGCACAGGGAAACACATTGTTTTCTATATAAGAATATAAGATATTAGGCCAAGCTGAAAGCAACTGAAACTCTGTTTTAACCTAAGTCGATTTAGCGTAAAAGTCAAAGGTCTGGTCTTTGGAGTCAGAATGCTGCCTGTGGAGCCCCATTCTCCGTCCCAGATGGCAGAACATCAGCACCCTTCTCTTTATGGCTTAGTTGCTCGCCTGGACAGGATCTGCCGCCTAGAATCCCTGTGAGAAATGAGAGAGACTCCAGAGCCAATGCTTAGAGAGTCGGTGAGATGCTCAGAATGAACACATGCAGTTATCTCGTTTCTTTTCTGAAATAAATGACACAGATATAAACTCATGAGGACAAGGAGTAAGGACAAGGAGACAGTAATGTATAAAAATGTCACCTAATCGAGGAAGTTAGAAAGTAGATGGAGGAATGTAACTGACTCAGCAGAGGCCCTTCAGAGAGGGGTAATGATGAGAAGCACATTGAGCTGCTCACACGGAACCCCAGAAAGACCTAGAGTTGAGGCCGTGGGGTTCCAGGAAGGGGTGGGTGAGGCAGGAGGGGGGAGCAGGAACAGAGTGAAGGGCTGAGACAGAGTGGCCGGACCCCTAGGTTCCCTCCTGACCCCAAGTGGCAAACAACTACAATTTTCCCATCTCCAGAAGATATGGAAGCTCTATTTTTTGGAAAAGTTAAGGCAGAGTGACCCGAAGAATGATTGGAGTAAGACATAGGATCAAAACTGGAGATTCCATTACTCAGCCATAAGAAATGATGACATCGGATCATTTACAACAAAATGGTGGGATCTTGATAACATTATATGAAGCGAAATTAGTAAATCAGAAAAAAAAAAAAGAACTACATGATTCCATACATTGGTGGGACATAAAAATGAGACTAAGAGACATGGACAAGAGTGTGGTGGTTACCGGAGGTAGGGGGGAGGGGGGCGTGAGATGGAAGGAGGAGAGGGGGAGGGGCACAAAGAAAACTAGATAAAAGGTGACAGAGGACAATCTGATTTTGGGTGATGGGTATGCAACATAAGTGAATGACAAGATAATCTGGACATGTTTTCTTTGAATATATGTACCCTGATTTATTGATGTCACCCCATTAACATTAATTTAAAAAATAAATTAAAAACCTGGAGATTCCATGAAAGTTGGCCTGCTGAGTCATGAGTACTGGCTCAGTCCCTGTGTGCTCCCACATGCTGACCTCCCACACACACTGCTCCACCATCCTTCCAACCCTAATCTCACCCTAACTAACACTTGAAAGGCTCATTTTTTTTTAAAAAAAAACAAGCAGCTTCAAAGAATAACCATACATGTAAGCCCCCTGCCAACAAAAAAGCCAGCTAAACACCCAATCACTCTGCAGTGGTAAAACAGACAAACAAAGCCCCACAAAATACAATGCTAGGTGCGTGTATTCACTTAGAGGTCCCTATCAGCTCTTCAGTGCCCCGTCCTTCAGTAGGGAACCAAGGAACACCAGGAATATGCAACCTCCTGAAGGAACAACAGAACAAAACAAACAGATTGGGAAAAGAAACAAGAGGGAGAAGCAAACCAGAGACAAAAGATATTTTTTAATCCTTAAAAAGAAGAGGGGGCGGGACAAGATGGCGATGGAGTAGGTGGACGTACTAACTTCCACCTCTCAGAACCAAAGTGGATTACAACTTAATTTTAAGAGCCATCATCTGGAAAAACCAACTTTGGACTAAACTAAGAAGACTCTTTAACCAAGGAACACTGAAGAAGTCACATTGAGACTGGTAGGAAAAGTGGAAATGCAGAGAGGGCTGCCCAGCTCCCAGGAATGAATGGCAGCCCAGAGAGACTCGCATGCTCAGAGGGAAGCAAGTTTAGTGGAGAGGGGAGGGTCCAGGCCCCAGGAACAAAGCTTCAGCCTGCAGCCCCAGAGCCTAGAAAAAACATATGGACAGTATTTGGCTGCGAAACAAGTCAGGATACTGTTTGTGAGAAAGAAAAAGATTTCTCAGACCCAGGATTCTTCTTAAAGGGACTGTGCAGAAAACCTCTCTCACAACCACCCACCCAGGGCTCCAGGGGACAGAGAGAGAGAAGGAGACAAGTAGCAGGAAGAAAGTGTAATCTAGGAGGCAGAGGGAGAAAGACTTTGAGGGACAGCCACCCTAAACCCTGGGCTGAGTCACCAGCAAAATCTAAAGTGAATATTTCCCCTGGAACCAGCAATACCAGCAAAGGGAAGCAGAACATCAGCCAAATAAGCTTTCCCGTGGCACTCAGAGCAGAGTCACTTAGAAAAAAGAAGCCTTCACGAATACAGTATTGAGTGCTTAGGTCTGAGCTGCAGTGCCCCACCCATACTGCTGAGGGTTTGCCAGAGGGCAGGCATTGGTGGGACACAGAAGTGTGGTCCCATCAGCAGAGGCAGAAAAAGGGCCGGCCATGACTGAGGCCTGGAGGAGGCGGAAGGGGCGCACAAAAGTGGTCTGGCCCAGCTGCAGGGCCGGGTGAGCAAGAGCAGTCCCACCTGCAATCTTGCCCACAGGGGCAAGGCAAAAGCCTGAGAGCTGCAGAGACCCATGGCTGAGTGCAGGCACGCAGCCCCACCCGGCCCACAGAGCCAGGGCTTGCAGCCTGACACACGAGCACAGATCCGCCTGCAGGGTCAGGGGGAAAGCCCAGGAATAGGCAGAGACCCGCAGCTGAGTACGGGCACGCAGCCCCGCCCAGCCTGTGGAGTTGGGGCTTGCAGCCCTATGCGCGAGCATAGCTCCATCTGTGGAAGTGGGGCGAAAGCCCGGGAACAGGTGGAGACCCATGGCCTAGCATAGGTGCACAACCCTGCCTGCAGTGCCAAGGCTTGCAGCCCTGGGCACAATGGGCAGGCCCACCTGCAGGGGCAGAGTGAAGACCAAGGTGAACCAAGGCTTGTAGACCCGGGTACGTGAACATAGCCCCTCCCATGGGGTAGAGGCGGAAACCGCAGCAACATCCGCAGCAGGCCAGCACCAGCAACACCCATACCTGAATGCCCAAGACCACACATAGGGAACACAGAGGCTACACTCATTGGACTCCAGTGGCCACACCCTTCTTATACACAGACAAAATGGGAAGGCAGAGAAATGTAACCCAAATGAATCAAGAGAAATCCCCAGAAATAGACTTGAACGAGTCAGATATATCCAAATTACGGGATGTAGAGTTTAAAATAATAATTGTTAGGATGCTCAAAGATCTCAGAACAATAGATGCACATAACAAACACCTAAATAAAGAGACAGCAAGTATAAAAACGGACATTGAAATAATAAAAAAGAATCAGTCAGAAATGACAAATACAATATCAGAGCCTGACCAGGTGGTGGCGCAGTGGATAGAGCATCGAACTGGGATGCAGAAGACCCAGGTTCAAGACCCTGAGGTCGTCAGCTTGAGCACGGGTTCATCTGGTTTGAGCAAAAGCTCACTAGCTTGGACCCAAGGTCACTAGCTCGAGCAAAGGGTCACTCGGTCTGCTGAAGGCCCACGGTCAAGGCACATATGAGAAAGCAATCAGTGAACAACTAAGGTGTTGCAGTGCGCAACAAAAAACTAACGATTGATACTTCTCATCTCTCTGTTCCTGTCTGTCTGTCCCTGTCTATCCGTCTCTCTGACTCTCTCTCTCTCTCCCTCTCTCTCTCTGTCTCAAAAAAAAAAAAATACAATATCAGAAATGAAGACCACAATGGAAGGAATTAAAAACAAGATTGATGAAGGTGATGATCAAATCAGCGAGTTAGTGGACAAAATAAACAAAGGCAAGAAAGCAGAGCAGCAATTAAAAAAAGAGACTCAAAAAGTCTGAGGAAACTCTAAAGAGCTCTGTGACAACATGAAGAGAAATAACATCTACATCATAGGGTTTCTTGAAGAAGAAGAGAAAGAACAAGGGGTAGAGACTTTGTTCAATGAAATCATAGCTGAAAACTTTCCTAAATTGATGCAGGAAAATGTCACACAAGTTCAAGAAAACAGCACAGAGAATTCCATTAAAGAGAAACCTAAAGAAATCTACACTAAGAGAGCAGCCCAAGATGGCCGACTTGGAGGATCGGGTGTTGGATGAGGAGAAGATGATTCTGGATCGCCTGTAGCTCCAAAAAGGTTGCTGAGGGCCAGTCAAAAGCGGTGACTCCCACTGGTCTTCGCCAGTTTCCGGCCTGTGAGTTCCAGGGCCGGTACATCCAGCGGCCAGATACAGAGCATCAGCTCAAGACCTAACAACCATAGTTAGAGTGGTATCTTAAGGAAAGGCTCCTCACACCTGACCCAGCTAAGGCAAAGAAAACGTTGTCACAGACAAGTAGCCTACAGACAAGTAGCAGATTACAAACAGCTGAAGCCATCCCAGGAAGATTTAGAAATTACACAACTGAAAGCTGGAGTTAGACAACACTAACCCTATACTCAACTACACAAACAACATATTTGAAGGAGCAGTCTATATTGAGACAAAATGGGAAGACAGGGAAGTGCAATTCAAATGAATCAACTAGAGGAATTCCCAGAAAAAGAATTGAATGAAATGGAAATAGCTAAAATGCCGGATGCAGAGTTTAGAATAATGATTGTGAGGATGCTCAAGGATCTTAGAGGAACCATAGATAGACAACACGAGTACCTAAACAATGAGATATCTGGCATCAAAAAGGACATTGAAATCATAAAAAAGGATCAGACAGAAATGATAAACACAATATCAGAAATGAAGACTACACTACAAGGAATGAAAAGCAGGTGGGATGAAAAAGAGGATCGAATCAGCAATTTAGAGGACAAGATAAGCAAAAGCATGGAAGCAGAACAGCAAAAGAAAAAGAGGATCAAAATGTCTGAGAAAACTCGAAGAGAGTTCTGTTACAATAGGAAGAGAAACAACATCTGCATCATAGGGGTTCCTGAAGGAGAAGAGAAAGAACAAGGGATAGAGAACCTGATTGAAGAAATCATAGCTGAAAATGTCCCGGAATTGATGCAGGAAAAAGTCACACAAGTTCAAGAAGCACAGAGAATCCCATTAAAAAGGAACCCGAATAAACCTAAACGAAGACACATCATAATTAAAAAACCAAAGCTAAGAAATAAAGAAAGAATACTAAAGGCTGCAAGAGAAAAGCAGTCAATCACCTACAAAGGAGACCCCAAAAGGATGACATCCGACTTCTCAACAAAAACACTTGAGGCAAGAAGGGAATGGCAAGAGATATTCAAATTAATGCAGAACAGTTTCCTACAACCAAGACTTCTTTATCCATCAAGGCTATCTTTTAAAATAGAAGGAGAAATAAAAAGCTTCCCATACAAAAATAAAAAAAAACCCTCAAGGAATTTATTACAACCAAACCAATGATGTAAGAAGTGTTAACGGTCCTGTTGTAAACAGAACAAGGGTAAAGAGGAATGTAGATTTAAGATTTTAGAAATGCATCCAAATTGAAAAAGAAGAAGTAAAACTATCATTATTTGCTGATGATATGATATTGTACATAGAAAACCCTAAAGCCTCAGTAAAATAACTAGTGGACCTAATAAATGAATTCAGCAAGGTGGCAGGATATAAAATTAATATTCAAAAACCAGTGGCATTTTTATACACCAACAATGAACTGTCCAAAAGAGAAATTAAGAAAACAATCCCCTTCACTACTGCAACAACAACAAAGAAAGTACCTAGCTGTAAATTTATCCAAGGAGGTTGGTTGAAGACTTGTACTCAGAAAATTATAAAACATTGATAAGAGAAATCAAGGAACATAATCAAATCAAAAATGGGCAAAAGAAATGAATAGACACTTCAAAGAGGACATTCAGATGGCCAATAGGCAAAAGAAAAAATGTTCAACATCACTAATCATTAGAGAAATACAAATTAAAACCACAATGAGATATCACCTCACACCAGTCAGAATGACACATTAACAAAACAATAAGTGCTGGTGAGGATGTGGAGTAAAAGGAATCCTCCTGCACTGCTGGTGGGAATGCAGACTGCTGCAACCACTGTGGAAAATGGTATGGAGATTCCTCAAAAAATTAAAAATGGAACTGCCTTTTGACCCAGCCATCCCACTTTTATTATAGGAATATATCCCAAGGACACCAAATCACTGGTTCAAAAGAAGAAATGCATCCCCATGTTTATGGCAGCATTGTTTAATAATGAAGATCTAGATACAGCCCAAGTGTCTGTCCTTCAGTGGACGAGTGGATTAAAAAGCTGTACTACATATACACATGGAGTACTATGGGGCCATGAAAAAGAAGAAAATACCTTTTGCAACAACAGGGATGGACCTGGAAACTATTATGTTAAGTGACATAAGCCAGGCAAAAAATACATATATTATATGACTTCACTCATATGAGGAATCCAATGAACAATGTGAACTGAGGAACAGAATAGAGGCAGAGGAGGGATCAAAGGGACCAGTGGGCAAGTGGACAGAGGGAAAGGGGATGAGAGGATGAGATCAGAGAAGGGAAAGAGCTTGGTGAAATTATATATACATAACAGCATTATAGAGAGCAGAAGAGCAAATCCTGGAGGAAAGCGGGGAGGGTTTTGGGGGAGGGGGCAAGAAGGATGTTGAGGGGAATTCGGGGGTGCGGGAGGATGTATTTGGTGGGACACTTGAATATATGTAAACACAATAAATTTAAATCAATAAAAAATAAAAATAAATAAAAATAAAAAAAAGAAATCTACACTAAGACACATCAAATTAAAATACCAATGCTAAGAGATAAAGAGAAAATATTAAAACTGCTAGAGAAAAAAAGGCTATCACCTACAAAGGAGCCCCCATAAGGATGACATCCAACTTCTCAACAGAAACACTTGAGGCCAGAAGGAAATGGCAAGAAATATTCAAAGTAATGCAGAACAAGAGCCTACAACCAAGACTACTTTATCCAGGAGGGCTATCCTTTAAAATTGAAGGAGAAATAAAAAGCTTCCCAGACAAAAAAAAACAAAAAAAAAAACCTCAAGGAATTCATTATAACCAAAACAATGCTGCAAGAAATGTTAAGGGGCCTGTTGTAAACAGATCAAAGGGGAAAAAATATAGCAAAAGAGGAACACAGCTTTAAAGAATAAAATGGCAATAAACAACTACATATCAATAATAACCTTAAATGTAAATGGATTAAATGATCCAATCAAAAGACATAGGGTAGCTGTGTGGATAAGAAAACAGGACCTGCCCTAGCAGGTTGGCTCAGCGGTAGAGCATCGGCCTGGCGTGCAGGAGTCCCAGGTTCGATTCCCGGCCAGGGCACACAGGAGAAGCGCCCATCTGCTTCTCCACCCCTCCCCTTCTCCTTCTTCTCTGTCTCTTCCCCTCCTGCAGCCGAGCAAAGATGGCCCGGGCGCTGGGGATGGCTCTGTGGCCTCTGCCTCAGGCGCTAGAATGGCTCTGGATGCAACAGAGCGATGCCCCAGAGGGGCAGAACATTGCCCCCTGGTGGGCATGCCGGGTGGATCTCGGTCGGGTGCATGTGCGAGTCTGTCTGACTGCCTCCCCATTTCCAGCTTCGGAAAAATGAAAAAAGAAGAAAACAGGACCAATACATATGCTGTCTATAACAGACACACTTTAAAACAAAAGATGCACATAGACTGAAGGTAAAAGGATGGAAAAAAATATTTCATGCAAATGGAAATGAAAAAAAGGCTGGGGTAGCAATACTTATATCAGACAAAATGGACTTTAAAACAAGGCTATAGTAAGAGATAAAGAAGGTCACTACATAATGATAAAGGGAGCAATCCAACGATATTACAACCATTATAAATATATATGCACCTAATATAGGAGCACCTAAATATATAAAGCAGACTTTGATGGATATAAAGGGCAAGATCAACAGTGATACTATAATAGTAGGGGATTTCAATACCCCACTAACATCACTAGATAGATGCTCAAGAAAGAAAATTAACAAAGAAACAGCAGATTTAAAGGACATACTAGATCAACTGGATTTAATACATATCTTCAGAACCTTTCACCCTAAAGCAGCAGAATATACATTCTTTTCAAGTGCTCATGGTACGTTCTCTAGGATAGACCACATGTTAGGACACAAAAGCGATCTTAACAAATTTAAGAAGATTGAAATCATATCAAGCATTTTCTCTGATCACAATGGCATGAAACTAGAAGTCAAACACAACAGAAAAACTGAAAAATACTCAAACACTTGGAAACTAAATAGTATGTTATTAAATAACAAATGGGTTAACAATGAGATCAAAGAAGAAATAAAAAAATCCTAAAAACGAATAATAATGAGCATACAACAACTCAAAATTTATCAGACACAGCAAAAGCAGTACTCAGAGGGAAGTTTATAGCATTACAGGCATTCCTTAAGAAGCTAGAAAAAGCTAAAATAAACAACTTAACCCTGTATCTAAAAGAACTAAAAAAGAACAAGTAAAGCCGAGAAGTAGTAGAAAGAAGGAAATAATAAAGATCAAAGCAGGCCCTGGCCAGTTGGCTCAGTGGTAGAGCACCGGCCTGGCATGCAGGAGTCCTGGGTTCAATTCCCAGCCAGGGCACACAGGAGAAGTGCCCATCTGCTTCTCCACCCCTCCCCCTCTCCTTCCTCTCTGTCTCTCTCTTCCCCTCCTGCAGCCGAGGCTCCACTGGAGCAAAGTTTGCCCGGGCACTGAGGATGGCTCTATGACCTCTGCCTCAGGCGCTAGAATGGCTCTGATTGCAGCAGAGTGATGCCCCAAGATTGGCAGAGCATCGCCCCCTGGGGGGCATGCCAGGTGGATCCCGGTCGGGCGCATGCAGGAGTCTGTCTGACTGCCCCCCATTTCCAGCTTCGGAAAAATACAAAAAAAAAAAAAAAGATCAAAGCAGAAATAAATGACATAGAGGCTAAAAAACAATACAGAGGATCAATGAAACCAGGAGTTGGTTCTTTGAAAAAGTAAACAAGATCAATGAACCTTTAACCAGACTCACCAAGAAAAAAAGAGAGAGGACTCAAATAAATAAAATTAGAAATGAAAGTGGAGAAATAAAAACTGACACAACAGAAATACAAAAGATTGTAAGAAAATACTATGAAGAACTGTATACCAAAAAATTAGACAACCTTGATGAAATGGACAAATTCCTTGAAACGTATACTCTTTTAAAAATCAACCTGGAAGAATCAGAAAACCTAAACAGACCAATTACAACAAATGAGATTGAAGCAGTTATCAAAACACTGCCAACAAACAAAAGTCCTGGACCTGATGGCTTCACAAGTGAATTCTACCAAATATTCAAAGAAGAATTAACTCCTATCCTTCTCAAGCTATTTCAAAAAATTCAAGAGGAAGGAAGACTTCCAAGCTCCTTTTATGAGGTGAGCATTATTCTGATTCCAAAACCAGGCAAAGACAACACAAAGAAAGAAAATTATAGGCCAATATCCCTGATGAATTTAGATGCTAAAATCCTCAACAAAATATTAGCAAACCTGATCCAGCAATATATGAAAAACAATCATAAACATTGATCAAGTGGGATTTATTCTGGGAAGGCAAGACTGGTACAATATTTGCAAATCGATCAATGTAATTCATCACATAAACAAAGGAAGGGGAAAAACCACATGATAATTTCAATAGATGCAGAAAAAGCATTTGATAAAATCCAGCACTCATTCATGATCAAAACGCTCAGCAAAGTTGGAATACAGGGAACATACCTCAATGTGATAAAGGCCATCTATGACAAACCCACAGCCAACATCATACTCAATGGGCAAAAATTAAAAGCAATCCCCTTAAGATCAGGAACAAGGCAGGGCAGCAATCAGACAAGAAGAAGAAATTAAAGGCATCCAAATTGGAAAAGAAGAAGTAAAACTATCATTATTTGCAGATGATATGATATTGTATATAGAAAACCCTAAAGTCTCAGTCAAAAAAACTACTGGACCTGATAAATAAATTCAACAATGTGGCAGGATATAAAATTAATACTCAGAAATCAGAGGCATTTTTATACACTAACAATGAACTGTCAGAAACAGAAATTAAGAAAATAATCCCCTTCACTATTGCAACAAAAGAATAAAGTACCTAGGAGTAAATTTAACCAAGGAGATTAAAGACTTGTACTTGGAAAATCATAAAACATTGATAAAAGAAATCAAGGAAGATACAAACAAGTGGAAGCATATATCGTGCTCATGGTTAGAAAGAATAAACATCATTAAAATGTCTATATTACCCAAAGCAATTTATAAATTCAATGCAATACCAATTAAAATACCAATGACATATTTAAAAGATATAGAACACATATTCCAAAAATTTATATGGAACCAAAACAGAACACAAATAGCCTCAGCAATCTTGAAAAGGAAGAATAAGTGAGAGGTATCACACTTCCTGATATCAAGTTATACTACAAGGCCATTGTACTCAAAACAGCATGGTACTGGCATAAGAACAGGCATATAGATCAATGGAACAGGACAGAGAACCCAGAAATAAACCTACAGCTTTATGGACAACTGATATTTGACAAAGGAGGTAAGAGCATACAATGGAGTAAAGAGAGCCTCTTCAACAAATAGTGTTGGGAAAATTGGACAGCTACCTGCAAAAAAATGAAACTAGACCACCAATTTACACCATTCACAAAAATAAACTCAAAATGGATAAAAGACTTAAATGTAAGCCGTGAAACCATAAACGTCTTAGAAGAAAACATAGGCAATAAGCTCTCTGACATCTCTCACAGCAATATATTTGCTGATTTATCTCCATGCGCAAGTGAAATAAAAGACAGGATAAACAAATGGGACTATATCAAACTAAAAAGCTTTTGCACAGGACAGAGTAAGAACAGAATAAAAAGACAAACTACCCAATGGGGAACATATTTGACAATATGTGTGATAAGAGGTAATAACCAAAATTTTTTTTAAATTAATTTTACTAGGGTGACATCAATAAATCAGGGTACATATGTTCAAAGAAAACGTGTCCAGGATATCTTGTCAATCAATTATGTTGCATACCCATCACCCAAAGTCAGATTGTCCTCCGTCACCTTCTATCTAGTTTTTTTTGTGCCCCTCCCCCTTCCCCTTTTCCTCTCCCTCCCCCCCCTGTAACCACCACACTCTTATCAATGTCTCCTAGTCTCATTTTTATGTCCTACCTACATATGGAATAATGCAGTTCATGGTTTTTTCTGATTTACTTATTTCACTTCGTATAATGTTATCAAGATCCCACCATTTTGTTGTAAATGATCCGATGTCATCATTTCTTATGGCTGAGTAGTATTCCACAGTGTATATGTGCCACATCTTCTTTATCCAGTCTTCTATTGAAGGGCTTTTAGGTTGTTTCCATGTCTTGGCCACTGTGAACAATGCTGCAATGAACATGGGGCTGCATGTGTCTTTACGTATCAATGTTTCTGAGTTTTGGGGGTATATACCCAGGAGAGGGATTGCTGGGTCATAATGTAGTTCTATTTTCAGTTTTTTCAGGAACCACCATACTTTCTTCCATAATGGGTTAATAACCAAAATTTATAAAGAACTTGTAAAACTCAACACCAGTAACCAGTAAGATAAACAATCCAATCAAAAAATGGGCAAAAGAAATGAATAGACACTTCTCCAAAGAGGACATGTAGATGGCCAATAGGCATATGAAAAAATGCTCAACATCACTAATCATTAGAGAAATGCAAATTAAAACCACAATGTGATATCGCCTCACAACTGTCAGAATGGCACTCATCAACAAAACAACACAGAATAAGTGCTGGCGAGGATGTGGAGAAAAGGGAACCCTCCTGCATTGCTGGTGGGAATGCAGACTGGTGCAGCCACTGTGGAAAACAGTATGGAGATTACTCAAAAAATTAAAAATCAAACTGCTTTTTGACCCAGCTATCCCACTTTTAGGAATATACCCCAAGAACACCATAGCACTGTTTCAAAGGGAGAAATGCACCCCCATGTTTATGGCAGCATTGTTCACAATAGCGAAGATCTGAAAACAGCCCAAGTGTCCGTCACTGGACGAGTCAGTTAAAAAGCTTTGGTACATATATACTATGGAATACTATGAAGCCATGAAAAAGAGGGAAATTTTACCTTTCCAACAACATGGATGGACCTGGAAACTATTATGTTAAGTGAAATAAGCCAGGCAGAAAAAGAAAAATATCATATGATCTCACTTATTTGAGGAATCCAATGAACAATGTGAACTGAGGAACGGAATTGAGACAGAGGAGAGATCAAAGGGACCAGAGGAAAAGAGGACAGAGGGAAAGGAGATGATAGGATGGGATAAACCTGAAGGGAAAGGGGGAGGGCGCTGTAGGGAGGGCAACAAAGGAGATGTTGAGGGGAATAAGGGGAGAGGGGGGATGCATTTGGGGCAACACTAGAATCTATGTAAACACAATATATTAAAATCAATTAAAAAAAGAAAGATAGAAGATATTGCAGCCATGAAACAAGAACTGGACAGACATCGGATCATTTACAATAACATGGATGGACCTTAATAACATTATACGGAGTGAAATAAGTAAATCAGAAAAAAACTAAGAACTATATGAACCCATGCATAGATGGGACATAAAAATGAGACTCAGAGACATGGACAAGAATGTGATGGTAACAGGGAGTGGGGTGGAGGGGTGGGGAGGGGGCAAGGAAGGAGAGGGAGGGAGTGGGGGGAGGGTAGGGGCACAAAGAAAACCAGATAGAAGGTGACAGAGGACGATTTGACTTTGAGTGAGGGGTATGCAGCATAATCAAAGGTCAAAATAATCTGGAGATGTTTTCTCGGAACATATGTACCCTGATTTATCAGTCACTGCATTAAAATTAATAAAAATAAGATTTAAAAAAATTTAAAAAAAGAACTGGATACTTTAAGAAAATAAATAAATAAGAAAGAACACATTAGAGAATATAATAAATGCTCTGTAGTTGGTAGCTACTGTTTCTATCATTTTATTAGTAGGTACTACCCCCATGGCTGCCCAAAAAGAAGATACCTTTTCTTTACTCTGCTGCACAGACTTCTTCACTCCCTATCCTTCCATCTGACCCACTTACTGTGATTCAAGAAGCAAATCAGCTTTCAGTCCTTTCTGCTTGCTGTCCCTCTGCCTTGACCACTGCACGGCTGGCTCTAATTCATTATCAGATCTCTAGCAAGATGCCCTCCCTAACCTCCTAGCTGGAACAGGCCCTCCTACTACCATCTCTCTTCATGCCTTTACCCTGCTTCCTTTACTACACAGCACTATCACTGTAATCCAGAGGGGAGGTAATTCTTGGTGGCTGTGTCTCCTCCAATTCCAAAAAGAGCAGGCCCTAGCACTTAACACATTGCTCTTACAGAGAAGATTCTCCACAAATATGTGTTGAATGAGGGAATAAATCAATCTTAACTGTATTACGGAAAAAGGTGTGACTACAAATATTCACCAGAATACATAAACCATTTTTTTCTCCCCCTGAGGAGTCAAACAGCCAAAAACAGTGAGGTTTCAATTTAGGTAGGTTGCTGCTTAAAATATAAATTATAGTTTATATTTCCCGTGATCTGGGTTTTGGTGGAATAAAATATAAGGGCTAAAATTAGTTATCATTATAACAACTGGAAAAGCCAGGGGTAAATATATCTATAAAATGTGAAATTGTTTTCTACTTTTTTAAAAAAACCGATTATAGAAGAGATACGTGTACTCTATAGGCAGTATTGACTTGTCAAGAACTCAAACTCAGAACCTTCCAATTTTAAAGTTTTTCAAAGGGATTGGCTCACTGGGAAAGTCTTTGTTGAAACTAAAGGAGTGAATATTCTTCTGTGCTTGTCCTTTCCACATTCCCATTCTGTGTGCCTCTCCCTCGCCCCCTCACCATGTCCGGCCATCTGGCCTTCCTCCAGCTCTTCTACCATGCAAAACCCACTCCTGCCTCTGAGCCCTGGCACATGCTGTTCCCTCTACAAGAATTCACACTTTGCATGACTTCTCTTCATTCCTTCATGATTCGGCCTAAGTGTCCTTCCACTAAGGCTTTTGCTAACCATCCCATTTAAATGAAGACCCCTCCCCTAATTGTCTATCATAGCACTCTGTTTCCATCGAAGGGCTTATCATCATCTGCAATCATCCCAGTTTACTTTTATCATCAATCTCTGCTTCTGAAATTTAAGTGTTATAGACCCAGTACCTAGCACAACACAAGGCACATAATCAGCGTTCATTGAAAATGTGGTTAAAAGAATGGAGGAAAAAACAAAAGATTGAATTTTGAGCTGGCAAAAATAAGGGTGTTTTAGGAAGAAGCAGCGTAGGCATGAAAGTGGATTCATGAGCGTGGGGAAGGCCAGGAACAGGCCTGCCCTCCCAGACTGCTCTCAGTACCTGCTCGGCCGGCCTAGCTCAGGCCCAGGCAGTTCGGCTCATATCATCATTCACCCCTACATATAACATGTGCCGCTCACATGCAAGAGTCTTAGGGATAAGGAAGGTACTTTCTTTCCTATGCCACTGGCTTCCTTGGGAGGCTGCCTTCCCTACAAAAACTATTCCAAAGGCAACCCAGACAGACCTTGCTATGGCTCAAGATTAAGAACAGGACTGATGTTACAATAAACACCATCACCGTGGGTAACATTCCCTGGCCATATTGGGCATTTTAAATTCATGCTCAAAATATCTTGCTAATAGAATGTAAACTGCTTTTTAAATAAACTTTACTATTTAAAACAGTTTAAGATTTAGAGAAAATTGACAAGTGAGTACAGTGAGTTTCCATGGCCCCATACCTAGTTTTTTCTATCATTAACATCTTACATTACTATGGTACGTTTGCTATAGTTAATGAACCCGTGTTAATGTGTTATTTTTAACAAAAGTCCATATTTTACTCAGATTTCCTTATGTTTAACCTGATGTCCTTTTTCTGTTCCAGAATCCCATCCAGAACATATGACATTTACTCATCATGTCTCCTCAGGCTCCTCTAGGCTCTGACAGTTTCTCAGGCTTTGTCTTTGATGACTTTCACAGTTTAGAGGGGTTCTGGGCAGTTATTTTTCAGACTGCTCTTCTGTTGGGATTCTGAGGGTTTGGGAGGAAGACCACGGGGTTAAAGTGCCACTTTTGTCCCATGATATCAAGTACATACTATTAGTGTGGCTCATTATCTTGATTAACTGGCTGAGGTAGTATTTGTCAGATTTCTCTGTTATCAAGTTACTCTTCTTTCCCCCTTCGCACATTACACTCTGTGATAAGCAGTCACGATGTTCTGCCCACATTTAAGGAGTAGGGAGTTATGCCCCACCTCCTTGAAAGTGAAGATCTACATATATTATTTAGAATTCTCTTTGGCAATGAACATTTGTCCCTTCTCCTGCATTTATTTATTTACTCAATCACTTATTTATATCAGTATAACTCTTGGACAATTATATTAAACTTTGGGTTATAATCCAATAGTACTTTATTTTCTGGCTCAAATTATTTCATCTTTGACCACTGAGAGCTCTTTCAGTTGACTCCTGCCCCCCTTTGAATACCCCCAGTCAGTGTACAGTTTTGTTTTGTTTTAAGCACGTTCTTACTTTCTGCCACTACAGGTACAACCTGTTTCTTAAACAACACCCTTAGCAGACCTTGACTCAAGGCAACCCCAGAAGTAGGTAATTAAAAGAAAGTCTCTGCCATTTATTTTTAGGAAAAGGGTGTTTCTTTTCCTAGAATAAGGATATTTCTAGGCTGTTTTTCTCCCTGGTGCTCACTTTTATGAGGTATTTGCTTTGCCTCTCAAACAGAGGTCATTTGTCAAGTGCCAAAGGGCATAGGAAGCCACAAGACATGAGAAATGCTAGACTGTAATAGGAGGGGCACCAGTAACACAGTCAGAAAGACTGGGATCAGCTGTATCTCCCACACTAGCTGAGTCACCTTAGAGCAGGTCACTCTGTATCTCTCAGTCCTGGTTTCTCATATATTCCTTGCAGGCCTTTGTGAAGGCGAAAGATAGTGCAGGTGAACATCTAGCACAGTGCCAGGCCCAAAACTGTTGCTTTGAAAATAAATGATGAGGCTCTTAGGAGAAAGAATTAGAGAGTGGGTCCATTCTACAGGGATCTCAGGGTTGGAAGGAAGCACAGCTGGCTGGCTCTAGGCTCTCTGACCAGCCAGGCTTCATCAGCTCAAAACCAAACAAATGACTCATGAATTCTAATCCATTCTTCTAGTCTCGGCTCCTTCCTTCATGCTGGGAGGCCAAATTACAGTATTTTATTATTTAGCTTCTTTACTGTGTATTTCATTTATCTCTGTTGTGCTGCCTAGTTTTTGGCATTTTCTCAAAAGCTGTACTCATTTCTCCCTATTTGTATTCTTGGTAAAACCACCAATCACTATAATGTACTTCTCCCAACCTTCAGGAAGATTTCTACACTGTATTCTTTTTTCTTTCTTTCTTTCTTTCTTTCTTTCTTTCTTTCTTTCTTTCTTTCTTTTCTTTTCTTTTCTTTTCTTTTCTTTTCTTTCTTTCTTTCTTTCTTTCTTTCTTTCTCTTTTTTAAATTTTAACTGTAGAGAGAATATTATTCCACTTATTTAAGAATTCATTGGTTGATTTCTGTATGTGCCCTGACTGGGGATGGATCCCACAACCTTGGCATATCAGAAGGATGCTCTAACCAACTGAGCTACCCAACCAGGGTTCTACATTGTATTCTTGCCACACACCACTTGCTTCATTAACCTGGAACTGAATGCTGAAATTCCACCTACTGTTTTGATTTTTGTTTGTTCCATCAGTATGCTTGCCATCTTCCAAAGTCAGAAATTCTGTTCTTGGACAAGTGGCTGTTCATGTTGACCCCCATCAACTGAATAATAGAATAGCTCTTGATAGAATGAGAATGGTTTGTATTAGACTTTGAAATCAACCAGAAATCAGAAAGGGCAACAGTTTGTGGGCCTCTGAGTATGAGACCCTCCAGTGTGCAATGCAAATTGATGCCTGGTCTTTTCTTACAAAACACCAAGAGGTCCGGACCACCTATGTCTTGTTGACTACTGTATTCCCACAGTGTAGCAAAATGCTTGACACATAGTAGGTGCTCAATAAGTATTTATTGAATAAATGAATGAATGAATGAGTTTTCCCCAAAATTAGGCATGTCAACTTTTCTTTCATTTCCTGGTAGATGTAGAAGAAGTACTTTTGCCTTAATCTAAAGATTGGCCCTATCTTATGTGGCCCACCATGTTAATTGTCTTCTAAGTGGTCATTTGAGTTAGAGAATGGGAGGCAGTGCTTCCCATTCAGGCCATGGGAGGGAAAAGGGAGAAGATGAATTTGAATAAAAATATTGTTTTAGATTGAATGTTTGTGTCCCCTCAAAAAAAACCTATTCCCCAATGTGATGATATTTGGAGATAGACCTTTGGGAGGTGATTAGTCATGAGGATGAAGCCCTCGTGAGTAGGGCCCAGCGAGCTCACTTGCTCCTTCCACCTTGTGAGGACACAATGAGAAGACAGTGTCTGTGAACCGGGAAGCTGACTCTCACCAGAAACCAAAGCTGCCAGCACCCTGACCTTGAACTTTCCAGCCTTCAGCACTATGAGAAATAAAATTTTGTTTAAACCCAGTCTATGGTATTCTATTATAGCAGTCCAAATTGACTAAGACCAATATCCTCTTACCTTTTTCTCTTGAATTTCACCAATTATTCATACAGTACACATCCTTTCAGGCCTGGCCCCTGTCCAGTACCAAAATGTACCTCTTCCATACAGGCTTCCCAGGCCCACAGATCTTCCTTTAAACCTATAACATGAATGACTCATGAGGCTCATCCACATGACAGACAAACTCTTTGAAGATACCTCTTGTACTTGTAATCTTCTCTCTTGTAATTCTTTATGATTATTTCATTTTTCATGTGTTCATATCTTATCTTCCCAACTACATTATAAATACCTTGAGCAGAGATGGTGTCTCATATTTCTTTATAGTTTTCTGTGTCCTGGTACTACCTCTGGCACATGAAAAGTTCTTTCTAAAGTCATCCACCTTCAAAGCACTAGCCTTAATCACTTCATCACTTTATAAAAAAAAAAAAGTCAGATAAAGGAGGATGAGGCAATAAGGTCAGGAGGGAAAAAAGAGAGAGGGGATGGGACAAGGCAAGAAACACAAGAGAATCAAAATAAAAAGAATTGAGCCAAGACAAGCCCTCATAATAGGTGAGGTTAAATTTCACTGAAATAGTGAGTGAATAAAAAAACCCAGTGCTGCTAAAAGAGAAAGGGTGAACTATTGTGAACCAGTATAACAACCCCCCTTTCTCCCATACATTTTACTACTAAATAGTGGAACCCCCTTTCACAAGCTCCAAGAACTTGCCTTGTACTAGAGTTGTACTGAATTAAATGTTACTTGAACTAAGTAGACATGTGACCATCTGGAAATCATAGCATCATAGGTTTCCAAGCTGAAAACAATATGAGACCAATCAAGGTGACAGTCCTCAACCTAAAGTTCAATGTCTCCTTTTAAAATATTTATGATTCTCGGGAAATGGTATGGAAATTCTAGTATAAGCCCGTGTAAACTTTTTCTGGGAAGATTTACAGATTTCATCAGATTCTTAAAGGGATCACGCTGCAAAAAAGTGACAGATCACTGCTCTGGGCTAAGTCCTTGATGATACAGAAAGCTCTAACTGAGAAAGGTTAGCAAGTATTCCCAACAAAATCGAGCCAAGTGGTAAAAGAATCAGCATTATGACCCAGTTCTCCTGACTTCCAGCTGCCACTTTCTCTCCTGTCCTAACACTCGTCCCTTTTTCGTTATAAAGAGATGTTTTTTGTGACACTATTTGCTCTAACAGGACTTGACCTGGGGTGCTCTGGAGGCTTTGCTCAGGTACATTTTAAGCATCTTCCATTTGCTTGCTTTCCTTCACCCTAATGATGCCCACAGGGATGTAATTTTCTCACTTCTCTTTTTCTATTACCACCTTACCTGGCCTTTGCTCACTCTCTTTTCTCCTACACATGGCATGTCTCCAGGTGCCCTTTTGTCCTCCCATCTTGATTTTATGAGAAGTATTTATTTCCATGTTTTCTGTATTTGCCTGGATGTATTCTAACCGAGCTGATGATAAAACTGTTCTGTCTCAGCAGGAAATGATTGCTCACGGCAATTATGCCCGCTGTCTTCCTTTTCATTTTCCTTCAGCTCTTGATGAAATTGTGTTTACAGAAAACCTATGAATTCTTTCTCAGACTCTTACATAACTCGGTGTATTCAGCCATGTTTTTTCCATCCATATTTTTGTTTGTTGGGTTGGACATTCGGTTCATTTTCTCTGCAAATAATTTGGTGGCTATTTTATCTTCAGTTTCGCTCACATTGTCAGTGATCTCCTGCATCTAAATGGATGGGTCAAGATTCAGTCCGATTTAGTGGGTATTTCTATCATTAGCTGCAGAATGAGTCTGTGACTCTGCCGACTGTCAGGTTCTTTGTGAGTTTGTTTTGCTGATTTTTTGTTCTGGGGGGACTGTTTGTTTGTTTACCTTTTGGGGGGGAGGAATGTTCATTTTGGGTCCTGTCTTAAGGTTAAAGTTTAAAATGTGTTCCTTTGCTCCAATTTATATTCTTTATACTATGAAACAGCTTGCCCACTAGGCAAAAATTGAGTGTGTGTCTGTGTATATGTGTGTGTGTGTGTTTTCTGGGAATAAGTCTAGAGAATATTTTACTGGGGCTGAAATATGGGTTTCAACATCTTCTCTATAAATATATCAATCTTTGAAGATACACTCTCAATTCTTTACCCCTCCCCTACTCAACTCCATCCCCTTGCCCTGACTTATCTCCAGGATAAGATTCTAGCCTTACAGAATAGCACCAACAAAATTAAGGTAAAAATCAGGTCTTTACACACCACACTGGGGTTCAGAGGAGGCCAACAGGGTCACAGAAAGGAATTGGGGATAAGGTAAGAGGGGAGGGAGGGAGAAGATAGTCCAAAAGCAAATCAGATACCTGGGAGCATTTTCTGTGGGCCAAAAGGTTGACTGGTCATGAATGTGCCTTGAGAACAAATGATTGATTGTATCTGAGCCACTGGATCTTGGACTAGGAGGGAGCAAATTATTTCTAAATCCCACTAAATAGGCAAGGACTAGGAGAGAAGTAATATTAAACCTTGGTTACATGTCCTGCTTGGTTCAGAAGATAGGCAGAACAAATTCTACAAAAAGTTCGTGTTGAGCCCTCAGAAAGGAGTCGGAGGAGGCAGAGCATTGAGGCAGGGCCTGATGCTTTACGGCAGTTGCTTGCATCCCACGCATGGCAAATAATGTGCATGGTACCTGATGAACCTTGACCCCGCCAAGGCTGCCATCAAAGTCTGATCAATTTGTAAATAGGCTGACCAGGTGGTAGCACAGTGGATAAAGCATTGTACTGGGATGCAGAGGACCCAGGTTCGAGACTCCGAGGTTGCCGGCTTGAGCGCAGGCTCACCAGCTTGAGCGCAAGGTCGCTGGTTTGAGCATGGGATCAGAGACATGACCCTATAGTCTCTGGCTTGAGCCCAAAGGTCACTGGCTTGAAGCCCAAGGTCACTGGCCTGAGCCCAAGGTTATTGGCCTGAGCAAGGGGTCTCTTGCTCTGCTGTAGCCCCCCCGGTCAAGGCACATGTGAGAAAGCAATCACTGAACAATTAAGGAGCCGCAACAAAGAATTGATGCTTCTCAACTCTCCCTTCCTGTCTGTCCTATCTATCCCTGTCTGTGTATCTCTGTCATAAACACACACACACACACACACACACACACATACACACAAAAATTTGTAAACAGTATTTTGGCTATAATTGAGATCACATATTGGCAATGCCTTCCAGATAAACTCTTGAGCTGCATGGGTACAGTATTCAGCCTGGGACTGATACAAGGCCTTGCCAGTATAGTGTAATGTCAAGCCAGCCTGGAAGAAAGAGCCCATGTTCAACATAGCTCACTAGACCTTTGCCCTTATTAACTTACAAGATAGTATAGCACTGACAGTTAACAGCTCTATGCGAACAGCAAATGGTGCTGAAAGAGTCAGCAAATAATGTGACAACTGTCAAAAACTTTTTAAAATCTCCACCTCCCCCTGACGGGAGGGTATGCAGCCAAAAAATTCAAGTATTCAAATGGTTGCCATGAGTTCAGAAAATTAGAGTAACAGTTAATATGATTTTCAAAACTTAGAAGTTAAAAAATCAAAATAATAATTAGACATTCTCTTTCTTCCTCTGAAATGTGACCAAATGTGACCAACAGAACTTTGAGAGACAATATAATAAAGCAAACATTGGCTCAGTAAATAAAGTCTTTGACTGAAGTCTGACTTGCACATGAAAGTCACAGAACTCTGGTTCGCATTACCTTATCCATACAATGAACATGTTGAACTTGGTCAGTGAAAGCACCCTTGCTTAGTAGGAACCAGCCCAAGAAATATAACATGTCAATGGGCCAAATGTGTTCCTTTGTTCACTCAAAATGCAAATTATTTTATGGAACCCCATGGCAAAAAATAAATATTATATCAATTATTTTATAAATAGAAAAATATTAATGATAATGTAATCATTACTTTTACTCTATTAAAATGTACATATATTTTTAGAAGAGACAATAAGAACACAATTCTTTTTCTTTTAATGAAAGAGAGACAGACAGACAGACAAGAAGAGAGATGAGAAGCATCAACTCATAGTTGTGGCATCTTAGTTATTCATTGGTTGCTTTCTCATATGTGTTTTAACTAGGAGACTACAGCTGAGCCAGTGACTCAAGCCAGCAACGTTGGGCTCAAACCAACAACCTTGGAGTCATGTCTATGATCCCACTCTCAAGCCAGCGACTCTGCACTCAAGTTAGATGAGCCCACGCTCAAGCTAGTGACCTTGAGGTTTTGAACCTGGGTCCTCAGTGTCCCAGGCTGATGCTCTATCCACTGTGCCACTGCCTGCTCAGGCAGGACACAGTTTTTTAATCTTTCAATCCTTATGCCTGTTTAAATTTCATCTGAACATTCCCAAAATGCATTACCTCACTTCTTCTTCCAAGATACCCTGAAAGAAAAGCATAATTATCACCCCCATTTTACACATGGAAAAACAGAGGCTAAAAGGCTAGATATAACTTTGTTTTCTTTTGTATTTTTCTGAAGCTGGAAACGGGGAGAGACAGTCAGACAGACTCCCGCATGCGCCCGACTGGGATCCACCTGGCACGCCCACCAGGGGCAAAGCTCTGCCCACCAGGAGGCGATGCTCTGCCCCTGCAGGGCGTCGCTCTGCCGCGACCAGAGCCACTCTAGCGCCTGGGGCAGAGGCCAAGGAGCCATCCCCAGCGCCCGGGCCATCTTTGCTCCAATGGAGCCTTGGCTGCGGGAGGGGAAGAGAGAGACAGAGAGGAGGGGGGGCGGAAGCAAATGGGCGCTTCTCCTATGTGCCATGGCCGGGAATCGAACCCGGGTCCCCCGCACGCCAGGCCGACGCTCTACCGCTGAGCCAACCGGCCAGGGCTAGATATAACTTTTTAAAGATAGTGAATTGAAAGCAGAGTTGAAGCTAGAAGTAGTTCATTACATACAATGCACAGTACAGATGAGACCTTTTTATATTGTATTAACAAAATGTGTCAACATTTATATTTGCATAGGTCAGTTAACCAATATTTTCCAAATGACCAATGAATAACATAAAATCATGCATGGTTAAGAGATCCATTCAAGGTAGATCAATAGGTTTTAACGTAACAGGAAATAAAACTTCATTGATCTGTTTCCAGATGTCATACTTCTAGCCTTTAAGGAACCGCGGTTCATGGGGCTTCAGAGCAGTCAATGATGAACATCATAATTACCTGAAAGGGCTATGACAGTGCTTCTTTTCCAACTCTATCTCTGTGTGAAGCTGGATTTTTTTTTCATATACTTCAGCCTCAACCAAAACAACATATCTCAACAGATTAGATACAGAAACGGGTACAAAATTCATTTATCTTCTAATACACTAGACATCAAAGAAATTGACAGGAATGTAAAGCAATGTCACTCTTCTCACTAATTTTTTTTGTTACAAAAAAATGTAAATTTAAAATTTTTTTAAATGTTATTTATGTAAATGTGGAACAGTACATTACTATTATTGTTAATGGATTAATAAATAAATATTTTAATCTTTATTAGTTTTAATTTATAACACGGTAAGTATGGGTAGATATAATCTACACAAAATCTCTTTGGGGTTCTCAATAATTTTTAAGAATGTAAAGGGATCCTGAGACCAAAAAATATAGAGAAAGCTACCATCTAATATTAAAAGTTTCATGTCAGGAGAAAGATACAATTCTAAATTTACATGCACTTAAAAAAATAGCTTCAAGATATATAAAGTAAAAAGTATATAAAGCATAATAATTGGCAAATCCACAGTCATAATGGAATATCCCATCCATCTCTCCCAATTATTGTTAGACCAGGAGGCAAAAATGAGTCCAGAGATTTTATCAGTTGGATCCAACAGAAAGGGATGCAGCACTTAGATGAGGTGAAGAGAGGGAGTTTAATAACCATTCACAAGTGATGGGTAAGATTAAGGGACCCCAGCCAGGAGTGGATGGAGAAGTATACCCAGGGCTAGCAACAGGATCAGGCCACTAGCCTAAAGGGACCAGGAGAGAGCTTGGTTACCAACATCAGTCAGATCTGTAGCTAACAGAGAGCATACCTGACAATTTCTGGCTTTTGACAGAAGATTGCAGTCTTTTCCAAAATGGTCCAGCAGAAAGGAGCTGGGTGAGTTAATATTCTGGCTTTTTTCTCTACCTCTTTCCAATCTCTCTGCGGTTATCTTTCATTGGCTGATCCCCCAAAAGCCAGGGGAAGAGGGTCCTTGATCAAGTTTCTGCAGGTCAGCCTCCTGAAGCACAAAGCCAGGTGGGGAAGCTTAGGAAGTAAATCTGGAGAGGCCAAGAGAGAAGATCCGGCACAGACAGAGCTCATTTAACATCCTTCCCAGGGTTAGTTTACTGAAGGAGAACAAACTCTGGCTCCAACAATTAAAGAATAAACATTCCTTCCAAGAATACACAGAACATTTACAAAAACTGACCAAAATTATAAGCTAACAAAGCTAGACTCAGCAAATTTCAAAAAACTCCATGTCAACTAGCACCTGTCCTCTGACCACAAAACAATTCAATTGTGAGGGATTAGAAGTCAATAACAGCCTGACCAGGTGGTGGCGCAGTGGATGGAGCATCAGCCTGGGATGCTGAGGACCCAGGGTCAAAATCCCAAGGTCACCAGCTTGAGCACGGGCTCATCTGGCTTGAGTGCCAGGTCACCAGCTTGAACGTGGGATCATAGACATGACACTGTGGTCACTGGCTTGAGCCCAAAGGTCATTGGCTTGAAGCCCAAGGTCACTGGTTTGAGCAAGGCATCACTGGCTGGGCTGGAGCTCCCAGGTTAAGGCACATACGAGAAGGCAATCAATGAACAACTAAGGTGCCACAACTATGAGTTAATGCTTCTCATCTCTCCTGCCTGTCTGTTCCTCTCTCACTCTCTCAATCTTGCTTAAAAAAAAGTTAATAACAAAAAGGGAAGAAGAAGGACCCACATATTTGGATATTTTAAGAACAAACTTCTAATAACTCAAAAAAAATCATAGAAATTTAGATATACTCAGAAATAAATAATAATAATAATAATAATACATATTAAGCCTTATGTGGCAAAAATAGAACATAGAATGAAATGTACAGTATATCGTTAAGTGCCTATGGTAGATAATACAAAAACTAAAAATAAAAAGCTAAGCATCCAATTTAGGACATTAGGCAAAAACAGAGTATGATCAAAATATAATAGCCTGACCAGATGGTGGCGCAGTGGATAGAGCGTCGGACTGGGATATGGAAGACCCAGGTTCAAGACCCCAAGGTCGCCAGCTTGAGCGTGGGCTCATCTGGTTTGAGCAAAAGCTCACCAGCTTGGACCCAAGGTCGCTGGCCCGAGCAAGGAGTTACTCGGTCTGCTGAAGGCCCACGGTCAAGGCACATATGAGAAAGCAATCAATGAACAACTAAGGTGTCACAACAAAAAACTGATGATTGATGCTTCTCATCTCTCTCTGTTCCTGTCTGTCTTTCCCTATCTATCCCTCTCTCTGACTTTCTCTCTGTCTCTGTAAAAATAAATAAATAAATAAATATGTGTGTGTGTGTGTGTGTGTATAATAGTAGAAATGGATGAAATAGAAAATGAAAAACTAAAATAGAGACAATGAACAAAGTACATGCTGGCCCTTAGATAAGCTTAAAGTAAACTTTTTATAAAATAAAATTTTAAAGGGTGAGCAAGCAAGAATACACAAATAAGTGTTTCATTCCTGCTTCTTTCCCCAAGATCTTAGTGCCCCCATCACCAACCTCCAGCTGTCTTTTTCTTTTCTTTTTTTTTTCTTTTGCTTTATGAGAAGGGAAAGGATGTGTTTGAAATTACATCCTAAATGAACAAAGCACACAACTGATCAGGTGACCTTACACAGTCTGTGGAAATCCTACAGACTCCACTATATCTCCTGACTAAGCAATAAAGTCAGGGTTCTGCACTCCGGGGGCGGGAGGGTGGGGCAGGCTGTCGCGGAAACGGGCTTTACTGTCTAAATGAGGATTAAAGGAGCACTGGGATGCTGAGCACCTGAAGTGGAATAAGAGCAGGGGTGATGCTCCTGGAAGAAAACAACGGTGCGGACCTAGGAGGCTCCACAAACCAACGACACAAGTCCAGAGACCTGCCTCCTTATTTCACCCCAAGCCAGCTCGGCACCGCTGCTCATGAGGCATGGGGACACCACCGCTCTGGTGGGGTCTGGGGTGCTAACTGACAGTCACTCCGTGGCTACAGAAAATTTTTTTGTTGTGTTGTTTTGGGGATTTGCTTTTGGTTTTGTTTTTCCCATTTTTCTTCTGCAGCCTTGTAATACCTTTTCTACAGGGACTGCAAATCCCCTCCATCTTAAGTCATCTCTATAAAAAGCAGGCCGATTTACCAGGGCTGTACATGTAGACCAGAAATAAAACACTCTCCCAAACCATGCAGACTACAGGGTTTTATGTCCGTGGAAGGCTGTACAAGGTACAAAGAACTGGGAACCAGGTGCAAGGAGTCGTTTCCAGCTTCCTAATTATGGAAGGAAATGGCATTTCAAAACCCTAGGTGTGGGGCCCTGGCTGGTTGGCTTAGTGGTAGAGCACCTGCCTGGCATGCAGGAGTCCCGGGTTTGATTTGCCCATCTGCTTCTCCACACCTCCCCCTCTCCTTCCTCTCTCTCTGTCTCTCTCTCTTCCTCCCCCTCCCCCCCCCCCCCCCCCCCCCCCGCAGCCAAGGGTCCATTGGAGCAAAGTTGGTCCAGGCGCTGAGGATGGCTCTATGCCTCTGCCTCAGGCGCTAGAATGGCTCTGGTTGCAACAGAGCAAAGCCCCAGATGGGCAGAGCATCGCCCCCTGGTGGGCATGCAGGGTGGTTCCCGGTCGGGCGCCTGCGGGAGTCTGTCTGACTGCCTCCCCGTTTCCAAATGCAGAAAGGAAAAAAAAAACCCTAGGTGTGGAACTGAGGCTGGCAGAGGACAGAGGTGCTATTACACGGGTTAAATCAATGCCAACGACACCAACCATTATAAATTAGTAATACCAACACTCCAACTTTGAAATCTATTTGTTGTTAATGTATCTTAACCACAGCTCAATAAACTCCTAGAGCGGAAATATAGGAGCTCATCTTCTCACATCAAAAAGCTGGTTCCAGTCCTTTGGACTTTTAAAATGATCTGTGATTAAACTACTAAAATATTCCAGGTACTTGGAGAGAAGTCGCATTTCAATTTATTAGAAACTCAATTTGGAATTCAATTAAAAATATCTATATTCTCCATTCAGAGAAACAGCCCCTAAATGACTCTTTCATTTCCAATTTTAATTAAAAGAACTAAGAATTGTATGTTCTGTTGTTTTCCACACCCATTAAAAAACAAAAATGGACTAAAAGTAATTGATATTATCCTTGTGGTAATGACATTAAATTCTCACCCTGATCATTTATAATCACCATAAAAAAGTGAAATACATGTCTCTATTTAATGTCTAAGGGAAAAGACCTCATTTACTCCCCAGTAATTTCTTTAATATAGAAAAACTCTGACTTAAAAAAACAATTTTCTTCTGTTTTGATATCTAGGTGTGATGACATCTCTATGGACCACTATAGTCTTTTCTTTTTATCTTAAATTTTAATTTATTCCCATATACACAAAAAGGCACCTACTATGCTTTTTAATTCTCTGACACAAAAACCAGAAACAATATTTATAAATAATCTCTGAAACTGCCCAGTTAGTACAGACCATAATGATTTGACCGACTGCGCCAAGGTTTTTTGTTTTTTTTTCATTTTTCTGAAGCTGGAAACAGGGAGAGACAGTCAGACAGACTCCCGCATGCGCCCGACCGGGATCCACCCGGCACGCCCACCAGGGGCGACGCTCTGCCCACCAGGGGGGATGCTCTGCCCATCCTGGGCGTCGCCATGTTGCGACCAGAGCCGCTCTAGCGCCTGAGGCAGAGGCCACAGAGCTATCCCCAGTGCCCGGGCCATCTTTGCTCCAATGGAGCCTTGGCTGCGGGAGGGGAAGAGAGAGACAGAGAGGAAAGCACGGCGGAGGGGTGGAGAAGCAAATGGGCGCTTCTCCTGTGTGCCCTGGCCGGGAATCGAACCCGGGTCCTCCGCACGCTAGGCCGACGCTCTACCGCTGAGCCAACCGGCCAGGGCTGCGCCAAGGTTTATATTATGTTAGCATTTGTATTCTTCCTATTAAATTTAAGATATAGATAAGGTAATAAACCTTGTATATTACACAAGACTATAATTATTATGTATTCTTCTTAAGAATTACCCATAAACAAATGTGTATGTTTTCTTGTTCAACCTTCTTTCTTCCTTTGAAACAATTTTAATTGAGCATAATTTTGGTTAAAAATTATAATATAATTCCGTGATAAATCTTATTGCAAATAGTTTAGAAACACATGTGCACGCCTGCACTTAGGGTCACAGGGGCTGATCTTATTTAAATAAAACATGGCTCCCATGCAAGAGCAATACTAAATTTTTACCCAAAATTGTCTAGTATGTAAATGCGGTATAAATGAAGTGCTCCCTGAATAGGCATTAAATGAGCATTAAGATGAAAGACCATAACAGTCCATTTCAATGGTCCCAGCCCAAAGGGGCTTGAGTCGCTTTGACACAACAAAGTGTGACAGCTTCATAGGCATTGTTTCAGGCAGCTGAGTCCAAACTCAGTGGAAAAGAAGGAATGAAAATAGCACCAAGGGTCACACCCCAGAAGGCACAGTCGATCACTTTTCCAGATTGGGCTCCCTAACTTGATCCACAGGAGGGAGGACTGTATGTGGTTTTACTTTTAAGTAAATAATGAGCAACTGATACAAAAATAAGCCAACCAGTTGACTTTTGGTTTGACTACAAATCATGGGCTATGTTCTGGAGACACTCCTCAAAAGGACTGAAGTCCTCCCTGAAACAGCATGGAGTTGCAGCTCCTGGTTTTGCCTCACATACTGAGGGTGTGCAGGGCGAATGTCAAATGACCATCTCTACGGAGCCTAGAATCTGCCTTTTACCAACCAAGGATGAACGTTTACATATCTTTCTCCATAGAAGGAGTCCCCATATAATAGTACAACTTCAGTAATGATGCATCCACCAATATAGGGAAAAAGGACCCAGGCTATGGGATCCCCACATATCCCAGTACTTACTACCAAGCCTTGAACATGTTAGGTACTTAAAATTATGTTATACAAGTCAACCTTAGGTTACTTATTAATTATTAAGGGTGGATTTGTACCATCCACCCATCCACTTTTATCCAATTCCATAGGCCTACTGCTGCACCATGTCCAGATGAAGGTAGGCATGAAATCTGTGTCACAAAATACAATATCATCATTCCATTTATAAGAAAATTATCCATAATCTGACCTTATTTTTTTTAATTATTTTTTTTTATTTTTTATTTTTTATTCATTTTAGAAAGGAGAGAGAGAGAGGGAGAGAGAGAGAGAGAAGGGGGGAGGAGCAGGAAGCATCAACTCCCATATGTGCCTTGACCAGGCAAGCCCAGGGTTTCGAACTGGCGACCTCAGCATTTCCAGGTCGACACTTTATCCACTGCGCCACCACAGGTCAGGCCTAATCTGACCTTATTAATATCTCTGCTGGTGGTGCTATCAACCCACTAAATATTCTACTTCTTGGTTATATTGCTAAAATAATTATGTTTTAGATATACAAGAAAACTAAATATCTAAATGTCAGCATCAAATAATATATTTCCAGGATATACACACACACATACTGTATAGTTGTCTGACCTCATATATTAGTTTTTTTTTCAAATGACTTTTTGTTTTCAAAAGTAAATGTGGTTTTTTATGACATTTCTTTTTTTAATATGGGAATAAAGTAATATAATTTAACCTTTGCTTAATACTTAGGGTTAACCTTAGAAACACAAGTTAATGTTCTCGCTTGTAACACAAGGGTGCTCTTAAGGATTATTAATGTACACAGAACTCTCTTTTTTAAAATTTTTTTAAAGATTTTATTTATTCATTTGAGAGAGGAGAGAGAGAGAGAGAAGGGAGACAGGAGGGGGAAAGAGCAGGAAGCATCAACTCCCATATGTGCTTTGACCGGGTAAGCCCAGGGTCTTGAACAGGCAACCTCAGCATTTTCAGGTCAACGCTTTATCCACTGCGCCACCACAGGCCAGGCCAGAACTCTCTTTTTTAGTTATACAGAAAGTCTTCAGTTTGGGGGGAGGGAGTGTCTGTTTTCGGTTATTTCTTTGTTTTTTGAGGATTTATCTCCTCAAACAAGAAAACGAGAGACTATCACTTCTCTCTGCTGTCACACATCTGCCTCTAACACTCTTCTTTCCTCCTCGCCCCATCCCCCACTACATCACTGGATTTTCTGCTTCTAAAATGTGTGTTAGAACCGTTAGTTACTCAGTTTTTTATTCTACAAGTATTTAATGAGCCTCTACTACATGCCAGACATCGGCCTGGGGATAACAACCTGTTCTCATGGAACCACAGCTGGTGGGCGTAGATAGACATTAGGCAAAGACTCACACACAAAAAAAATACAACATACCTCTCATACCTCTGAGGTATGAAAAGGCAATGGTGCAACAGAGAACCCAGGGAGCCTGAGAAGGCCCCCTGGAGCAAGCAATGGTTGCACTGATTTCCTGAAGAATGAACTCAGTGCACAAGGGCAGGGAGAGCATTCCTAGCAGAGGGAATGCAAATGCCCTGCAGTGAAAGAGACTGAAGAGAATCCACAACAAGGGGAGGAACCGGGTCTTGAGGTCTCTATTCTAAGGGCAATGGAAGGTGGTTGAGGTTTAAGCAGGTGCTGGACAGGAGATAACAGATTTTGTATTTGGGAAATACCATTTGGGACAGTTTGGACATGGGCAAGTGTGTACATCCAATAGGAGAGTGTGGCAGTAAATCCAGTGAGAAATGATGGCTTGGATGAAGGCTGAAGTTCTTGGTCTGGGCTCCAAAGAAATGTGTGAACTCAGTTGAGGAAAAAAGTACATCTTTACTCTCACCATTTTCTGACTGAAATTTACTATTCCTTCCATGTTGGATGTAGACAACAAACTACAGCAATATCAGCAGCACTTCTGCCTCTGTTTTTGTGTTTAAATGTTTAATTCTTTTTTAAATTATATTTTTATAAATTTTTAAAATTCATTACATTAAAATGGATTCAAGTGTTCCATTCAATATAACATCCTCACCCCCAAACAACGTGCCCCCTCTCATACCTCCTTTGTCCCCCTCCCTTGACTCCCTCCCCCCTTCCTTCTGGGATTTCCTGTCCTGTTATCTGTATCTATGTGTTATGTATATATAGTTTCACTAATCCCTTCACCTTGTCTGATCCCGTCCCCTCATCCCCCTTCCCTCTGACAGCTGACCCTCTGGTCCCTGTGATCCCGCCTCTGTCTCTATTCTGTTCCTCAGTTCACCACATTCATTAGATGCCACATATAAGTGAGATCATATGATATTTGTCTTTGTCTGCCTGGCTTATTTCACTTAGCATAATAGTCTCCAGGTCTATCCATGCCATCACAAAAGGTAAGATTTCCTTCTTTTTTATGGCCACATAGTATTCCATTGTGTATACATACCACAGCTTTTTAATCTACTTGTCCACTGACGGACACTTGAGCTATTTCAAGATCCTGGCTATTGTAAACAATGCGGTAATAAACATGGAAATGCATATCTTCTTTTGAATCAGTGATTTGTTATTCTTAGGATATATTCCTACGAATGGGATAGCTGGGTCAAAGGCAGTTCCATTTTAAATTTTTTGAGGAAACGCCATACTGTTTTCCACAGTGGCTGCACCAGTCTACATTCCCACCAGCAGTGCAGGAGGGTTCCCTTTTCTCCACACCTTCACCAGCATTTGTTTGTTGATTTGTTAATGAGCGCCATTCTGACAGATGGGTGTGAGGTGGTAGCTCATTGTGGTCTTAATTTGCATTTCTCTGATGATTAGTGATAATGAACATTTTTTCATATTTCTATTGGCCATCTGTATGTCCTCTTTGAAGAAGTATCTATTCAGGTCCTTTGTCCTTTTTGTGTGTGTGACAGAGACAGAGAGACACAGAGAGAGACACAGATAGAGACAGAGAGGAAGGGAGAGAGATGAGAAGCATCAATTCTTGGTTGCAGCACCTTAGTTGTTCATTGATTGCTTTCTCCTATGTGCCTTGACCAGAGGGCTACAGCAAACCGAGTGACCCCTTGCTCAAGCCAGTGATCTTGGGCTCAAGCTGGTGAGCCTTGCTCAAACCAGATGAACCCATGCTTAAGCCAGCGACCTTGGGGTCTCAAACCTGTGTCCTTTGCATCCCAGTCCGACACTGTATCCACTGCACCACCACCTGGTCAGGACCTTTGTCCATTTTTTATTTGAATTGTTTACTTTCTTGGTAAGTTTTAGAAGTTCTTTATAAATTTTGGTTATTAACCCTTTATCAGATGTATCAGCAAATATGTTCTCCCATTGTGTGGGTTGTCTTTTTATTTTGTTAATGGGGTCTTCTGCTATGCAAAGTCTTTTTAGTTTGATATACTCCCATTTGGGGTTATTTTGTCCTTTATTTCATTCGCCCATGGAGATATATAAGCAAAAATATTGCTATGAGAGATATCAGAGAGTTTATTGCCTATGTTTTCTTCCAAGATTTTTATGGTTTCACAACTTATGTTTAAGTCTTTTATCCATTTTGAGTTTATTTTTGTGAATTGGTGGTCTAGTTTCATTTTTTTGCAGGTAGATGTCTAATTTTCCCAATACCATTTATTAAAGAGACTGTCTTTATTCCATACTCTTGCCTTCTTTGTCAAATATTAATTGACCATAAAGGCGTGGGTTTATTTTTGGGTTCTCTGGTCTGTTCCATTGATCTATATACCTGTTCTTATGCCAATACTAAGATGTTTTTATTACAATGACCTTGTGGTATAACTTGATATATGGAAGTGTGATACCTCCCACTTTCTTTTTCATTTTCTAGATTGCTGAGGCTATTTCGGTTCTTTTTTGGTTCCATATAAATTTTTGGAATATTTGTTCTAGATCTGTGAAGTATGCCATTGGCATTTTAATAGGAATTGCATTGAAGCTATAGTTTGCTTTGAGTAGGATAGACATTTTAATATTTATTCTTCCTATTCATGAATACAGTATATGCTTCCACTTGTTTGTATCTTCCTTGATTTCTTTTTCCAACATCTTATAATTTTCCAAGTACAAGTCTTTTACCTCCTTGGTTAAATTTACTCCGAGGTACTTTATTGTTTTATTGTTGTTGCAATAGTGAAGAGGATTGTTTCCTTAATTTCTCTCTATGACAGTTTATTGTTGGTGTATAAAAATGCAACTGATTTCTGAATATTAATTTTATATCCTGCCACCTTGCCAAATTCATTTATGTAGTTTAATAGTTTTTTGACTGAGACTGTAGGGTTTTTTATGTACAATATCAAATATCAGGTCATCAGCAAATAATGACAGTTTTACTTCTTCTTTTCCAATTTGGATTTCTTTTATTTCTTCTTCTTGTCTGATTTCTGTGACTAGGACTTCCAGAACTATGTTGAATAAGAATGGTAAAAGAGAGCACCCCTGTCTTGTTCCTGATCTTAAGGGAATTACTTTTAATTTTTCTCATTGAGTATGATGTTGGCTGTCAGTTTGTCATATAGGGCCTTTATTATGTTGAGGTATATTCTCTGTATTCCTACTTGGGTCAGAGTTTTGATCATAAATGGATGCTGGATTTTATCAAATGCTTTTACTGCATCTATTGATATAATCATGTGACTTTTATTCTTCATTTTGTTTATGTGATGAATCACATTTATTGATTTGTGAATATTGTAACAACCTTGCCTCCCCAGAATAAATCCCACTTGATCATGATGTATGATCTTTTTAATGTATTGCTGGATCCAGTTTGCTAATATTTTGTCGAGAATTTTAGCATCTATGTTCATCAGGGATATTGGCTATACATTTCTTCCTTAGTAGTGTCTTTACCTGGTTTTGGAATGAGGATACTGCTTGCCTCATAAAATGAGTTTGGAAGTCTTCCTTCCTCTTGAATTTTTAGGAATAGCTTGAAAAGGATAGGTGTTAGTTCTTTGGAAGTTTGGTAAAGTTTGCCTGTGAAACCATTCTGGTCCAGGACTTTTGTTTGCTGGGAGTTGTTTTTTTTTTACATGCATACTTTATTTTATTATTTATCAATAAATTTCTTTTTAAATTAAATTTTAGGAAATACAATAACTGTTGAAACTGAATTACATTTGTTTTTGAAACTGGTGTCTGTTGCCTTGCTATTAGCCTTCTAAACCACTTAATTGACAATGTGGTTCATCAGATAGGCACTCTTGATATTCTTCTAAACAAGACTTTCCTATTGTAAATGGGAAAAAAAATCAATGTTTTTAATCTAAACATATTACTTTCCAGGCCTCTTGTGTTGGAACACATGATTTTCATCAGTCACTTTTCTCCTCTTGGTAGTGGCCATAGAATTATTATTATTATTATTATTATTATTTATAAATAAATTTTTATTTTAATGGGGTGACATCAATGAATCAGGGTACATATATTCAAAGAAAACATGTCCAGGTTATCTTGTCATTCAATTCTGTTGCCTATCCTTCACCCAAAGTCAGATTGTCCTCCGTCACCTTCTCTCTAGTTTTCTTTGTGCCCCTCCCCTTCCCCCTCTCCCCTTCTCCCTCCTTCCTTCCCCCCGCCCCCCGTAACCACCACACTCTTCTCCATGTCTCTTAGTATGGCTTTTATGTCCCACCAATGTATGGAATCCTGCAGTTCTTGGGGTTTTTTTTTTTTCTGATTTACTTATTTCACTCCATATAATGTTATCAAGATCCCACCATTTTGTTGTAAGTGATCCGATGTCATCATTTCTTATGGCTGAATAGTATACCATGGTGTATATGTGCCACATCTTCTTTATCCAGTCTTCTATTTTTTTTTTACAGTGATTAAAGCCTTTAAGCATACTCTTGGCCAATACAGCAAGAATCCATAAAAGAGTAGTGTCCTTAACATGTTTACCAAGTCCAAGTTGGCCCCAACACCATGCCAAATCCCTGAAAACTTGCTGGGAGTTTTTTGATAACTGTTTTAATTTCACTTGTTGTAATCAGTCTGTTTAGGTTTTCTGATTCTTCCAGATTCAGTTTTGGAAGATTGTGTGTTTCAAGAAATTTATCCATTTTGCCTAGGTTGTCCAATCTTTTGGCATATAAATCTTCATAGTATTTTCTTACAATTATTTGTATTTCTGTGGTTCAGTTGTTACTTATCCACTTTCATTTCTAATTTTTTTCTTTGGATCTGTTCTCTTTTTTTCTTGATGAGTTTGGTTAAAGGTGTCAATCTTATTTACCTTTTCAAAGAACCAGCTCTTGGTTTCATTGATCTTTTATAATTTTTTAACCTCTATGTCATTTATTTACATTCTGATCTTTATTATTTACTTCATTCTACATCCTCTGGACTTTATTTGTTGTTTTTTTTTCTAGTTCTTTTAGGTGCAGAGTTAAGTTGTTTATTTGAGCTTTTTCTTGCTTCTTAAGTTATGCTTATAATTCTATGAACTTTCCTCTCAGGACTGCTTTTGCTGTGTCCCATAGATTTTGGATTGTTGTATGCTCATTTGCATTTGTTTCAAGGAAATTTTTATTTTTTCTTAATCACATTGGCACATTTGTTATTTAATAACATGCTATTTAGCCTCCAAGTGTTTGAATGTTTTTCAGTTTTTCTATTGTACTTTATTTGTTTTATGCCATTGTGATCAGAGAAGATGCTTGATATTATTTCAATCTTCTTAAATTTATTGAGACTTGTTTTGGGTCCTAACATGTGGTCTATCCTAGAAAATGTACCATGAGCACTTGAAAAAAATGTATATTCTGCTGCTTTGGGGTGAAGTGTTCTGAAGATACCAATTAAATCCCATTGATCTAGTGCAGTGATTCTCAACCTTTCTAATGCCATGACCCCGCAATACAGTTCCTCATGTTGCAGTGACCCCAAACCAAAAAATAATTTTGGTCGCTACTTCATAACTGTAATTTTGCTACAGTTATGATTCGGAATGTAAATACCTGATATGCATTATGTATTTTCTGATGGCCTTAGGCGACCCCGCCAGGGTTGCAACCCACAGGTTGAGAACCGCTGATCTAGTGCGTCATTTAAGGCCACTGTTTCTTTGTTAATTTTCTGTCTGGAAGATCTATTCATTGGTGTTAGTGGGGTATTAAAATCCCCTACTATTATAGTATTGTTGTCAATCTCACCTGTTATATCCATCAAAATCTGCTTTGTATATTTAGGTGCTCCTAAATTGGCTCCATAAAAATTTACAATAGTTATATCCTCCTGTTGGATTGCTCCTTTTATCATTATGTAGTGACCTTCTTTATCCCTTACTATAGCCTTTGTTTTAAAGACTATTTTCTCAGATATAAGTATTGCTACTCCAGCTTTTTTTTTTTTTTTTCCTTTTGCATGAAATACTCTTTTCAACCATTCACTTTCAGTCTATGTGTATCTTTGTTCTGAGGTGGGTCTCTTGTAGACAGCATATGTATAGGTCCTGTTTTCTTATCCATGCAGCTACCCTATATCATTGATTGGAGCATTTTATCCATTTATATTTAAGGTTACTATTGATATATACTTATTTATTGCCATTTTTTTCTTTAAACCTATAATCCTCTTTCTATTTCTTTTTTCCTTTGCTCTTTTTAAAGCAGACCCCTTAACATTTCTTGCAGTACTGGTTTGGTTGCAATAAATTTCTTCAGTTTTTTCTTATCTGGGAAACTTCTTATTTCTCCTTCAATTTTAAATGATAGCCTTGCTGGATAAAGTATTCTTGGTTGTAGGTTCTTGTTTTGCATCACTTTGAATAATTCTTGCCAATTTCTTCTGGCCTGAAGTGTTTCTGTTGAGTCTGATGTCATTCTTATGGGTGCTCCTCTGTAGGTAATTGACTGCTCTTCTCCTGCAGCTTTCCGTATTCTTTTTTTTTTTTTTTTTTGGCTCTTAATTTTGGTATTTTAATTATGATATGTCTTGGTGTAGGCCTCCTTGGGTTCATCTTTAATGGAACTCTCTGTGCTTCTTGAACTTGTGTGACTTTTTCCTTCATCAATTTAGGGAAATTTTCAGCTATGATTTTTTCAAACAGGTTCTCTATCCCTTGTTTGTTCTCTTCTCCTTCATGAACCCCTATGATGTGGATGTTGTTTCTCTTCATATTGTCACAGAGGTCTCTTAGAGTTTTCTCACTCTTTTTGAGTGTTTTTTTGTTTTGTTTTTGTTTTTGTTTTTTTGCTGCTCTGCTTCTGTTTATCTTGTCTTCTAAATCACTGATTCAATCCTCTGCTTCATCCAGCCTGCTATTGATTCCTTCTAGTGCAGTCTTTATTTCTGAAATTGTACTTGTCATTTCTGACTTGTTCTTTTTACTACTTCAATGTCCTTTTTGATGCTTACTATCTCTTTGTTTAAGTTTCCATCATGATCATCCATTGTTGCTCTAAGACCCTTGAGCATCCTAAAAATCATTATTTTAAACTCTGTGTCTGGTAGTTTGGTTACTTCCATTTCATTTAGTTCTTTTTCTGAGGATTTCTCTTGTTGATTCATTTGGGTCATATATCTTTGCCCATTTTGTCTGTGTATTAAGTAGCACTGTGTGACTTTGAAATTTGTTGTGGTCTTTATGAGGAAGATGGGCTCAGTGGTACTGACCACCTGGCCACCTGAGTTCCTTGCTCTAGGAATGCTTCTTGAGGGTAGTATTTACCCTCCTGTTGTATGTGAGTGTTGAATGCAGTTGGTCCTTTCATGGGTGTGGTTATCCCTTCAGGCTGGCTGGCACTAAGGATCAACCTTGATCATGTGTATTAGACACTGCGAAGTGTCTGTACTGTAGGGTGTATTTATTCTCTGCAGTGTCTGGTGCCTGCTGCGTTTCTCCTTTGGGCACACTGCTTGTGTAGTTAGCTGAGTCTAGCCTTGGTGCTGTCTGCCACCCACTACGGTTGTGTTGGTTCTGGGTCTTCTTGGGTTGGCATCAGCTGTTGTTTGTAATTTGTCGTGGGCTACCTGTCTGGAGCTACTGCTCTGTTCACTGTTAGTGTCTGTGTTTTCTATGCCTGGGTAGTGTGGGAGAAGCCCATCTTTGTATGAGAATCAGCTTTCTTCTGCTTAGAGATGACCAAAGTTCCATAAAAGCCCCAAATTCCATAAGATTTGCCTCCACTTTTCAGCTTCTCTACTTCCTCTTGAAACCGCATGGTCTTCCCATAGAGTCTTCTGCAGAAAGACTGTATTGGGGGCTCAAACTGGCCTCACACAGCCAACCCCTCTACAGGTTGCAAGTTTAATGGGTTAGGATAGCTGAGGTTGTAAATACAACATTAGTGGGACCCCCTACTTCAGGTGTCTCTTGGTCAGGAGCTCAGTACAGGAAAGTAGCCCCTACTCCACAGCCTAATCCCTCAGACACTGCTAGATACTCCAATTCAATTTCTCCCCAGCAAGGCGAGCAGCAGGTTCAGATTGAGTGGGGCTGACAGTCTTCTCTGCAGTTCTTCCAGCTGGGGAGCCCCTGGCCTCAGGAAGAAAGACTGAGAGTGTCCTCCCCTAGGGCTGACTGTGCCACCCCAGGAAGTGGCTAAGCCCCTTGACTGGACCCAACAATAGGTCCATGGGGACCCACACTTTAAATTTCCATGCTCCAAGTCTCTCTCCCTTCCCCTTGTAGAACCTAGCCCAGCACCTGGGCTGGCTGACTGTGAAGCTCCACCCTGTCCAATGTGCATGAGCCACTGTGCTGGTGTTGACCACAGATAGTGGAACTCGCCTCAGCTGGGCATCATGTCTGATGAGCCCTCCCTTAGGACACCCCACAAGCAAGGGTCATTAGGTCCTGAACTGATGTTCTCTGAAGTTGGCCACTGGATGTTCTATCCCTGGGCCTCCCTGGGGGAAAACCAGTGCAGACCAGTGGGGGACACTGCCTGTGACTGGCCCTCAGCAACCTTCTTGGAGCTATAAGCAATCCAGAGTTTGTGGCTGCCTCTGCTTGGCCCAGTTGCATGTGGAAATACCAAGCCACAAACCTAGGCTAGCTTTTACCCACACTGGACCTGGAAGAAGGCCAGCAAAAAGCCAAGGTTTTGTGAGCCCTGCTTCCTGCAGCTTCTGTCTGCTGGCTGCTTGTTGGGCTCAGCCACTGAAATAAAATTTCTGGTAGAGTCTAGAGCTTGGGGTGATTCAGGGATCAGGAAGGGTGGTTTCTGCCCCTGGGCTCCACATGTCAGTCTTTCCAGACTTTTTTTCATAGATCTCAGTAGGGTATGGCCCCAGGAGTCCAGTGGGTGTGGCCTCTGAGACCCAGAGATGTGGTTGTCCCACAGTTTAGTCAGTATCTCCTGAGTCCCCCGTGAGGCAGAAGCACCAGTTATAGACTCGAGAGCATGTTGTGGGGGGAAGCTCTGACCTCAATGCCAGAAAACTGAGTCATTGACGGGCATCCTGCTTCCTGGATTCTCAGAAAACCCAGTCTCCATAGATTGAGGCAGGAGAGATTCCCAAGGTTGGGGCAGTTGCTTTCCTCCAGGCTGATGCCACAGGGAGGGGACTGCTCTTCACAAGAAAGATGACGACTGCAGTGTTGGAGAATAAATCACCACAGGGGTTTCGGTGGTCATCCCCATAGTGTCTCTCCCTGGGCCTCCAACTTCACACTCTCCTTACATAACTAGTCCTCTCAGCCCTCCCTCCACGGGAGTCCTGGGTGAGTGGCTGTGAATGAGATTTTTTGCGCTGGCCTTTTAAGATGGAGCCTGCATCTCTGAGAGTTCCAGTCTCTTTCTCACAGACAGAAACCCAGCACTTTTCACTGCCAAATGCTATGTGGGTGCCTCTTCTAGGCTCTGGGGCTCTAAGCTGGGGTGCTGGCCTGGAGCTGACAACCCTCCCCTCTCAGGGCGACCCTCCCTGCAGTGAGAATCCCTCTGGACTCTCCTTCAGTGCTTGCTCCTGGGAGGGAGGCAGCCCTTTCCACATCTCTGCCCTTCCTATCAGTCTCCTTGTGGCGTCTTCTGTGATCCTTGTTTATAGACTCTTCTTCATTTAGTCTAAAGTTGGTTTTTCAAGATGATTGTTTTTAAATTAAGTTGTAATCCAACTTGATCCTGGGAGGTGACAACCTACTCTGTCACCATCTTGGAATTGCATCTGAGCCTTTGAAACCAAGAGGAATTGTAGATGTTTTCAGATCACATTACTGTTGTTGCAGATACATGAAGATGTCATTTATGGTCATCACTACTTGAAAATTATTGTTGTTGTTAGGCCTGTCATAATTTGATATCACATGTGCATTCATAAAGAAGCGCATAATAGGCCTGACCTGTGGTGGCGCAGTGGATAAAGCGTCGACCTGGAAATGCTGAGGTCGCCGGTTCGAAACCCTGGGCTTGCCTGGTCAAGGCACATATGGGAGTTAATGCTTCCAGCTCCTCCCCCCTGTCTCTCTCTCCCTCTCTCTTTCCTCTCTAAAATGAATAAATAAAATAAAAATTTAAAAAAAAAAAAAGAAGCGCATAATATAACTCAGTTTTTAAAATATTTTGATAACTGTATTTTAACAGAACTGGTTTCCTTTGCAATCCTATGCATTTTATTTAATGAATTAATGTCTTATTCTGAAAAGGGACTTATATGTTCCACTATTAAAGGATCCCTGTCAGTCAAAAGACATGGGAAGTTGGAGAGCTATTTAGGAGGTCAACGTGGCACGACCTAGGTGGGTGTGCTAGGGTGAAGGGGAAGATGGTGTCTGCTGTAATTCCTGGGGTATGGTTCATGCAAGTGGAAGAACAGTGGAGCCCTGGTATTTCACTGAAGACAGACAACACTAGAAGAAGGTCACAAGAACATCCATGGATAAAGTGCAAGGGCTTTAGTTAATTGACTTAGAGGCATCCAGTTCAGCCACTTTTCTCACTTTGGGGGTCTCAGTCAAGTTGCATATAATTGAGAAACATCAGTAAGTTTGGTGTCACCATGACAGATATATTCACATACATTGATATATAGGGATCTATTCACAAAAAAATTCCCAGATACAAAGTATTTTTAATATTCACAAATGAAACAGTTATGAAAAAGTCTGCTGTTTCCTCTATATTATAAGATTATATTACCAGGGGATTGAATTTCTTTTCCTAAAGGATTCCAGTTTTCATTTAAAACTTCAGTTAAGTGTTGGAGTCATCACCCAATGTCTTCCCTATGTCCCAGTTCTATTCTATTCATTTAAGAGCAAAAAGTTCTACCTCTCCTCAAAAAGTCAGGATGGCATCAACCCAAACAGCCTCATTATTTCTATTGCTACACATGAGCAACATATTGACTTTGCCAAAATAATTAAACAAACTTGAATCATGAGTCACTAGCCAGAGTTTCTTTGGTGACTTCATCCACACCTCCCGCCAGCTCTCCCATCTGGCATCTGGCCAGGCTGGGGCTGTAAACAGTGGAGTTTAAACTTAGTGTATGTTTCCATTCCTAGCTACCTTTAAAATCGAATTAGCCTTCTTAACACTAATACATTCAGAATAAAGTTTTCAATATGAGAGTATTATGTTAAGTGAAATAAGTCAGAGAGAGAAAATATCATATCATTTCATTTATATGTGGAATCTACAAATCAAAGCAAATGAAGAAACAAAGCAAAACAGAAACAGACTCATAGACACAGAGAATAAGCTGAAGGTTGCCAAAGGGGAAGGGAGTGAGTGCATGGGAATAAATACACTTTAAAATAAGTAGATAAATAAGAGAATCAGGGTATCTAAGTCCTGGTTTGCCCTTGGCTCTGCAGAACTTGATAGAAATTCTCATTTTCTGATATTTTTCCTTTTGCTTGTGGAAAGAATACTTCAGGCAAGAATAAATTCAAAAGCTGGTAGATAATATTTGAGAAAAAGTGTTATTTCTTGCCCTCATTTTTCTTTTTTATTTTAATTTTATTTCTTAATTGAATTTATTGAGGTACAGGTTCAGCTGTGCAACTCAACAAAACATCTGCACACTACATCGTCCATCACCACAAGCAAGCTCTCCTTCATCCTTATTTCCCACCCTATCCCCTCCTCCACCTACCCCCCTTTCCCTCTGGCTAAACCACTTGTAGAAATATAGCTTAAGAATGCTGAAACACTTATTCAAAAGAATATAAGCAGCCCTATGTTCATTGCAGCATTATTTATAATAGCCAAGATCTGGAAACAGTCCAAGTGCCCATCAGTAGATGAGTGGATGAAAAAGCTGTGGTATATTTATACAATGGAATACTATGCAGTCATAAAAAATAAGGAAATCTTACCTTTTGTGACATCATGGATGGACTGGAGAATATTATGCTGAGTGAAATAAGCCAGGCAGAGAGACAAGTACCAGATGATCTCAGTCATATGTAGAATCTAATGAACAAAATAAACTTGTCCCTATCTTTCTCAGGTGTTCATGTACATTGTGCCAACACTAAGTCTATTGCAATGACTTTCTTTTTGTTTGTTTGTTTTCTTTTGCCTACTCACCAGGCCCCAAATTTTCTTGGAGGAAAAATCCCAGAGAAATCAAAACCATGGAGAATTTTTTTAAGTCTCCCCACATCAAAAACTCTATGACTATTTATGATATGCTCAGTGAAATCCATTTCAGTTGTCCTGCCTTCAATTTCCAGAATTTAATACAAAATGTGAATATTTTATTTGATTAATGTATCTATTATTACTTTTGATCATGTGCTTAAGACAAAAAAGAATTTTTTAAGGCATAAACTACTATAAATAGGCTAGGTTTTGAGAGAGTCATTTCTCCTTCATACTCTAAAGCATTTCAACAAAAACTTTTTTTTTTTAATTTTCCAGATTAAAATCTTGTCTGGCCACCCAAACTGCCTGGCAGGAGGATGGATTTGACCAGGTGACTAGACAGACACATTCCTCAAACTTTACTTTTTCAACTTCCTATTACCTAAATGATAGCAAGTAAATGTTGAAGTAAGAGAGAACTTAAAAAAAAAAAAATAAGGTGTACTTGCAAATAACCTGCCTGACACATTGTGATCTCTACTATAGGGTAGAGAAGGCATATTTGCTTAAATTGTTTATCTAACAAAGCATTTGCAAAGCTTCAAAACATAAACCAGCAAAAAAGAAAAACTATGCCTCATGGTCTGATACCAGACCACAGGAAGAGAGGTGCCCCAGAAGCAGATAAGCCAGCTCTCTAACAATCTCTGAAATCTCCTTCCCCACCCTCCCTCTGGTCTCTCAGACAGTTGGTTTCTTTCTTTTTTTTTAAATTAAGTGAGAGGTTGGGAGGCAGAAACAAACTTCTGCATGCACCCTGACTGGGATGAATCTGGAAAACCCACTAGCGGGAGATGCTCTGCCCATCTGGTGCTCTGTTCCATTGCTCAGCAACCAAGCTATTTTAGCACCTGAGGCAAGGCCATGGAGCCATCCTCAGCACCAGGGACCAACTTGCTAAAACCATTTGAGCCATGGCTGCAGAAAGGGAAGGGAGAGAGGGTGGGGCAGGAGAGAGAGTGTGAGAGAAAGAGAGAGAGAGAGAGAGAGAGAGAGAGAGAGAGGAGAAAGGGAAGGGGTGGAAAAACAGATGGTAACTTCTCCTGTGTGCCCTGACCGGGAATTGAAGGCAGGACTTCCGCACGCTGGGCCAAAGCTCTACTGCTAAGCCAACTGTCCAGGTCCTGACAGCTGGCTTCATTCTCATGGGTGACCTTTACTTACCGTGCTAGAACCAGAGTCACTTACAGTTCAGATATTTGCACCTTCTCAGCACCAAGGCAAGAAAATAAAAAACCTCTTCTTCCCTTCTACAAGCTTCTGCTTTTTAAAATGACAAGAAAAGTCTCTGATTGGCCCACTCTTGGACATATACCCATTTTCAGACTAATTATTGTTTCTGAGGAGTATGGTGCTCTGATTGGCCTAACTCATGCCAACTTCCTGCCTAGTGACAAGCACAGGGTCACGGAATTGGGGCCAAATTTTAAAAGTATAACTCCCTTTTGAATCATATATTAGACCAACAATGTCCCAAAATACAATGTCAGAAGGAAAAGGAACTGCTAAGCAAACAAATAATAAATGCTCACCCATTTATGTGGCGATCATGATTCTACAGTCTTTACCAGGTAAGATGGTGCCCTGGTTTGACATTTAAGATGCCAGAGATCAATGTAAATTACTTTATATCAAAGACCTTGTTCCTCCCCCAGAAAAAATTATAAGTATGTGAATCATTAACAAATGATGCAACAAGGAAAGAAATAATTCTAAATGGCAGGGGAATGGGGTGATGTAGTCAATGGGTACAAAGTTTCAATTATGCACTTTCAGTTATGAATAAGCTTGGAAAATTTAATGTACAGCATGGTAACTATATATAGTTAATAATACTGTTTTGTACATTTGAAATTTGTTAAAAGAGTAGACCTTAAATATTCTCAACACACACACACACACACACACACACACGGTGACTATGGGAGGTGATGAATGTGTTAATTAATTTGATTGTGGAAATATGTCACAATGTATATGTGTATCAAAACATCATGTTGTATACCTTAAATGTATACAGTTTTTGTCAGTTGTGCTTCAAGAAACTTGGAAAAAATAAATTGATATAGCTCTTTTTTAAGTTTTCACAAAAAAGAAATAATTCTATAGTGACATTAGGTGAACTACCCTCCCTGATATTCAAGTAGTGTTCCTAGAGGTAAGATGGTGCCCTGGTTTAAAACAAACCATTGAAAGATTCTTTTCCTCGTCATTTATAATAGTTTACATGAATATTTTTAAATATTCATGTAATAACTATTTAATAACCTTTTTGCATAAAAATAAATGCTCTAGAATTATTCTAAGTCAGCAGTGCCCATAACACCAAATGAAAGTACTATAAACATGTGTTATATTAGTGGGAATGGCTATTTCCTTCATCACACGACAGAACTGGGAAATGCAAAGAGCCGACCTGAAGGAGTCTCCCACTCGGTGCTGGGCACCACAACCAATGACACACGGGACTCTGAACCACAGCAGCTGGAGGCTGCACACCCCCATAGGCAAGTGGCTTCACCCCTCTGGACCATCCTTTCCTGGGCAGTAAAAATGATAGAATTGGGGTAGACAAACTTAAAATTGTTTTTCAGTTCCAAAATGATATGATTCTAACAGGAAATTAGTTAGCATAATTGGGACATAAAAGAGCCATTTGTTTTATAACTTAGGGTAAAGCCAATTGTCAGCTTCTCGTTTATGACACATTTACACAGAGCCCCTTCCTGCCCTCTGGGCCAGGTGTCGGGCACAGGATGAGTACACCACAGTCTCTGTCTTCCTGGAGCACACAGGCTGGGTGTGTGGAGGGGAGACAGGCATGTAAAAAGATCATTAAAACACAATATCATTGCCTGACTAGTGGTGGTGCAGTGGATTGTCAGTCCCTGGATGCTGAAAGTCGTGGTTGAAACCCCGAGGTTGCTGGCTAGAGCTCAGGCTTGTCAGCTTGAGCGCAGGCATGCGAACCTGAGTGCAGGGTCACTGGCTGGAGTGCAGGATCATCAACACAATCCCCAAGTCTCCAGCTAGAGCCCAAAAGCTGCTGGCTAGAAGCCCAAGGCCGCTGGCTTGAGCAAGGGGTCACTGGTTCAGCTAGAGCCTCCTGGTGAAGCCACATATTAGAAGCAATCAATGAACAACTAACGAGATACAACTATGAGTTGATGCTTAAAAAAAAACCCCACAATGTCACAAGAGCTCTGGGAGAGTAGCAGACGAGGAGCATGGGGTGACAGTGAGTAACTCACCTGGGAGAGGCCTAGCAGAAGAGGTGCTATTCAAGACGAGCCTAGAAAGGTGAATGCAATAGATCATCTGGGCAGATGGCCAAGGCTGAGAAAGAAAACCTGGGCAGGGAGAAAGCATGTGCCGAAGGAGACCACGGTGTTCTGAGAAAGGAAGTCTGGTAAGAGTGGGACAGCTGTGGGGACTTTCTCCTCCTGACAGGAAGAGCCACTGAAGGTCTTCACACGGGACAGGAATGCTTAGACACGCTCAGATCTGCCTTATGGAAGCTCCCTGGGAGCAGTAGGGGAGTATCAAGGGAAATGGGCCTGGTCTCATTAAGGCAGGGGCAAGGGAGAGAGAAGACAGGTGCTACTGAAGGAGGAGAAGGTTTTCCCAGGGCCCAGGAACGGAATTACATTTACCCTGTTGGGGAGGGAAAACTTGTAACCTCTTATAACCTCTTAGGTTCAGTACCTAGCTCTGTGTTAATTAAACTAACAACAGACAAACAGGAGAAAAGACACACAGCTTTTGTTAATATTTGCATGCATAGGAGTTCACAGAAATAAAGTGAAACTCAAAAAAGCAGTCAGACTCAAAGGCTCACATTCCATTTTAACAAAGGAAAGGGGGTTTGGGCTTCAAGGGAGGATAAATCATGGGGAAGTGACTAGGAAATGGAGAGGCAGCTAATGAGAGATGAGTTAGATGAGCAAATTGTGTTAGGCAAGTTTACCTCGATGTGGACTTTGTCTTGCTCTTCCCTTTCTGGTGATGTGGGCCGGTAACTTCACAAAGGGAAATTTATGTCGAAAGAAAATAAAGTAAAATCAGTCAAAACACACAGTTTGCTAGATGGTGTAAGTACTATGGAGGAATACAGAAGTGGAAGGGCTATAGACAATGTCAGTAGTAGCTTGCACTTCTTCATTTATTTTTTTAATGAAGAAGTTGAAGGATTTATTAGTAAACTTTCTTGTCTTACTGCAAGGCTGCTGCTTCAACAAGATAAAAATAGCACTAGCAAACTCAGTATATTGCAAAATTATGATAGTATTGTTTGTCACCTAACACTATAACAACTAACAGAAACTTTTCTCCACTGCCATTTATTTCCAATGGAAAGATCATTATTTTGACCCAAAACAGAGATGGATGTAAGCAAGTGACAATATTCTATATGGCTTATGACAATGTTATACTTGAATTACATAATTTTGATAACTAGATTTTACCACATATAATTTCAGGATTATTCTGAATAGTATAACCGTAGCTTAGCCTAAAAAGCATAGGGTGTTGTGGAAAAGATACCTATTGTGTTTATCTGCAAGCATTAGAAAGTTAAGGAGGATTTTCTCCAGGTGGCATTATTGTACTTTCTTTTTCCACTGATGCAGTATTACTAAAAGTTGTTCTTTTAAATCTTCTATCCACCAATAATGTAAGACAACTATGCTAGATTAAGGTGTTTCATGTCACTTTATTTAGGAGGGTTCCATATTCACTCTTCAATAGAGTTTATGTATTTCTGATATGCTTCCTTACTCACAAATTCATCTAGTTCTGAAGGGTCATTCAGTGTCATCTTGATCAGCCAACCATCTTCATAACAAGATTTGTTGCCAAACCCTGGATTTTCTGCAAGAGCTTCATTCATTTCAGTTACTTATCCCAATAGAGGAGATTACAGTTCACTAGTAGCTTTCACCCTTACCAAAGCACCAAACTCACCTTCCTTGTTCAATTTTGTCCTAATTTCAGGCAGACTTCATACAATAAACAACATCTCCCAAAGCTTCGTGTGCAAAGTGGCTGATTCCCACTATTGTTTACCATGTTCTGTTGTTACCCATTCATGTTTCTCTGTGAAGTTGTGCAGAGAGAATCTATTGGGGCAGGTGCACAGCTTTCAGAGGGTGCCGGGTACCCTCAGGCCCCAGGGACAAGTGCAGGCAGGCTGTGGCCGCACCCAGGCTGTGGCAGGCTGCAGGCCAGCCCTGTAAGCCTCACTGAGAAGGTGACATTAAGTTAAGACCCAAAGGATGTGAAGGAGCAAGCCAGACAGTTTCTGGAGGAAAGATCATTGCAAACAGAATAAACAGCCAGAGCCAGGACCCTGAAGCAGGAGCGCAGCTGGTGTGCGTGGAAAGCAAGAATTCCTGTGGCAGGAGAGGAATGGACAAAAGGAGGAGGAGAGTTGGTCAGAGAGTGGGCACAAAGCCAGATCCTGCTGGGCCTTACACACACAGAACTTTTGCTTTTACCGTGAGTGAGCTGGCAAAGCAAAGCAGGCTTTGAGCAGAGGCGTGATGTGGTCTGACTCATGCTGCAGCAGGATCACTCTGGCTGCGGGGTCAAGGGTGGGCAGAAGCAGGGAGCGCCGTTAGGAGGCGGCCACAGGACAGGGAGTGGGTGGCAGCTGAGCAGCGGTGAGGAGAGGCTGGGTTCTGAATGTTGAGTAAAGGTAGAGCCAAGAGGATTTCCTGGCCGTCTGAATGTGGAATGAGTCCAGGGTTTTTGGCCTGAGTCACAGGAAAGATGGAGTTGCCGTCATTTGAAATGGGGAAGACTGCGGGCAGATCAAGCCAAACAAAAGAACCTGGAACAAGGGAGACTGGGGCAAAGCGCTGGACGGAAATTGTGTCTCCCGTTTTTCTTTCACCTGTTCTGGGAGCAAGTTGTTTTTAGCTTTAGTTGGAAAAGGTAAGTTAGATGTTTCCTCCTTCCCTACTTAAATGAATGAACAAGCCTGACCTGTGGAGGCGCAGTGGATAAAGCATCAGCCTGGAGAGCTGAGGTAATCGGTTTAAAACCCCAGGCTTGCCTAGTTAAGGCACATAGGAGAAGCAACTAAGAGTTAATGCTTCCTGCTCCCCACCCCACCCCGCCTTTCTCTCTTTCTCTCCTGTCTCTAACATCAATAAATAAAAGCTAACAAAACAAAACAAAAAGGATGAGTGAGAGTATCGAATTACCAGGTCCTTGCCAAATGTCAGCAGTGTCTGGCACCAACTGCATCGAAGCTAGTATATCACTCTGGGCACAAACAGGGAAGATCCAGCTCACTGCGATGGAATCCGAAGGCTGGATCTAACCGGGAAACCCGGTTGGCGCTATCAGCCACACTGCCTGGCATTTCTGCAACGTTTTGATTTCTCTCTGAGTAAACCTTTAGTTAATTCCACTTGGTGCTTGGCTTCTTCCGTCACAACTGAGAACACTTTTTCTTCCTACAGGACCACCAATGGGGCCAGGAGAAGACCTGTGGGCACAACATGACCAGGCTGATCAGAAGTTGGGAGAACTTTTTCCCTCCTAGTTTTATTAAGATCTAATTGACATATAACATTGTGTAAAGTTTAAAGCATACAATGTGATTAAATGTATGTATTTGATAAATGTATGTATTATGAAATGTTTACCACAGTAAGGTTACTTAACACATCACACAGTTACCATTTTGTTGTAGTTGTTGCTATGGTGACAACATTAAACCTCAGCTCTCATAGCAACTTTCAACTATACAATATAGTATTGTTAACCCTAGTTGCTGTGCAGTGCATTACATCCCTGAAACTAATTTACCTTATAACTGGAAGACTGTACCCTCACAATAATATCTCCTCGTTTCCCCCACCCTTAAGTCCCTGGAAACCACCATTCTTACCCTCTGTTTCTATTAGCTCAATAATTTTAGACTCCACATATAAGTGAGATCATGGGATATTTGTCTTTCTCTGTCTGACTTATTTCATTTAACATAATGCCCTCAGGGTCCACCCATATTGTTGCAAGTGGCAAGGTTTCCTTCTTTTCTATGGCTAATATTCCATTGTATATGCATATGCCACATTTTCTTTATCCATTCATCTATGAATGGACACTTAGGCTGTTTTTCATGTCTTGGCTCTTGTGACTAATGCTGCAATTAATATGAGAGTACAAATACCTCTTCAGTACAGTGATTTCATCTCCTTTGGGTACATACCAAGATGTAGAATTACTGGACCATAGGGTAGTTCTATTTTGAATTTTTTGAGGAACCTTCATACTGTTTTTTGTCATGGCTGTACCAATCTACATCCAACAACAGTGCACCAAGATGTTTTTTATCCACATCTTCGCCAGCATTTGTAATCTCTGGTGTTTTGGGAAATAGCCATCCTAACAGGTGTGAGGTGAAATCTTACTGTGGCTTCGGTGTGTATTTCCCTGATGATTAGTCGTGTTGAGTGCTTTTGCATGTACATGTTAGCTATTTGTATGTCTTCTTTGGAAAAATGTCTGTTCAAGTACTCTGCCCATTTTTTAACCTGATTGGGTTTTTTATGTTTGTTTGTTTTTGTTTTTATTCATTTAGAGAGAGAGAGAAGAGACAGGGGGGAGGAGCTGGAAGCATCAACTTCCATATGTGCCTTGACCAGGCAAGCCCAGGGTTTCGAACCAGCGACCTCAGCATTTCCAGGTCGATGCTTTATCCACTGCGCCACCACAGGTCAGGCCAGGTTTTTTTGCTATTGATTTGTATGAATGTCTTATATATTTTGGATATTAACATTATCAGATATATGGTTTGCAAATATTTTCTTCCATTCCATAGATTGCCTTTTCATCTCTTTCATCGTTTCTTTTGCCCTGAAGAAGCTTTTTAGTTTGATGTAGTTGCACTTTCTGAATTCTCCTGTTGCTTATGCTTTTGGTGTCATGTCCAAAAAAAAAAAAAAATCATTGCTAAGACCAATGTCAAGAAGCTTTTTCCCTATATTTTCTTCTAGTTTTACAGTTTCAGTTCTTATGTCTAAGCTCCATCCATCTCACATTCATTTTGTAAGTGATATAATGTAAGGTCCATTTCATTCTTGTGCGTGTGGATGTCCAATTTTCCCAGCATCATTGGGCAAACTGAAGAGACTATTCCTTCCCCAACTGAGTGTTCTTGGCAGTTAGAGACCTCTTCATTGAACCTTTATGAAAATCAACAAGAAATATGCCAAGACTACCTGACATTCAAATCCGTTTGTCTTCTGGGGAAAAAAAAATCACTGTATTTAGACACTGCCCTCTGAAGAACATTTGGCTTATATTATACAATTTCAGCACTGAGCTCCTTTTAAAAAATCATCAAGCTAATGAATTTACAGATGGTGAGAAAGAGTCCATAGTTTAGCCAGAGTTATGAGCTAGTTGGTGGCAGAGTTGAAATAAATATCCTCACCCTGCTGACCGTCACAGCGGACCTCCAGGACCATGCTGTGCACTCAGCACAGGCCACAGGTGGGCCAAGAAATAGCACAGCCCACCAGTCCTTGCAGAGAGAAGACTGTGAACCTGCTCCTTATAGATCTAGTTAAAATGATGTTTGAACAAGACTTTTATAGCTCTCTCTGGAAACATCCTAAATTGCTATTATTATTTTGACCTATGAGACTTCAGAGTCGCTGCCACCCCCAGAGCGTGTGGTCACACTATACAGCACCTCCTCCGTCGCGCTTCTCCATGACTGGGTTTCGTCAGTAGCGTGATATGAGAAGGGTTGAGAAGGTTCCCATTATTTTTTATATTTTATTTTTTTATAATAACCTTAAAACAGATCAATGTTGGTGACCTCTACTTTGCAGCCCCATCAACCCCTTGACGATAGTTCATGTGACCTAGAAAGCATGGCTGAGGGTCATATTAGACCCCATCCCCACTCCAGCGCTAGTGGGGAAGCTCGGTGTGGAACGCTGTGGGAACGGAGAGAACGTCCATCACAGGCATCAGCCTCACCGTGACGTGACTCTGTCAGGTATACTTGGGCTCTATGAGGAAGGCGGAAACCTAACACCCTTCAAACTGCGATTGATTTTCTCGTAGTCTATGTTTAAAATTGCTCTGAAGACCTGTGGTGGCGCAGTGGATAAAGCGTCGACCTGGAAATGCTGAGGTCGCCGGTTCAAAACCCTGGGCTTGCCTGGTTAAGGCACATATGGGAGTTGATGCTTCCTGCTCCTCCCTCCCTTCTCTCTCTCTCTGTCTCCTCTCTCTCTCTCTCCCTCTCTCTCTCCTTTCTAAAATGAATAAATAAAATAAAAATTTTAAAAATAAATAAATAAAATTGCTCTGAAACTCTAAAATACTTGTAGCGTTTCTTGAAGTCTTTCTTCCCTTGCTCTAGGTCCATTTTCTTAAGTCTTCTAGATTCCTTTTTTTTTTTTTAATCTCAGGAATCAGACTGTGTAAGCTGGCATGAAGAATGTGTTCAATAAATATGTGTTGAAAGAATTACCATAGTTAAAGGTTATAAGTCATACAACAAAATAAGATGTTATCATGCTTATTATTGCCTTTAACTGAACGGTACAGAGGAGTTTCCTAAGTTGCAAGAAAAACAGTAAATGAGTTCATTCAACAAAACAAAACAGGAAGTATTTTGTAAAATGTTAAATGGTTTTGAAAAGTTAAGTGATTGAATTGTTTTAAACAATGGATTGACTGAGATGGAATTCACAGGTACCATAATGCTTTATCAACAGAATAGTGCAATGTGATAGGTAGAGGGTTTTTTTAATAATCCACAAAACAACCAAATGGTAGAATGTCTCAATCAATGCTTTATTATTGTGTCCAAGGGTGATGTAAAACTGCACTTACTGTAACATTTGAAACATTGGCGAAGACCTCTAGCTAGAAACGGCAACTGTAAACTAGATCAGCTTACACACCTTGACCCACCATGAACTCTCATGACTATGAGGAAGATTGTATGCTACATACTTGATTTATTTCAGAGTTATGTACTTAGAAGTTTCACCTCTACGCTTATATTTAAGCTCCTCTACTTCTTTCTAAAGGGAAATGAGAGGTCCACAGGGTGTCATGCCATATGGATATGCAATCAATGTTAACCCCAAATAACTTTTAAAAATACGCTTTTTTATAAGAACAAGCATTTGTTACTCTTTGAATACTCAGTAGTGAGCATTCATACATACAAACACACACATACACATACACACAATCAAATTAGTCAAAATTAACTAATTAGTCAATTAACCACCCTACAAATTAACCAAATTAGTCAATTTGGTGAATATTGAATATTCACCAAAACAATACCATAAGAATTATTCTAGCCTGGTTTCCTGCCCCTTTAACATACAACCAATTTCACACACAAACAACAATTTTATGCCTGTCAATGAAATTCTGGGAATGCTATACTGTATTTATAAATACATATTTGTACTGCTTACCCATCCTTCCATTTTCTTCTTTATTGTTAAAAACTATGCTAAGCTGTCCTTTCATACATTACTGTGCCGGGATCCACATGAAACCTCACTATTCCTTGATTGGAGCATACAGATAACTTCACAAGCCTCAGCCCCATTGCAGTTGGGCATGGCCATGTGACCAGTGGGCTGTGAGAGGGGTGTGTCATTTCTGGGATGAAGCACAGAACAGCCCAGGTGGGGTCCTCCAGGGTGATGAGGAAGCAACATGCTCGGCGGGGCCTCTGTTATCCTGAGTTTCTAAGTACTGTGTGGAGCAGAGCCTCCTGCCAATTTGGGTGGAACATGTAACTGGAGCTAGAAATGAGGTCACTGTGTGAAACCACTGAGCTTTGTGCTTGCTTGTCTCTATAGCATTCTCAGGAAGCCCATGACAGCAGCTGGCATTGTTTCAAAGCCCCTAGGACCGGGTATTCCCCCTGTGAATGTTCTGCACACTCTCCAGCAAGCCTCACTCATCCGCCTGGGGAATGACACATAAACTCAGTTGCACAAAACCAGAACTCCTCCAGGAGGTGCCTTCTACCTCAAGAAACACCACCTTCCTCTGGCCCGCCTCACATACCTCTCCTGCTCTTCCCAATCACCCTCCTGGGCATTCTGGGAAGACAATCACTGGTATTCCCAGTGCAGCCAGAGCTCACTGCCAGGACCCTCCTCCCAGGAAGTGCATGCCCAGACACCAGCTCCCTTGGGAATACTGCCCCGTCCTTAGCTGGCCTCCTGCCTCCTCTCCAGCCCACTCAATGCATTCAATTCACAGCCTGGTGTTCTAACAAGTAGACGAAGACTCATCACAGCACCTACTAAAAGTGTTATTTTCTCCCTCTATTCGTAAGTAAACAGTTGTATTTCTGCATTTCTCTCTCTTCTACCCTAAACGACTCGACCACTTCCCACTGAGAGCCAAAGCCAAAATCCGAAAAGCGGTCCTGAGGTCCCCAGGACAGTCTCAGAGACTGTATCCGTCCTCCACACAGGCAATTCCCACTAAAATCAGGCTGGGCTTGATTTCCCAGGGTTTCCTTGTCAGTTTCAGCCTGCCCCTTCCTGTTATTTTTAGATTTGATTTTACTTTAAAAATATGAAGGGCCAGGGGTGGGGATGAGGAGAACTTTTTTCTTTTAATTAAAAGCAGATGACAAAGACAGCTCAGTCATGGAAATAACAGGAGTCACAGTGTCTTACTGGCTCCCATTCCCGTATTTCCTCCGTCAGCAGCAGCTGAGCAGAGAAGCAACAACACTAATTGAGTCTCCTCTGCCTTTTCTAGAAGATGCACATTGTCCCAGCAGATGTCTACTGGGATTCCATTAGAGCACCGCGCATGCTGCTCTTCCTGTTCCGGTCCTGCTCACAGAATGACTGCGGTTTAGAGCTGGAAGGAAGCTTTCCTACATGTTCTGTGACTACAGGAAGGAGCCTAAGGCCAAGGGAGGTTGAAGGACGTGACCAAGAAGGTCCAGCCTCTTGAGGGCTCTCTATTCCCACCTTCTCATCACTGAGCCTATCTGTTAAATCCACATTTCTCAGCTGCCCTAATGGTCAAAAGAGACCGAGTGCTCCTTCAGGTGAAGCTGTGCCTTCTATCTTCTGTTCTTGAGTTCTCAGGAACCTTCAGGGCAGATAAATATTCATGGTGACACATTGGGCTTTAGTCTTCCACACGTTCTTGTCTTAGTTTACCTCCTTTCCAGCGATGTTCTTCTCTCTCAGCCAAATCTAGCCTTGTGCACACCCTGTGAGCTTGGACATTTGGGTGCTTGCCTGTTAACTCAAAGACAGTTTAATTCCAGATTTCCTTCCAATACTTCATGTAAATTCAGTCTCCAGGCTCACATTATCCAGTGTGTCTACAGTGAAGATGTCCTATCATCACATATAATAATAACTCAGAAGTCCTGCTCTCTGTGCTCAGGTAATTCACACGGAGCAAAACGCAGCATTCACTGTGGCCACAGCTTGGAATTTGGTTTTGTATTGTCAAATTCTTGCCTTTCTTCCTGTTTCTCCAAATATAAGAAGAAGGCCATGGGGCAGGAGTGACCAGATGAAATCACTTGCAGGTTGTCCATGAGACGAAGCCAGCAATGGCCCGATGAGGAGACCCCATTCATAGCCAATGGCACAGAAAAGTCAAGCGTTCTAGAAACTCTGTCCCACTTCCTAGGAAATTAAGGACTCTCGATTGTCAAAGACAGAAAGCCAAACCAGCCTGAGTGAAAGGGAAAACATTATGTGAAGGCTAACATCCTCATCTGGGAAGAGCAGAGCTGCGCTGGACATTGGCGACGGCTAGGACCAGGCTGGGACCAGGCAGGGACCAGGCAGGGACCAGGCAGGGACCAGGGGCCGCAGCCCTCGGGAGACTCCTCCTCCACAGCTCTCCCTGAATCAGCATTATTTCTCTCAGGCCACTCAGTGAAACCGTGAGCTCTCCCTCATCTGCAGCTTAACCAGCAAGGAGAGATTAGCTTCCTCTCTCCCAGCTCCAGCTGCAAAAGCCCCAACAAATGACTCGGTTGGCCTGACAAGGCCACATACCTACCCTCACCCTGGGGTATAGGAGGCCTTTCTCAGAAGAGGGGAAATCAGCAAGACCCTGCAGTCCCCTTAATTCGTGTCTCCCACCCTTGGGGTGATGGGCAGCTTCCTTAACTTCTCTGAGTCTCACAAAATGAAAATGTTGGAAGGGAGCAAAAGCAATGCTTTCTTCAAAGAGCCATTGGTCATTTTACATAGATGACCAGTATCAAAGGCTGGTGCAGTGTCTGGTGTATATGAAATGTCAATAAATGTTCATTTTTCTGTCAAGGTGAGTCTTAAAGTCAAGGAAGAAGTCAGCATGTTCAAGCAGAGAGGAAAATTATTTGGAGCACAGGGAACTGGATGTGAAATGCTATACAATTCGGAGTAAGAAGCACTACAGGGTTGTTAAAAGGAGGGTAATTGAGCCTTAAATCACTCCCACTCATAAATCGCCCATGAGATCCATAGTCTAGAAAAAAGGGGGCCAGAATTAGCTTTTGGGAACCTAGACTGTCAGGCTGAGCAATTAATCTGCAGAGTGTGAGATGTTCTCTGCTATCGAGGGGAAGATTATTTCAGTTAAGTAACATTTTAGGGCTCACATAAAAAGAATTGTAAAAGATCTGGATTTTGATGAACTCCGAGGAGCAAAACCTGCACTTGCTCATATTCCCTTTATGACTGTTTGAAGCCAGGCCAATGAACACACCCAGCTGTGCATGGATAACGTGAATTTACTACTAGTCCCACAAAAATATTCCCTATATTGTCTTCCCTCATACAGCTCATCCTGAAGTTTTACAAGAAAAAAATAGACTTCATATTATAATCTCTTTGGTAAGATTACTACACCAATGGAGAACTGAAATGATGAGATCGTAAAATTCCCGTTTTTCCCAAAGCTTAGAAAGTTTATCACATCTAAGATTTAGCATTCTTTGTATTTGAATCAATTTGACTCACATCAACATCTGTTCTTGATAAAATAATGTGAAATGTAATGTCTTCATGGTAGCATGGAATCAAACTCCACCCCCTCTTCTTTCTCCTTATCCCTTTATTCAATGTCCTCATGTCCTTCCTCTGCTCCTCCAGTTTGTAAATGACTATGATGTCTGACAACTTACTAGAACTCATCTACCCCAAGTCCCCATTTCCCTAGACGCCATGTGTGCTTCTAATGGCAGTGGCCACACTCCTCACCTTCTGAGGTATTTGGCATCTTGTACAGCATCTTGTATTTTAATGCCTGCTAGGCCTGGCCTGTGGTTGGGCAGTAGATAAAGCATTGAACTGGAATGCTGAGATCTCCAGTTCAAAACCCTGGGCTTGCCTGGTCGAGGCATATCTGACAAGCAATCAATGAATAACTAAAAGGAAGCAACTATGAGTTATTTCTCACTCCTCCCCAATCTTCTCTGTAAAATCAATTAATAAAATATTTTTTTAAATGTATTTAATACCTGCCAGGTAATTCTCACCACCTTGAGCTTTGACCCAGCCCAGATCCTAACTAGAAACCCACCCCCTCACCTGACCAGTGGTGGTGCAATGTAAAGAGCGGCGACCTGGGACACTGAGGTCCCAGGTTCAAAACCCTGAGGCTGCTGGCTTGAGCATAGGATCATAAACATGATCCCATGGTTGCTGGCTTGACTAAGGAGTCACTGGCTCAGCTGGAGACCCCCAGTCAAGGCACATATAAGAAGCAATCAATGAACAACTAAAGTGATGCAACTATAAGTTGATGCTTTTCTCATCTCTCTCTCCCTTCTTCTCTCTCTCTCTCTCTCACTTGCTAAAAATAAAAATTACCTACCCCCTCAATGAAGTCTTCCATCCTTCCTGCACACAAGGATGTTGTTCCCTAACCTCTTACTTAGGATATCAAGAGATGAGATGGAAACAGGAGGGAGGTCCTACAACACCAGAAAGGAAGGCTTTCAGCATCTTTCTACAAATATATCACATTAGCCTTTTTTTAATGTATATAATTACCAACAAAACCACTAGCAATGCCAAAACTCCAAACTCAAATATTTGATATTCCAACATAGGCTCATGGGTTTGTTTCCTCACTTGCTGGTGCTTTAAGGCCCTGGTTCTGAATATCGTCTAAGACCCACTAGGTGCCTGTTAACAAAACCAATGCCAGGCTCCTCCCCTGGAGTGTCACGTTCAGCAGGTAGGGGTGGGACTCAGGAGTCTTTTTGTTCTTTAATAAGTGCCAAGGGGAGGGAGGAAAGAAGGGAAACTCTCAATTCTGAAAAAGTGTGGTCACTGGACCAGCAGCATCAAGGTCACCTGGGGACTTGCTACAGATGCAAAAAATCAACCCACTTCACACCTACTAAGTCTGAAACTCTCGGGGTCAGGCCCAGTTATCTGGGTTTTACTAAACCTTCCAGATTACTCCAATACACATTAAAGTTGAAAACCCACTGTCTTTAGGAAATAATAAATAGAAAATGACAAGTTTCTTATGACAACTAAATGCCCACTCATTGACCCACACCCCACCCACACCCCAAACTCAGCAAGAATATCTAAAGTATCCCTGTGTCTGACCAGTGTTGTGTTGCTGTGACAGTGGCTCCCAGACCTTGCTACTAAGGTAGCACCCCATGCAGATCAAATGAAAACTTCCTGAGTGTCTGGGGTGGGAGCCAGACATCAGTATTGGTTGAAAGTGCTCAAATGATTCATGTGTAGAGAAGTTTAGGAACCACTGTCAAATCACCCAACAAAGCCCCTGAGGTCAGACTTGCCAGAAAAGATAAGAACTACAAAATACAGACAAGAGGCGAGGGTAGCATAAGGCAGGCCTAGCACAACAAAGGTCCTTTATGGGATGAAAAAGACTAAAAGCTGCTTCCCAGAAGTCACTGGAGAATTGGGAACACACACTCCTCCCCTTGAATGTTCCTCAAGAATCAGCAGGAAGTGGATAGGTCAAAACAGAAAGGATGACGTCTCTCTCCCACACCCCAGGCCCTTTCTGAACACACTTGAGCACTATTAGCATTCATTTTAATTACCATGTGACTCCCTAAATAGCTACTGATCAGACAGGGTCCCAGGTGCAGAATGTTGGTGATGACGATGGTGAGGAGGAAAAGGGGAAGGGGAGGGCTGGCCAGGGGGGAGGAAAGCTAACCTCCTTGACAGGTCCCCATATGCTGAGGGCCTCAGTCATTTTCCTGTCTAACCTCACACAGCAACTCCATTTCACAGTGGACAGTGGGCAATGGGAAATCTGAGGCCAGGGCAGGTTAGGAACTTGCCCCTGGGTGCACCTGTCAGTGGCAGAAGTACTCACCAGACCAGATGTAAAGGCTACACAGGAAGCAAGGATGCTGGGGGCAGATGGAGGATTCCAGAAGCTTGCAGGGTCAGATCTATAGCACGGTGAGGCACTTCAAAACTCAGCTTCACCATCTGGTTTAGCCCACGTGTGTTATTGTGGATCATGGGGACACAATGAGGGGGATTCTGTGGGGGCCAGAGCAGCCAGGGCTGCTGGGAAGAAGGTCTGGTTCAAGGGCTCGGGCAGAGGGCAATCTACCAATGGGCACAACACATTTCCACTTTCCAAGGACATCAGTGTGTACCAGCAAGATATGAGTCCTGGTTTAACATGGTGCAGATACAGACCACAAGGTTTTTGTGTTTCAGGAGATTTGAGTTTTTAAAAAGCCCTTTGGGCCTGACTAGGTGGTGGCACAGTGGATAGAGCATCGGACTGCGATGCAGAGGACCCAGGTTCGAGACCCCAAGGTCGCCAGCTTGAGCGCAGGCTCATCTGGTTTGAGCAAAGCTCACCAGCTTGGACTCAAGGTCGCTGGCTCGAGCAAGGGGTCACTCAGTCTGCTGTAGCCCCACGGTCAAGGCACATATGAGAAAGCAATCAATGAACAACTAAGGTATCGCAACGAAAAACTGATGATTGATGTTTCTCATCTATCTCTCTTCGTTCCTGTCTGTCCCTATCTATCCCTCTCTCTGACTCTCTCTGTCTCTGTAAAAAAATAAAAAATAAAAAGCCCTTTGGCATCCTCCTTAATCCATCTTTAATGAGGTCCCAGATGTCTCACCTGGGCTGCCAGGGCAAACACATCTAAGTGCATCTGGAAGGGGTGGCTTCCCCTCCCTCCACCACAGGGCCATCCTGGGGCTCTGTCTGGAAGGGGAGGCCAGTAATCGTTCATATAAAGAACCTGGCAGGTGTAGTGGTAGGGAGAGAGGGAAAGAGGTTCTTAAAACATTACCCAGATTTATCTCAAACTTCACATTTGAGCTAGAAAAACTCACCCAATATAAAACCAACAGGAGCAGCTTCGTATGGCAAGCTTTCAGTCTGCTGGGCAAGAGTGTCCCAGTTTTGGCAACTTTCTAGAAATGTCATCCAGCAGGGAAGGGGGGTGGCACAGAGAAGAAGGAGGGGGGGAGGGAGGAGAGTGGGAGAGAGGGAAGAGGGAAGAAGGAAGGAGACAGGGAGGGGGAAGGGAGACAAAGAAGAGAAAGGACAGAGGGAAGAAGGAGGAGGGAGGGAGGCAGGGAGGGAGGGAGGCAGGGAGGCAGGAGGCCCACAGGAAGGTCAGGATTATGACAGAGCTGGGTGTCTCAGGACGATACAGTAAAAACAAATCAAAAGTTTGCTGCTTCAGGGATGTTAACCAAATTCTGGAATAAAAATTCGCAAAGAAAAATATGGACTGGTATATCTTGTTGAGGCAATGCTCTGGCAATCATTCTGCACAGACTGAAGGAACTCAAAGCACAAGAAAAGGGGGCATTCAGTGCCAGTGCCTACGTCAGGCCAACAAGTGAGGGGCCCTGGTTTGAATTTAAGCCGAGCATCAACCATCAGTCAATAGTTACAGGGTAACAATAAAAACTGAGCTCTTTGGATGTAAACTCCCCCTGAAAGCTGACAGCTAGCACCGCAAAGATCCCAGTTATGGACACAGCATTTACAGCAGTAACAGACGACCCTGACTGAGTGCTCGCTACGCACGAACCTGTCCTGACCGCGTTTAGACCTATCTTACGGAGCCCACATGGCAACGCTGTGTGCAAGGTGCCAGCCCTAATCCCATGTTACAGTGGTATGTGGCAGGGTCAAGGTTTGAATCCAGACAGCCGGATTCCAGAGCCCACCATTTCCTTAAATAATATATCCTTTTGCTTATAATATTATTTTTAATTTTTTCATTGATTTGAGGTGAGGGGAGGAGAAGAAGAGAGAGAGAGAGAGAGAGAGAGAGAGAGAGAAGCATCAGTTCATGTTTCACTTGGTTGCTCCACGTAGTTGTGCACTCATTGACTGCTTCTCATATGTGCCCTGACCAAACATTGAACCTGCAACCTCGGCAGGCTGGGACGATGCTCTCTCCACTGAGCAACCCAGCCAGGGCCTCGCTTACAATATTCATCGCTACCATTTACTGAGTACTTAGGATGTTCCAGACACTGTGGTTTAAGTAGTTTACAGGTATTAACTCATTTCATTTTCATTGTTATGAGATACTATCCTCCTCTTTTCTTTCTATTATTATTTTTTTCTTTTGAGAAATGGAAAACCTAAGGCATGAGAAGAGAGGTAAATTTCCCCAGATCTCACACTTAGTGGGTGGTGGAGCCAGGGTTGAACACTCAGCGGGCTGGGTCCAGGCCTCATGCTCCTGACCAGCCGGGACCTGCCTAAGAAACACGCGCGTCGGGGTGGAGGCGGAGCAATCACTGAGACCTGAAAGCATTCAAGAATTCCGTCGCCTGAAATCTGATCAAGGTCATGAATGGCGTGAACTTTTACCTGGTTGCCCACATTAGGGACACAGGAACCACAGGGACATACAATCAACACACTCCTTGGTGTCCCTGCCATGGGAGCAGGGGCCCGGGTGTGCAGGTGTGGTTTTGCCTTGGGTACCACCCTCTCAGCACAGGTGGGATTGTGCTCCACCCAGCTCAGGGCATTCCCTTCGTCGTCTCAAAGAGATAGTCTCTCTGGCTAGTTCCCCAGCGTGTGGATCTGCCCCAACCAGCACCTCAGGTGACAGCACTGCAGCCTTCAGCAGAGAACCTAAGATCAGGCTGACTGCCAGCCAACCCACCCGGACCCCTGCTGGAGGAAGTGCCAATTACAGGATAGGCTCACTCTACAACCAATCCTTGGGTTTATATGGGCCACCCGGAAACGAAGTACCTGGGTGCTGTTGTTCTGGTCTCCGGCAAAACATCTTCCTTAGAGTGGCGTTTAGATATTTCATTGTGAACATTTACCCAAAGATTCTTTGTGAAGCAGTCAAATGAAACTCTTACAGTATCTGCGATGGGAAAAATTGGGGAGATAGGGTCTACTGTATCACCCAGTCCCCACAGGAAAGACCACATAAAAAAACTTTTAAAGCTGAGAAAGTTTTCTTTACCTTAAGAAAATAATATCTTTTGCCATTTTTGTGGATGAAAATTATGCCCTAATGGTCTCTCTCTCTCTCTCTCTCTCTCTCTCCCTCCCATTCTCATTCTTTAAAGCTGTTAGGAAGCTCAGAGTCAAACTTTAAATTTAAATACACTATAGGCCTTTGTAGCCTATACCTGGGGCCTCAAACTTTTTTCTATTTCACAATCTCCATAGGGAAAAACTTAAGGACAACCCCAATAAATGTTTATTTATCTATTTTTAAATTATAAGCAAGTAACTGATTATATATTATTCCCTGATATTCTAACGCATAATATATACAGCGGCCAAAGTTCATTGTTAATGACTGAGACATCATTAAATTCATACGTCAAAGGGACTTCTAATAATTTCAAAATTGCTTTCACTTCTCTCAGCCCAAACAGATTGAACTGTCATTATATTTACTTTTAATGCAGCTGATGAGGAGCTCGTCCAAGGGGCATGAGAAGTATCAGCTTTGCCATTTTCTTCTTCACGTGAAGATAATACTAGAATGACAAGCAAAATCAGCCATTTCTTTGCAAAACATATTTTGAAGCTACTGTCCTGCTGTCCTTAAATGGATGGTATAAAGCAGAAACCCCTGCCACTGGACACCTGTGTGGAGCAAGATGTCACAGCTTGCTGAAAGCAACCAAGCAAACAGGGAGGTTCTGTGGCCTCCCTGGGGGTAGTCATTGGCCCAGAGTTCCTCAGGATACCTTCCGGAAGTGTCATGGGCCAGCCAAGGAAAGAAGTGACAAGTGTATGTTAAATAGCTCTAAATCTTAGGATGAAAAATGTCTCTAAACCAGGGGTCTCAAACTCAACTCAGCATGTGGGCCGCAGAGCAAGATCACAGCCGTTCGGCGGGCCGCACTAGGTCTACAAAAGGTAACTGTTACGCAACTTTTCTCACTGCAGTTGAAAACAAAAAAAAAAATCAGTACAACAAGCACAATTGTACATGCAGTTTACTCAGTGTCACAAAACGACCAGAAACTGTAGTTCGCATCACAACTGCTGTTAACTAAGCTAATATCTAGCTAGGATGCTAGAGAAATGAAAAATACAAGTAGGCCCCTAGGCTTACTTAATTTTATTCAAAATATTTTGAACTTCGTGGATTAGTCTGCGGGCCGCACAAAATTGTTCGGCGGGCCGCGAGTTTGAGACCCCTGCTCTAAACATTCCAATATATTTTCTCCCATACTATCATTGGTCACAGGTATACACACCCCTTTGGAACCTGTCTTTTCATACTTCTGTCCTCTTTACCCTCTCCTGGTCCCGACCTCCTATGCACTCTCATTCTTGCCCTCACTCAATTTTTACTTACACTGCCATTATTTTTGCCCTTAGTTCTCATTAAATCCTTATGGAATGAGAATGTACCTCCCTACATGTTGACATGTTGTGAACAGAACATACAAAAAACACTGAACAAGAACTCTTTCTCAATGTCCATTTTGTTATTTTCACCAATCATATGTTTGGGAATCTGTAAGTTTTGGGTTATCTCATGTACCCCATCTTTACAAACATTTCAAGGTCATGTTCGGAGGAATAAATGTGAGCTAGCAATGGTTATTGACTGAAACTGAACTACTTAGACTTTAAGATGTTAAGGATCTATCAAATCAGGCTAGGTTGGGCGATAGCTTTCATAATAGAGCACAGTGACTTTAACACACTGGATTTTATTCTTTTGTTTCAAAAGAAGTCCAGAGGCAGGTTCTTCAGGGTTAGGCTGACAGCTCCAGGAAATTATCTGGGACTCAGCCACCTTCAGGCACTTCTAGGATGTGGTCTTCTTCCCTGTGATACAAGATGGCAGCTGGAGCTCCAACCACCACATCCATTTCCCAAGGAGCAATGAGAGAAAGGAGGGGGAAGGAGGTGCCTCTTAAGTACACACTGCAGGGGGCGCCGCATCCCTTCCCTCACATCACCTTGGCCAGACTGCAGGGAGCTGGCCTTACCAGTGAGGGGGAAACATAGGCACTAAAACTCAGGGAGAATGGATATGGGATAACAACAAGCAGTCTGCCGCATCCGATTTAAAAACTGAGATTTCCATCAGCAAAGCACAGGCCTCAATATTAGAATTGCATTCAGTAGAATTCTAATTCTAGACCATCAGCTTAGAAGTGATTCTGATCTTTTTTCCTCATACCAGACCCATTATCTATTTTCACCCAGGGGTATTTAAAATAAGACTCATCCCAGAAATATATCACACATTATGGAAGCCCTGAAAATGTCCCTGTGAATGCACAGTTACTACAGACATTCCCAGAGACTTTTCCTGTCTGACAGGAACTAGAATAGGTATCTTCCTAAGATATTGTACATCAGATGGTGCAAACCTGATCCCCCTTCAAATACATTAGGAAGCTACCTATTTAATAACAACCACGCAGGCTGGGTCAGGATCTCCATCTTATAATGTGAATAATCACACTCTAACACATCCATATCAGATTTTGAAATGTCCAGATTTTCCTGAGTTTGTGCAAATTCACCGATGACTGCAGCAAACTAAACGAAAGCCTCTCAAACAAAGCCAGAATACATAGTCTCGTAAGGGGCCATCATTTCCTTTTGAAGCCTCACCTCAGCTGCTGCCATGTGTCTCATGCAGATCCCACTGGGGAAACGGTCATAGGGTTTTTGCTTCGTTCTCATCTACTGACTTCAACAGCTGGTGATGCGGGCAGATGCTGAGTGACAGTCTTCTACTGCTGCACATGAGTCAGGGAGAAAAGTCATTGTGCGACAACACACGTTTCTCATCTTCCAGATGCCAAATGTTCAAATAAAAATGCCTCAGCTGGTCACTCACCAGAGTAAGACTGGCAGTGTTCCATGCATGAGCTCACACCACACAAGTGACCTCAAACTCTAACCAGGGCGGCCTGTGCAGTTTATAGCCAACCAACCAGGAAGCTTGAAAGAGGCAGCTTCTCCTTCGCAGGGCCCCCAGATCGGGAGCTGGCTCACCCGACTTGACAGGAATCTGGAGAGTTCCAATGAGCTGAACTTGTTGGGGACAAGGGTTGAATCTCACTGTGTACCTTACGAGTAATAAAATCGCTGTAGTGAGAGGTGTGGTTTCTTTCTAGAAAGCTGACACCATATGAACACATTCACTTACCCACCGACATTTACCTCCAGCCCCAAAGAAGCAAAGGAAATCTTTTCTTCTGTTTTATATATTTTTTTCCCCCTCTGAGTTTTCACAGAAGGGGAAAATTATAAAATCAGGAGCCTACATATCCCCTGAGACATTTAAATTTAAGCTGGACCAAGCATTACCCATGTATCACAGGCAACAATTTCACCCTGGCAGGGAAGTGGACTAAGCGACTTAATGGGTATTTTCCATCTCTAATTTCCATGATTAAAAGAAAGAGGTTGAGAGGGGTACATGTGGAGCCTATTGTGAGTTTGCCAATGAATCCTAATTTAGATCAAAGAGAGTCTATGTGACACTGAACCATAAACACCCTAGTGTGCGTTACTTCAAGGAAGTTGTTAGGGTGTCCCCGATGGCTATTATGCGATATAGTTGCGCTCTAGAGCCTGCATCCTTTAATTACTAATATAGAAGAAAATCCCATATAAGAGGGAGGAATGTAAATGAGACCTCTGCTCTTTTGAACATTTTATGCATTTGCCAAATTAAAATTCGCTGTGGACTTTGGTTTTTCCTGGTCTCTGTTGGTAGTGATCATTTGGCTCATGGGATTAAATCCGACTTTCCAAAAACTATTTCCGATCAGTGTGCGGATTTCAGATCTTTACGTTTGCTTTGCACTAAGACTTGGATCATCAGAACCAGATTGGGAAAGATTTGTTTGAAGTTTTTAAAGGTAGGGAAGAAATGCTCTTTTATTCTCATCTTTCCTCATGCCGAGCCTTGTTCAGGGCAAGTTGAAGGGGCTGCAACTGGGAGAGGGGGTCTGCGGAGACCAGAGGCCCAGCGTCAAACCACAGGCTGCACTGCCCCCAGCACATGTGTGCAGCTTCTGTGTAGGGAGGACAATGCTCCAGGGACGCCGTTCTGGATCAGCAAGTGTGACCCCACTCACAGACGGGAGGTTAGTCCATGCTGAGTTTTGTTTTTATTACTATTTTTTTTATGGGAGACAGAGACAGAGAAGATAGACAGACAGAGAGAAGGAATCCGCCCTGAGTTTCACAACACAATTTTAAGATGAGGACAACAATAAATGCCAATTTGAACAGCACAATTTTAATGATCTTTCCTTCCTGAGATTCTTCTACCCTGAGCTCATGTGCACACACACACCAAAAGGATTGATAACAACTTTGCACTTAAATTAAGAGCTGAGTGTAGGACCAGGCCTATATAAAAGTAAAGATACTTATGAGGAAGAATGATTACTGAAGTATTAATCATTCAGGGAGATCTGCCATGGCCGATACTGCATCTTGTTCAATAAAGCAAACCCCTTCTTTGCCATCTGTCTCATACTACAAAGAGATAATAATAATAAAACCATTGCTTAATGAGTAAACTAAGTAGAGGATAATTCCCTGGTAGATCATATTGATGTTCTTCTCCAAAGGATGCCATATTCTCAATGAAGCAGAGAACACAGGGGAGAGTGCGTGATCGTGCACAAATGGGAATGCCGAAAATCAAAAACCTATGCAGCATATGTCAGTATTTAAATCCCCATCAAAGAGACATCCAACTTTTCAGCTGTAACCCAAATATAAATTTTCCTTACCCTGTCAATTAGTAGATTACAAAACTTCTGTAGCAGGAAGACCATTCTGCCAGCAAAGCCGTAGTGTTTGGAATGGGTCCAGGTCAGACAGATGGTGTGGAAAAGGGGTGCAATGAGACGTTCCATATCGGCGGAGTCAACTGTTCTTCCATGCAGCAAACGTAATCTTTGGAGGGCGGGGCCAGAAGGTGAGTGCCTCTCGCACGCAGCTGAAAAAAAAACATAGCATGTCTAGAATCACCGAAGCAGTCAGTGACAAGCACAGTGATGGGCTGGCATAAGGGAGACGTTTAGAGAAGGAAAATACGTAAAACTTTAAATAATTGGAAACCTTGTTTTTTGGCACCTAAAAAGTGCCCCCACACCCCTAAGCCAATGAGCATGAAGAGCAGAGCCATATCTTCTCCAAGTAAGACATGACTATTAAATTAGTATAATAGGACACTTTTGCTGTCTTTGGAATGCTGACTGTACTATAAACAGTCAAATCATGTAACCACGAGGGAAAGACAAAGAATATTTGCTAAACTATTATTAAACCCCACCTGCACATGTCACACAGTCTATTTGCAAAACTGACTCACTTACTAACAGCACCTAATAAATTGCACAGAAAAGCCTGGTTCAGAAGTTGATGATTAATGAAATTATTATGCATAGTAATAATCATAGCCCACAGAATTTAAAAAGTGAGTTTTTAACATTAATTGATGACTTCTTAAATTTTTTAAAGAAATTAAATTGGCCCTGGCCGGTTGGCTCAGCGGTAGAGCGTCGGCCTAGCGTGCGGAGGACCCGGGTTCGATTCCCGGCCAGGGAACACAGGAGAAGCGCCCATTTGCTTCTCCACCCCTCCGCCGCGCTTTCCTCTCTGTCTCTCTCTTCCCCTCCCGCAGCCAAGGCTCCATTGGAGCAAAGATGGCCCGGGCGCTGGGGATGGCTCTGTGGCCTCTGCCTCAGGCGCTAGAGTGGCTCTGGTCGCAACATGGCGACGCCCAGGATGGGCAGAGCATCGCCCCCTGGTGGGCAGAGCATCGCCCCTGGTGGGCGTGCCGGGTGGATCCCGGTCGGGCGCATGCGGGAGTCTGTCTGACTGTCTCTCCCTGTTTCCAGCTTCAGAAAAATGGAAAAAAAAAAAAAAAAAAAAAAAAAAAGAAAAGAAATTAAATTTATTTTCATTATGATCAAATAAACAAAGCTACTTCATTAACATACATTTTTAGGTAGAAGAGTCTTTGTTGCTGTCTCTTTAAATAGCAACCAACCACCTGTAAGCACCAACAATACCACTGGTACTTTATTTACTTGTGTCAACTTACTTAATCCTCTAAATAACCCTGCAAAATGGAATTGCTCTCATCACTTTGGAAGTAAGAAATTAAAGATCTAAGGAAGAAGCCTGGCCAACCTGGCAATAACTCAAAGAATTGCTGTTCCAATCCCAGGGTCTGGCTAGAAAGCCTGTTTCCTCTCCACTCTATTGCAGTAACCTGCAAGAGGAAGTGAGCTCCTTGCAAGTTCCAAGTCTAACTTTTGTCTTCAAATGGAGAAGTACCACCTGATGAAGTGGATTTATGTCCTAGTGCCGGTTTTAGCTAGTTCCCAGGCTTGGCTCACGGAACATGGTTGTGCACCATGAAGTGACTTGTGCCCAAGCATGAGCTGGAGTCTTAGCTTTAGCAGTTTTTTCTGAATGTGTTCCTGAATAACTAGAAAATACTTCTACCCTGATGCTTGTCTTCTACCAAGTGAGAGATATTAAACATGTAAGGTGCTCACAGAACTTTTGATCTTCATAGCACCCTTTCTCCACTGAATCTGATTCTTTTCCTTCCATTATTTTCGCACACTCATTCACAGAATTTGGGTGGGGATGTGGCAATGCTCTATGTTGAAACAGTGTAGGGAGGAAGACACTGAGGCCATTAACCTGCTGATGCTGGACTAAATTCTCAGCTAATTTAGCAAAAGTAGACTTGGTCTTCATACAGGGGCAGGTTTTTCTTTGACACAATCTTCATAAACAAAATAGGAGAGAACTCACATGTCACACTCTGTCTACAATGGCCCCCTATTAAAGAGAATATAGATGTAGCAACACATTTGATGCTATAGAGATTTTAGAGCCAAAGTGGTTGACCCAACTCACCAAGCCTGCAATGAAATTTTATGACTAGCACCACTGTTTTCACTTACGAACAACTCATAAGAAAGATGACCCAATGATTAAAACAACAATGAACTTGGTCATCAGTTTAAACGTTTCAATCCAGGCCCCTGCCCTATATTTAAAGCCTGTAAAGAGAGGGGGTGGGGGGCACAAAGCCTCATAGAAATAGCAATTGCCTATTTTAGTGTTGGCAATGTATAAGTGACAATTATGTTGCTAATTGATAGTTATTTCAATGAGTTGTCATCCATGTAGATTGTTCAGATTAGCAATGTTGTTTTTGCATGATGATTAAACCACTGAGTAGCTGCATAAAAACTGTTGTGCTCTATGGTAGATATAGTCCAACTACTCAGAGGACAAAAGGGACAAGCCTCTTTAAAGATATAGATGACTTTTGAAAGAGGCTAGGAGAAGCGAAGTCTTGTTAAAAAAGTGATTTTTAACAGAATGCTAGATTAATGTAATGCAACGTTCAACTAAAGGAGTTTCTCTCTATGTAAGTGAAATATTAATTAGACAGAAGGCAATAAAGGAGGGAGAGAGAGTTAACAGCATGGTTACTGAGCAAACCAAGGAAAATATTAGCCCTGCCTAGAATAAGGCCAACAGAACCCCACATTTGTCTCTGGAACTCTCTCTCAAACTCAGAGATAATTTCCTTTTAGAACTAGAGATCAGAGCAAGTACAACCCCAAAGAATTCTGTCCTGAAAGATTTAGATTTCATAGCCCAAGACTAAATAGCAAGGGTTAGCTCTACATCTTAAAACAAAAAAGAAGTTCACCTCTTACTTAAGTTTTCTATAGTTCTGTGATCTTGCAAGAATAGATTAAATTTCAAAGTTTTTCTACAGTATAGAAACTTTAAGCCATTTGACTAGTAACATAAAACAGTTATCTTTATCTGACTGGTGGTGGCACAGTGGATATAGCATTGACCTGGGGTGCTAAAGTTACAGGTTTGAAACCCTGAGGTCACCAGCTTGAGCATGGGATCATCAACACGATCCCATGGTCTCTGGCTTGAGCCCAGAGGTCACTGGCTTGAAACTCAAGGTCCCTGGCTTGAGCAAGGGGTCACTGGCTCAGTTTGAGCGCCCGGTCAATGCATGTATGAGAAGCAATCAATGAACAACTAAAGTGACACAACTACAAGTTGATTTTTCTCAACTCTCTCTCCTTCCTGTCTCTTTCCCCCCTCCCTTTTTCTCTCTCTCAAAAAGAAAGAAAGAAAGAAAGAAAGAAAGAAAGAAAGAAAGAAAGAAAGAAAGAAAGAGAAAGAGAGAGATCCCAAGATTTTCAGGCAGCAACTCAAGTCCCAGTAGACCCCTTTAGTCTCCTGGGGCAGTCCTGGCCACAAGACGGCAGCTGCCCAAATCTTGGGTTAAGTGACCTGTTGAAACAAAACAGAGTTTAGAAGCCATAGCACAGTTTCTGCATGACTCTGGACAAAAAGCATTCAAGTTATCAAGCTTCTCTTTATTTCCTCTTAAATTAGGTCAAGCTAACAAGCCTGGCAATAACTCTTGTTAAAGTAGAATAATATTCCTTTTCCTATCAAGTATACATACACTTTTGTGTTTGTTTTTTGGTTTGTTTGTTTCTTAGTGAGTGAGAGAGACAGAAAGGGAGAGAGATGAGAAGAATCAATTCATAGTTGCAGCATTTTAGTTGTTCAATAATTACTTCTCATATGTGCCTTGACCAAGGGTGGGGCCCAGGCAAGCCAGTGACCCCTTGCTGAAGTCAGTGACCTTTGAGCTCAAGCCAGTGACACGGGATTATGTTGATCCCATGCTCAAGACAGTGACCTTAGGGTTTTGAACCTGGGACCTCAGCGTCCCAGGCTGATACTCTATCCATTGCACCACTACTGGTCAGGCAACTATACATACACATTTTAAAATTCACCTTTTTATGGTTATTTGCATCTATGCAGTATACACACACTTTTCCCATCAGTCCCAATGCTTCTCAATATGAGCACTACTGTCCCATTTGATGGCATTGGTGGACATAAGTGGGTTTAACATGTCAGAATTATCTTCTCTTTTTTTCTGATAACTTGACTCTAATTTCCTTTTGGAGAACCACCTCTTATATATATTATTTCCAGCTGATTGAGTAGGACATTCACCCGCTCCCAGGCTCAGGAGTGGGGTCACCTATCAGGTATGACCAGCCAAGTTGTTCCATGCCTCTGGCCACAGTAAAACGATCAAGATCAAGGATGAACACTGAACCCCATCAGTCCAGTAAGAACACATCTTGGAACTTTTTCTGGAACTCCTAGGAAAAAGAAAGAAGCACTTTCTTCAAGGGTTATTAGGAGAATGTAAGCTAAAAGATGTTGGGGGCCACCACATGGGGAAAGGCTTACACAGATTTGAGCAGAGCTAAGATAGAAAGGGTGGTTTTACAGCACAGGTTAGCAATTTGATTATAGTATGTTTTTACTAGGGTTGAGCAAATAGTGTAGGCAAATATATTATACAATGCTCACAAAAATGAGAGGATATTTCAAAATGAATATGAAGCAATAAAATAAACATTTGCATTTGATTTTTTTTATTAAACAAGAACATCAGAAAAGCAAATGACGAGTCAAAGAAAGTTGTTCAATTATGCAAATGAGATGCAAAACCAACTTTTATTTCAATGGTGAAAATGCACTGTACAAAAGGCTGAAAGTACTGGAGTATCTGCGTGTTCCTTGATACCCTAATTTTTGTGAGCAGTATAGATAAAGAAAGGCAGGTTTCTCACTGTCAGAGAGTTAAAATTAAGAAAAGAGGGGAGGCTAACTGAACAATGCTGAGATTGGGGATTAGAATTAGAAGTAGTAGTATGAATCCATGTTTTTAAAATATATACCCAGGTAGACGGACACAGAAATAAACACAGATGTGTATGCGTGCATATGTTAGTATATATATTTCCTAGCCCTGTCCTCTGAGGAGGCCTAGAAGCAACAACACCCCAGTAGTAATGAGCACACCTACCACCTCGACCTTGGATTCTAAAAATTCTCCAATAAAAGGAACTAGAGCTTCTTGAAGAAGTGATTGATTTCATGGCTGGGGAAGAGAAAGCATGAGTCTATAGTATCTCATAGTGCTAAAAAGTAGGGAAGGACCCCCTAAAAAAATGTAAGGGCATGAAAGAACTCCCAGTGGCTAAAGCTGGAGCAATATGAGTAAGAAAATAAATAATGAGAGTACTGGATTATAATCCTAGAATAAACAAAAGTCCATAAATCCATAAAGAAATCAATAATAATTGAATAAATAAATGGAGGACAGCTCTTCTTATAAACGTTCAACCAACAATGTAGATGGAATAAATGAAATAGAAAATTACTCTCAGAATAATATAGTAATAATCGTTGCAGGCAATATTCACCTATGGTTTCTAAAATTAGTGGGCACATGTTTGAAGAGAAATAAAATATTTGCAGAGTCTCAAAGTATCTCCCCTGATATATTTATTAATTAGAAAGGGAGATGTAATAACTTTTCATTAGAGAAGACATCTACCAGAGTATGACATACTGACATCACATGGTGAACTGAGAATAGTATATCATTTTTGAGGTATACTTATCACAAACGCATCACCTCAGGCTAATCATGAGAAAACATCAGACAAACCCAAATGGAAGAATGTTCTACAAAATGATTGGCCAGTACTCTTTAAAAAGGATCAAGGTCATGAGAAACAAACAAACAAAAAAGATGAAGGAAATGTCACAGAATTGAGAAAACGTGGCATCTAAATATGATGTGAGATCATTGATGGGATGCTGGAAAAGATTTTAGTGGAAAAGCTGGTGAAATTCAAATCAAGTCCTTGGTGTAGTCGCATTGTCCCCAGGGTTAATTTCCTAGCTTTGATCATTGTAGTGTTGTCATGCAAGATATCAATGTTGGTAGAGGCTGAGTAAAGAGACTTGAGGAACTGTTTCTGCAAATTTTCTTTAAGTTTAAACTTATTTCAAAACAACTTTTCAAAAGCTATCAAGGGTAAAAGTAGAGCATCACTGAAGATGAAATGGCAACGGAGGTGGGGAGGGGCTGATGACAGCGTGTGAGTTCCTGGACCAAGCTCTGACTGAAGAGAAACTCCGGGACTTTGACGTGGTTAGGGATAAAAGTGCAAACAAATTTGCTATACCTAACGATATATTAAATTTAAATAAGTAAAGCAAATTCACAGGCCATTGAGTAAAAAAGAAAGAAAAGAAAAAGGGTATAGCAATAAAAGCAGGTAAGATTTGCATTCTACAAAATGTTAGAATAATATCATTAGTACTTAAAAGAAATAAAACCTTAAAATGTTTGTAAATATGCCTCTTTAATTTACTCAACAGTTCTGAAGATCATTTTGGGTTATCAACTGAATTCACTTCTCACATAGGGAACTACCAACCTAAGTAGTGTGCCTGAGATATGCAAGAAAACTCAGCCTAAAACATCTATCTAGTGGCCATGCCACAGAACGTGAGCTTCATAGCATCCATCTCCTTTTGGGTTAAGGCCTTGAAAGTTCTAATAAAGGGTAAATGCTGTGGCCCAATCTATAAATATTCATTCATCCAGGTTCTGTTGGAAGAGTAATATACTATCAGCCATTAGCAATTTAGCATCAATTTATTAACCAGATTAATTTCTTCCTCCTGGGAGGGTTTTGGAGGAATAGGACAAGTAATTTGTAATGAAGGACAAGGCAGGAGTTGAAGTTGAAGTCTAAGAAAGACCTGGATAGTGTGCTGACTTTGGCCCACCTCAAAGGTACCAGGTGGAGAGAAGAGAGAGGAGCAGAGAGAAAAAAAGTAGGAAATGAAGAATGCCACTGTACCAGGAACAAACGTACCAAACGCTCCCATCTATAGCCACAATAATATCGACACGATTTAAGTAAGGAGCATGTCAGCGCAGGGCCCCCATACACGGTTATGCAGGTTGCTCTGCACAAGCAGGAACTGAAATCCAGCTCAGGTTCCCCTTGCCAAGCCCTGCGTCTTGGAAGGGGCTGCCTCTACCCAGAGCAATGCCTTTCTCTAATGGTTCAGATGCTCTGCAGTGACAGCCCAGCATCAACGTCATTTTCAAGCCTGTTTCACCCATGGAGAGACAAGAGCATGTTGATACTTTCTGGTAGCATCTTCTTCCTCTTTGGGGAATGTGACAAGGAACCTCATTGCCTTCCACTTGAACTGTGCACGCCAGGTCACTGTCACCACACTCACCCTCCTGGTACTCAGGCTTGTTTTGGAGGAGTCAGGAGCCAGAGGAAAGGAGGCTGTAACTTTACAGTAGTTTCAATGACAGGGCTACTGGAGCAAAATCCCTACTGGAATCTGCGTACTGACCTGTTGTTCGGGGTGGTTAGAGAAGGGCGATGGAGGGAGCTTCCATTCTACCAGAGTCCTAGTCAATGAAAATTTAAGATAGAACATCTTTCTATTTTTCTGCTACATTATTTACTGAAAAGATAAAAAAAATAAAAACTAGACTCAGAGTTAGGACAATCACTGTGCCCTATAAGTTATTTCTCCCTCTGGCTTTCAGAATGGAGTCATTTTGCAGAACAGCTTCTAACTTGTGTTGACAAGAGAAAGTGACAAATGAGTACATTATCTTTCTGTAGAGCAGTACAGACGGGCTTGGAGAAAATCCAGTCTGGCCTTAGAGTATCTCACCTGGTGAAGATAATGAGCAAATGCTCATGTGGGTTTTGCCCAAACCCTTTCCTGCAGCTTTTTCTTCGGCCACTGGTTGAGACTCATTTTGGACCAGTGAGCTGATAAAATTGCTGCCACCTTCAGAGCCCTGCACATCCTTGGTGAGCCCAAGTGAAAGCCCAAATTCTACTCATAACAGGAGCTTAGGAGATTGTCACTAGCACTTATTTCCTTGAGTTTTTCTTCAGTCTTCCCAATCGATGACATAAGGCAGGTGCCGAATACAGAGGAGGCAGCCACCTAAGAGCTTTTAATTTGAGGTACCATCTGCCGTTAAGCTTTGCCTCCCAACAGTCTGCTCTTGCCCGAAATACTTGCACAGGGTTAAGGTACCATGTCTCCAAATGGCCCTGCTAAATGCTAGCAGGATTCTTTGGAAGGATAGCACATTAGTAGCTCTTTCCTCAGTCATGCAATAAATATTTAGTGACTGCCCACTATACTGAATCAGGTCTCTGCTGAGCCGGAGGAAACAGTGGTAACCAGAATAGGCAAGTGGAGTCTCCTATCTAATTGGCCTTTCTCATCTATCCAATTGTTTTTCACCTTCAGCTTTTGTAACTCCTCCAGGAAGCTTTCCATGAGCTCCATCTCTGGCTGAAATGACCCTCTTCTATTCTCCCATAATGTGCTATGCATACCTTGTGGCACTTACCGCTAAAAGGGAACTCCTAGCTCCCAGGATCTTAAATAGAAATAAAGGTTAGTTTACACCTCAAATCTTTCATTTGCATTTCAGTTGCAAAGGATCACAGCCCTGTCCAGTTGTCTCAGTGGTAGAGCATTGGCCCAGTGTGCAGAAGTCCCAGGTTCAATTCTGAATCAGGGCACACAGGAGAAGCGACCATCTGCTTCTCCATCCTCCCCTCCCCCTTCTCTCTTTTTCTCTCTATCTTCCTCTCCCCAGTCACTGCTCAATTGGCTCCAGTGCATCAGCCCCAGGCGCTGAAGATGGCTCCATGGAGCTTCTATCTCAGGCACTAAAAATAACATGGTTGTGAGATGGAGGTTGCTGGGTGGATCCCAGTCAGGGTGCATGCGGAAATCTGTCTCTCTATCTCCCCTCCTCTTACTTGGAAAAAGAAGAGAAAAATAGAAAGATCGCAAAAAAATAACTCTTAAAACTTCGTTCTTAAGCACTACTCAAAGGAGGGAAAAATTGATATTCATTGCACAAAATCTGGAAAAAATAAAGTCTTTATTGTTCATAATGGCAAATGTGGTTGTGGGTCATGAATCTGGTCTAAATCATTAAAATTCATAAAAAATAGTTACAGCTTGTTCATAAAACACCTCTTGCGAGACTTTGCATAAGAAACTTTAGAAGGTAATGAAACAGCAGATAATGGGGAGAGCTAATTAACTCTGGCAAAGACTTGATAGCCTCTGCTTTATTATCTTAATTAGGCATGGCATGAACACTGCACCCCGAGACACACGCCTTCTTCACCCAAGTCGCCAGTGCTGATGAGCAGAGCTAGACTTCCTGCCACCAGACTCACAGCCCGGATTTTATTTTCTTTCACAATGTAGTTCTTTCTCATGTCTTCCTGCACATCTCCCACTTACCAAATAGGATGATTTCGCTAAACAGAGCTTACAATTGAGAATTAAGACTGTTCAAAGGCCCAAGTCCAATGTTCAAACTTTGAAATTAAAACCAGACCTATAAATCATAAGGAAAGTCGTAAAATGAAAGTGAAACTAGAGGGGAGAAAAATTATGAAACAGGCTAAGAAAAGCCTTTATATCTAGTTTATCTCATAAAATATGGAGTTTGGGGGAAAATCTCAGTATCAAGGATTCAGAAAGCCCGTTTTATTCTTTCTCTTCCTTGCATTTATTTTTAAATCCATGATAGTCCCAGCCTATGTTCTCAGGTTTCCCAGACCCATTAGGCATTTTGTATCACCATAGTATTTAGTATCAGCCTGAGCTCTTGACAAAAGTACAGGCAATTTTCCAGCACAGAGAAACATTTGCTAAGTACTGACAAATACCATTTGCACATCTCTAAGTGGAGCTAATTTTGACAAGATAAAATAAAGTAAGATTACTGAGTATCTAGGCTTTATAATGACCCATTTGATTTCACAAAACAATTCAAAGAAAGGTAGGGAAATCTAACCAATTACTAACTGTCAAAAGCACATTAAGAGGCATCACAGCAAGTGTGGAGTTGTTAGTCATCTACAAAACTTTGTTTTCTCTGGTTTCCCCTCCACCCTATCTTCTCTTCAATATTTATTCTGTTGACAGTACCCTTAAATACCTAAGAACTGTTTTAATAATCTTGAAACAGAAAAAATAATTAGCACCTATTTGTAACAAAAGGTATGCAGACATTGATGCTGTAATTATATATCATAATAAAGGATATAATTCAATGTCCTAAAGACAGCTTTCCTGAAAACATGTAAGAGATGATTTGGGGATATGTTCAGGGACGTAGCAATTTGGTAGTTGGAAAATAATTTAGGCAGCAAGTGATGTGGTCTACTTACCCAAACCACAGGGCAAATGTAATGAAAAGGGGCAATGGAAAATACTGCGGTTTGACTAAAAAATTGGGTAGAAACTTTTCCTGACTGACTATAATCTTCTGTAGTTACTATGTCAGCACAAAGAAGTATACTGATGCAAAGAACGTGAAACGATGGCAGATCAAATTTTACTCAAGACTTTCCAATTAATACAGTATAATCCCAAGGTCTTGAAACAATAATCATGTCAGCATAACTAGGTCATATTTTGCTACTGCACACCACCAATGTAGTACTCAAGATTAGAGAGATCGGTTATTTTTCTTTTGAGGTCAAGTTCACCAAGGGGAGGCAGCTGAGGAGTGGTGAAAGCATGAGCACCAAGAGGACCTTGGTGCCAGGAGCAAGGGACACGGCATGGGCTGGTGGAGCCAGATAGCGCGTTGATTATGCAGATGCATAGAGCAGTTCTTTGCTTTGAGCAGACTCGTTATTGCCATCAATTCATATTTCTCTCTGGGATGGGAATTGAGAACAAATCCTACGCAGTGGGTCCCACCTGCTCTCCAAGCCACAATAGGTCTTCCCAATGGACACTGCATTAGCTGAGGCTGCCCCTCTCCTGGTGCAGGGAAAACGAAGTAGAAGCATCTCATTTAATCATCAGACACAGTAAGCACAGTGCCTAGACTCACCTTAGGGGTCCATAAAAATGGTTTTAATTTCTCTTAAAATCAGGAGAATCATTAATCTAGCAATTCCACTCCTAGGCATATATATACTCAAGATAATTGAAACAAGCATTCAAATAAATATTTGTATACATTTATAGTAGTACTCTTAACAATAGCAAAAATGCCCATTAGTGGATAAATGGATAAACAAAATGTGGTATATCGGATAATGCAGTATTACTCAGCCATAAAAGGAATGACGTCCTGACACGTGCACAGCGCAGGTGAGCCTCCAGGACATTACACTAAGTGAAAGAAGCCAGACACAAAAGACCAAATAGTGTATGAGTCCACTTAGAGGAAATGTCCAGAATAAATAAATTTAGAGACAGAAACTGGATGAGTGGTTCTCAGAGACTGGGAGGAGGGGGAAATGGAGAGCAATGCTTAGCTGGGTACAGGGTTTCCCTTTGGGTAATGTTTTGTAACTGGATAGAGGCGATGTTGCACAATATTATGGCTGTATTAATGCCACTGGAGTGTACCTTTTAAAATGGTCAATTTTATGTTATGTGAATTTTATCTTGATAGAAAAAAAAAATTGAACCCAACCTGGATTATATTAATCTTTGTACAAATATAGACATAAAATATAATTTGTTTTTAAATTTAGGAAGGGGCCATAAGACAAAAGTGCCAGAGCCCACAAGTCGATGCAGCGCTGACATAACACACAAAGCCCAGGAGCAGCTGGAAGGAGTACGTGATATCTGAGAACGTGAGAGGAGGCAGCCCGGCGGGCAGACAGCACATGGGGACAGACTCACGTGAGGGGCTGATGACATCGGCCAAAGACGGAGCAGACCACAGCAAGGACTCGGTGTGCTATCTGAAGTGCCAGTGGAGTTTTAAGGAGATTAACATTTTTAAAAGATCACTTCGGACTGCTATGCAGACAGTGACTAGCACGTGGTCAAGATAAGCAGTCCTGGGCAGCCCCAGTTAGAGGGTAACGCTGGCCAGGCTGCTGACAGAGGAGATGTAGAGGGCATGACCTTTGAAGCACCTGGAATTCCAACAGAACCAATACAAAGGATGAGAAGGACAGGGCTGTCAAGGTTGATTTTCACTTTTCTGGCATGAGCATTTAGATAATATAATGATGCTATTCATTAAGGTAAATACTGAATTAGGGGCAGATATTCAGAAATGAGGCTTTGCACACATAAAATTTGAGGTACCTGTGAAACATCCAATAAAGGGGCCAAATTGGTAGTTGAATATCTTGGCTACACCTCAGGTAAGGAGTGGAGTAGAGATAGAAAACTTGGAAACTTTCCATTTCCAGAGTAAAAGGAAATTCTCAGAATGAATGAGGTCACCCAGTAAAAAAAAAAAAAAAAAAAAAAAGGTGAGAAATCACCACAGGATCAAGCTTTGAGAAAATCTGACATTTAAGTGTCAGGTATGAGAAGAAAAGCTGGCAAAGAAGAGAGAGAAGTGGAAAGAGGCAGAAGGAAAGTCAGGAGGGTCACAGATGTCACAGAAAGAGACTTCCTCTGCCTGACCAGGTGGTGGCGCAATGAATAGAGCATCGACCTGGGACCCTGAAGACCCAGGTTCAAAATCCCAAGGTCTCTGGCTTGAGCGCGGGCTCACCAACTTGAGCACAGGGTCGCTGGCTTGAGCGTGGGATCATACAATGACCCTATGGTCACCAGCTTGAAACCCAAAGTCATTGGCTTGAGCAAGGGGTCACTGGCTCAGCTGGAGCCCCCTGGTCAAGGCACATATGAGAAACAATCAATGAACAAGTTGATACTTCTCATCTCTCTCCCTTCATGTCTCTCCCTGTCTGTCTCTCTCTCACACTCCCGTAAAAAAAAGAAAAAAAGACTTTAAGGGCAGAACAGCCCACTGACCCAAATACTTGTGAGGTCAAGCAGGATGTGAATGTTTAACTGTTACAAGGTTTAGTGAATGGAGGTCATCTCTGACCTTTTCAAGAGCATTTCAGTGGAGTGATGGAACGGAAACCAGATGAGAGTAAACTGAAGAAAAACTGGAAAGAGTGTAGACAACTCTTTCAAGAAGCTACCTGTTGAGGAGTAGGTGACAGTGAGTCAAGCAAACCCCGAGCTCACTCAGCCTAGCTGCCTAACCATCTCACAAGAGAAAAACTAAGGCAGAAGAAACTTTGCCTAAAACAAAGGAGTTAGCCACCTAGTGCGTTCTTAGAGATCAGTGACAAGCATGACCAAGCCCCTTCTGCAGTTGACAGAAATCACACTGTGATCCTGCTCATTTTATGACTGCAAAGGGATCGTTTTCTCTGCTCTTGCAGAGCACAACCAGAGTTTTGTTTTACCACTTGCTCCCTAGCAGCTCTCAAGTGTTAGGGAAAAGCCTCAAAAACAGAAAAGGTATGATCACACTGGGTCAGAGTCCAAATAGCCATCTTCAAATAATGTGGACTCAAAAAGCCAGAAGTTCCCTCCCGTGACCAACTTCGCAGTTCTTCGTGTGCAGAGTAAGGGGACGTCCAGCACTAGAAGCTAAAGGCTGAGCCTGCTGGTTCTCCTGAACATTCCTCCACACCACTGCTCTGACTGCTCACTTCCTCCCCAAAAACTTCTCCTCTGGAATACAAGAATATCTTTAAAATCATCCCTTTATCTTTTGACAACTGAAAGGGAACCAGCCCAATAGAGAGGAACCCAGATCATACAAAGCCCCTGATGTGGGTGGTGTTTATAGCTCCTGCCCCTTCTGCTGTGTGTCATTAGTCAGATTTTACAGGGCAAAATAGTATGTTTCCTCCTTCACCAGCTATGATGAGGATGTTGGTTGAATGCATATGTTAATGCCTTGTAGTCTCTAGTTTCCATTTCAGGGTTGACTCACTATCTCCAGTATTAGAGTAAGTTTGAGGAAACTTTGGCCAGAAAAACAGACCCCATAAGCAACTTTTCTTACTTTTGTTTTTCCCTAGCCTCAGTTTGGCCTACTAGGTTATCCTATATTCTTTCTTTGAATGTCATAAAAGGCTTATTAGGAGCCTTCACATATATTACTTTGTGCCAAGTAGACAGAGGGCCTTCACTCAGGCTCTTGCATGCTTGCAGTACAATGTTCCAGATGCCGCATCTGCAGACACTTAGCTCTTAGAAGATAGTGTTTAGGGGGAGAAAGCTACTCTTCCCCAAACTTTGAAATAAAAGGGAATATGTTGTTCTAATAGAAAGAAAACTAGATAAACCAGATAAAATTTTTTATTTTTAAAAATCAGAAAGGCCCTGATTGGGTGGCTCAGTGGATAAAGCATCAATCTGGTTCACCAGAGGTCACAGGTTAATCTCCAGTCAGGGCATGTATGAGAAGCAATCAATGAGTACACAACTAAACGGAACTAAGTGAAATGAGTTGATGCCTCTCTCTTTCTTCCTCTCTCTCCCTCTTAAATCAATGGAAAAAAGTTTTTTAAAGTCAGAAAGGGCCTAACTGGTGGTGGCGCAGTCGATAAAGCAAGCCCTAGAATACTGAGGTTGCCAGTTTAAAAACCTGGGCTTGCCTGGTCAAGGCACAAATGAGAAGCAACTATGACTTGATGCTTCCTACTCTTCCCCCTCTTTCTCTCTCTCCCCTCTCTAAAAACCCAATAAATAAAAAAATTTTAAGTCAGAAAGGTAATTGTAGTGAGACTGTCAACAGCCTCTCTGATTATATTCTTCAGAATAGAAACTATGAATTGGGCATCATTTTATCCCAAGTTTGTTGAAGGAAGGAAAAAAAAATGCCATCATCCCTAGAAATTGTATGAAGACAGATGTGGTACTTGAGACAATCACACAGGATCTGGAGTCAGAAAATCTGGATTTGAGTCCACATTCTCTAGTATTTGCTAGTTGTGACTGCGTGATACTCCTAAGCCTGAATGGAGACAACGCCTGTTCTGCCTATCTCCTAACTCCAGAAGGATCAAAGTTGTATGCGGGAAAGTAAATGGTAGTCAGAAAGAGGACAGAGATGTCTGTTACACCACTTCTATTTAACATCAGGCTGCCAATGCAAGAAGATATATTTCTTAAGAGATATCAGAATTGGAAATAAAGAAACAAACATTTTCTTACTTGAGAACAATGTAACTGTCTCCACAGAAAAGTTTGTAGAACCTACTGGTAAATTATTAGAACTAACAAAAGAAGCATGTAGGATTGTTAGACAAAATCAATAGCTTTATATAGACCAGCATTGATCAATTTACACATTTAACTTAAAAAAAGACTTTCCCATAGCAACAACAGCAAAAGCTACATAGGAATGGAAGAAAAGATATGTAAGACCTTTCAAAGAAAAAAAACTATAATTTATAAAAGGATATTAAAATAGATTTGAGTAAATGGAGATAAAGAATGTCCATGGACAGGAAAATAACATTCTTCTTCCAAATTAATCTACAAACTCAATGTAATTTAAATTAAAATCATAGCCCTGGCCGGTTGGCTCAGCGGTAGAGCGTCGGCCTAGCGTGCGGAGGACCCAGGTTCGATTCCGGCCAGGGCACACAGGAGAAGCGCCCATTTGCTTCTCCACCCCTCCGCCGCGCTTTCCTCTCTGTCTCTCTCTTCCCCTCCCGCAGCCAAGGCTCCATTGGAGCAAAGATGGCCCGGGCGCTGGGGATGGCTCCTTGGCCTCTGCCCCAGGCGCTAGAGTGGCTCTGGTCGTAACATGGCGACGCCCAGGATGGGCAGAGCATCGCCCCCTGGTGGGCAGAGCATCGCCCCTGGTGGGCGTGCCGGGTGGATCCTGGTCGGGCGCATGCGGGAGTCTGTCTGACTGTCTCTCCGTTTCCAGCTTCAGAAAAATTAAAAAAAAAAAAAATTAAAATCATAACATGACTCTTCCATGGTACTTGACAATTTAATCCTAAAACTCATAGAAAGAGACAGAGCTTAAGAACAGTCAAAAAGGTTTTAGAACAGGTTGGGGGAAAGGGGCATTTGCCCTATCAAATGTCAAAACGTGAAAGACATGGATGGTATTGATCTTACGGTCTCAGCACAAGGAAGACAGGAAGGAATAAAGGAATAGATCAACATATAAATGAAAACTTGATAAATGACAGAGGTAGCATTACAAGTAGGGGCAAGTTGGGTCATTCAATAAACTGCCAAGCAAAAATTATTTCAAAGTGGATTAAGAAATTAAATTGAAAGGCAAATTATAACATTTTAAAGGAAAATATTTTATGACACCAGGCAGAGAATTTCTTCAGAAAGAAAATCTTCCAATTCATAGATTCAATAACACTGTAAAACAACACACACAAAATACCATAAACAAACAAAGTTAAAGGGTAAGCCTCAAACTGGGAAAAGAAAAACATGTACCCAGAATTTATTAAAAATGTTTAAGAATCAATACAAAAGTACAAATAACCCCCAAAAGCTAAAGGACCAAGGATTCAAATAGGCCATTCCCTTCAGAGGAAACTAATTATACACTTAATGAAAATTCGCTCCCCCTTACCAGCACACAGAGAAATGAGATCAAAATCAGGAGTTATCATTTCACATCCATTGTGTGCAGATAAACACGCAATATATATGTGGCAATACTGGGGGTCTCTCCAAGAAAGCATTTCCCATCTGAAGTCAGCTTATGCAGTTGACCAGCTTTATCAATGACTACTTGAGTTGGGGTGGGGTGGGGTGGGGATGGAGGGGGATCTGGAGAGAACAGGGCAGACAAGAGTGAACTAGCTGGCTTGTGTGAAGAGACCCTTGCAGTGAGAGGCTGGGGAAGCACCACCCTAGTGCAGGAGTTGAAAGAAGTTAAAAAGGTGGAACAAGTAAGAAAAACATGCATTGTTTCTGCTACAGTTAAACGTTTAGTTCTGCCTGCTTGTATTAATCTCTTTAGACTGTCTATATATGGCTTAGCTTTTGATCCCTTTAAAATTTTTTTTTTTTTTTTATGTATTAGGGTGACACTGGTTAACATAATTATACAGGTTTCAGGTGCCCAATTCCTTTTTAACTGCTTAGTTACACTGGCTTGTTTACTCCCAGTTAAATTTTAAATCACTTTGTCAGACTCCAAAATAAAATTGTGCTTTTCATTGGAAAGAAATATTGCCAAGACCAAGGATTGGGGAAAGTGTGGGAAATGTGAGCTATACACTGCTAGGAGTATACTTTTGTATGTACATTGTGGAGATCAATTTGGCAATATCTGGTAAATCTGAAGACTAATCTATTGGCCAGTGATTTGAAGTTTTAGATACATACCTCAGAGAAACACACAGGTGTACAAGGAAACATAAGTATTTCATTGTAACATTGTTTATAACAGCCAAAAATTAAAAATAACTTAAATGTGCATCAGTAAGAAAACAAATTGTGATATGCTAATTCAGTGAACTACAGCATTTAAAATGAATAACTTAGAGAAATGTGTTAATATGAATACATCATCTCAAAAATGAGGGAAAAAACAAGGCCCAAAGGTTATGTACAGTATGATACCACTTATACACATGAAAACACCCTATATATGCACATACATAAGCATATAAATCCATTCATGGTATCATTCCGAAAAACATCAAATTCTGAATAGCAATAATCTCTGAGGGTGAATAGAGAGAAATGGAATGAGACAGGGCTATACAGATTTTAACTATAGTTCTGTTTCTTTTAAAAACATACAAGCAAATTTCATAAAATAACTGCAAAAGCTGGATGGTAAGAGCACAGGTATTTGTTATATAGTCTATATTTTTTCTGTACATTTGAAATGACTCATAATAAAAAAAGGCACAATACAAATGCTAGCAATTTTGTTAATAAATGTTTGCTGACAACTAGGTGGATCAAAGTGAATGAACATATTAATACAGAATGAAGATAATTATTTCCAAGTGTAGAAGTAATATTAATTTCTCCAATTATTTACTAATAATACTTAATTTAACTATGTGGCAAGCATCGGGGGAAGTGGTTTAATGCATGAACTCAACTTCCTCTAACACCCTATGAAGATGTTCCTATTATCCCCATTCTATGTATTAGAAAGCTGAGGCTCAGAGTGGGAAGTTAGTCAAGGTCACATAGCTAGTAAGCAGCACAGCCAGGACATAAACCCATGTGTGGTATGTCTAAAACCTATGCATTACATTATACTGTGAAAGTTACGAAATGATTCAAGATGAAAAAGCCACAGAACATCACCAAGAGTAAAAATGAGAATGAGCCAATTACCTAAGATTTTTTCTTAAATGAGTGTAAGGAAGACTGAGTTTACCCAATTAAAAATAAGGTCCAAACCAAACCTGAGTCCCAAATACCTAATGAAAATAAAAAGCGAAGATTATGTGGTGTGAGGTATTAACTATAAAGCTAATGGTGCCAGTAGTCATTCCTCAAGACAAAACACAAAGACACAGCCCTTTGATAACAGAGTGTGCTCAGACTGCAGATGAACTTCTAAGCCTTTTAATCAGTTCTCTTGGGACCATTTCCCTGGCTCTTCGAGGTCCATCCACTCTGACTCACTCAGGCTCTGTATGAAATACTCCCTCATCTAAACCTGACTCATCTGGCACTAACCATGACTCTTTATTGGTATTTTCCACAGGACCAAGTCATCAACTATTTCAAACCACTGTATTTCATGCAAGAAAGAACTGCATCTCAGATGTTTCAGGTCGCATTATTTGGTAGCAAGTAAAAGCCTCGCAAACCTGAGAAAAAACTTAAAGTGGAAATGGAGCAGTCACTGTAAGGATTATAGTTAACTCAAGAACCCAGTAGCAGAAAATGCAAACAGATAAAAAGCACTGGAACAAAAAATAGTTATTAGGAATTCAGGCGGCCATTTTCTTCATCTTTTTTTTTTGGAGGGGGGGGTTGTATCTCTCTCATCTTTGCTTTATTCTTTCTGCTTCGTAACTGTGTTCCAAATGCAACCTACCAGCTTTCTGATTCCAAATCCTCAGGAGAAATCATCTAACAGGCTCAGATTTGACCAGCTGTCCACTCCTTGTCCAATCATCTAAACAAGGTCACCCTAAAGATGGCAGGAAACAACACTCAAAAAACAAGACCTAGTTGGGCAGATACCTTAAGTTAACCTCTACCACTTCTGTATTTGCTGCTGCCTAGTAACTGGAGGCTTAAACATTTTTTGGTGAAATAAGCTGCATTTCTTTGATGGCCTTTTCCAATTTAAGGTTGAAACCACTAAATGCTTTTATCTTTAATTGAAATGAACCTAGACTCCTTGCCTGGCTCCTAAAAACATTAAAATAGAATTCTGTATCAGTGTGATTTCTTCATGACACTTTTTTTTTAGCTTTCTTCTCTTCTTATTCCATCTTTTCTAAGAGGCAGTCACTTCAGACACTGTCCACTATTAAATTGTGTAGTCCACGTTTTTGATTTAAAATACTACCCTTTATTCTGAAAAAGAAAATCAATGCATGAACCATAGTCAATCAATGGAAACTCCAAAATACTGGTCCTTTCATTACAGAAAAATGAAGCCTCCAGAGTTAATAAACAGATGTGGAAAAAATATATACCATTTACTGAATCTCTACTATAAGCCAGACAACTATGCTAAATGCCTACATTTTAAAAGTCACAACAATCCTGATGGATACTATTGTTATTCCTTTTATAATAATGAAAATTAGGTTTTAAGGCAAGAAATCTACCCAATATCACACACCTAGTATGCAGTTCAATGTGGATTTAGAATAGGAGGAGGTTAAAAGTTGGGAGGTGAGGAGGAAAAGCTGAAGGAAACAGAGACCCCTTTTTCAGTACATCATTTTTAACACAAAATTTTTATCTTATATAATAATGAAATGGCATGAATCATATTACATAAAAGCATATCATGCATTTTTTAAAATTTCAACTCCAATTTTGTTATACATTTCTAATTTAAATTCTTATTTTCTTAATATTTAACAATGTGTCACTTTTAGAGACATCTCTACAATTTCCTCAATCCCGACTCAGCTACGCATCTGCCCATCTTTCTTCTCTTCACTCCCAAACTTAATATTGTATGCTTGCCTCTTCTCCTGTGCCCAAAATATTCACAGCTGCTTACAAAAACCAGTAGGCAACTCATTGTCAAAATCAGTAGCCATTTCTTTTCTTTTTTTTTTTTTTTTTTTTACAAAGGCAAAGAGAGAGTCAGAGAGACAGACAGGAAGGGAGACAGTTTATTTTCGTTGTGGCATTTTAGTTGCTCATTGATTGCTTTTCTCTTATGTGCCTTGGCCGTGGGGCTACAGCAGACCAAGTAACCTCTTGCTCAAGCCAGCGACTTTGGGTCCAAGCTGGTGAGCTTTGCACAAACCAGATGTACCTGCGCTCATGCAGGCGACCTCGGGGTCTGGAACCTGGGTCCTCCGCATCCCAGTCTGACGTTCTATCCACTGCGCCACCACCTGGTCAGGCCTCAGTAGCCATTTCTTGCTTTTCATCCGATTTAACCTCTACACTGCATTTGGTGTGTATCACCATCTTGATGTCTTCTGTGGTTTGATTCTCCTTAATGACTCCTCTTCCTCCACCAGTTCCTTAAGTGTGGCTGTTTTCCTAGGTTCAGACCTTAGTTCAAACATGCCAGGTAGTATTTTAACACTCTGAAATGGAATGAATTTAAGGTGCATAAGATCTACGACCCTTAAAAGATTAGGAAATCACTGACAGAGATTAATTCTAAATTCCTTTGCAATCTGATTACTCCTCCTCCAAAAAACTGTGCCACTCCATCTCACAAACTCACCACCGTAACAAACCATACTGCACCTTCGCTAATGACATTTCTTCTGCCTGAGTTTCTAAAACTTCTCCATGCAGAATTATCCAAGTTTCTAGAGCACTTTATACCTGTTAATAGTATAAATTTGATGATAGGCAAATCTATCTGAACAAGAAAAGGGGCCAAATCAGTATATTTTTGTCTCCAACACTAAATAAAGGAAGCAATTTCACTAAAATATTAAACCCTGTGCCCAAGATATTATTTTGTGCTAATTTTCAGACAAAAGAATTACTACTCATTCATGGCAAAAAGTTTTAAACATACTATTTAGTGAAACAAAGTTTTTACATTGAAAACAATTCTTACCAAGTTACTATTACTAAAACTGAAAACCAAATTGAATAAGTAGCATGAACATGTGAACATATATGTATAACATAGATATGTTCAACTTACATTTAAACCGAATGTTAATAGTAAAACCCCCAAATTTCAAACTACTGAATACAATAAAAATTTTAACACTTTGTGATTGTCCTGGCCAGACAGCTAGGTTGGTTAGAGCTTTGTCTGCAAGTGCAGAGGTTGCAGGTTCAGCCCTGTTAGGATACACACAAGAACAGATTGATGTTCCTGTCTCCCTCCCTCCTTATTTCTCTAAAATCAGTAAATTTTGAAAAAAATTTTTAAAGAGAAACAGAATTTAAAGTAAAAAAAAAAAAAAAAAAACCCACTTTGGAATAATAACCAGTCAGTAGTAGGATCTGAACTACAATTAAAATGCTAAGTGGATGGAGCTGGCCAGTTGGCTCAGCAGTAGAGCATCAGCCTGGCACGTGGAAGTCCAGGGTTCGATTCCCGGCCAGGGCACACAGGAGAGAAGCCCATCTGCTTCTCCACCCCCCCTCCCTTTCTCTCTATCTCTTCCCCTCCTGCAGCAAAGGCTCCACTGGAGCAAAGTTGGCCCGGGTGCTGAGGGTGGCTCCATGACCTCCGCCTCAGGTGCTAAATGGTTCAGGATACCGTGGAGCAACGGCCTAGATGGGCAGAGCATCGCCCCCTGGTTGGTATGTCGGGTGGATCCCAGTCAGGTGCATGCAGGAGTCTGCCTCCCTGCTTTTCACTTCAGAAAAATACAAAAAGTAAGAAAAAACAAACCACTAAGCAAATGCTGGCACTATTTAAATAATTCTAATCCAGGACTGTTTATCAGAGCACTTGAAAAGCTGTAAGTTACACCATACATATATACTCTTCACACCCCATTTCCCAGAGATGTAGATTCAGTGGGTCAAGGATGAAGCTAGGCCTGTGCACATTTTTAACTGTCCTCAGTATTTTCTGATAAAGAATACTAGCTAAGAACTATTTCCCATGAAATATGCTTGACATGCCTTCAGTTTACATGTATATATATGTTTAATATTTAAGCAATTTCAATATTGGAAATAGCATAAGCATTTTCACTAGTCTGAGCAGTTACTTACAGGGAACCTTTCTGCAATAGGTGTACTCTTTTAAAGCTTTATATGCTTTTTGGTTAAATAAATTACATTTCAAAGTCCTTAACTCTCAATCTATAGAAAATAAAACTTTAAGTGATACTTTCTTTAAATTAAGGTATAGACTACAGCTACCTAATCTACTAGATGAGTATGTTCCGATAAACAGGATTTCTATATAAATATACTGTATATTAACTCTAGCTTTTATAAAAATAAACCAAAGAAAATAACTATTAGACTATACAGGTGTGGGCAAAAATAGGTTTATACAGTTGTGAGTATGCGAGTTTATTCTTTATTAATTATTGTACTGTTTACCATATGAACTATTAACTTACTTTCCCTCACCCTAGTATTTACAATAAATATTACTTATACACAATACATTTTATAACTAGAAAAAAATAATTCCAAGGGTAATTCTTTAAGTATTATGTTTCTAGAGTATGTTCAACATTTTTTTAAAAATATAAATATTTAAAAATCAGGCCCTGGTCCATTGGCTCAGTGGTAGAGCATTGACCCAGCATGTGGATGTCCTGTGTTTGATTCCCAATTAAGGCACAAGGAGAGGCGACCATCTGCTTCTCTACCCCTCACCCTCCTCTTCGCCTCCTCCTGCAGAAATGGCTCAATGGGTTCGACTGCATCGGCCCCAGGAGCTAAGGATGGCTCCACGGAGCCTCTGCCTCAGGCACTAAAAATAGCTTGGTTGCAAGCATGGCCCAAAATGGGCAGAGCATCGGCCCCAGACAGGGGTTGCCAGTCTTCATTCTTCTCACTTGGAAAAGAAGAAAAAATAATAATACAAAAAATAAATCACCTACACTGAAGTGGAATACTAACTTTGATTTCTTTGTTAGGTAAAGATCCAAAGTTCACTGGTAATTACTAATGAGCACTCAAAACAAATCAAAAACATCATTTAAGTAATTTTCAAGACTACTTTCTTTCTTCAATGCATTCATGCTCTAAGAACCAGTAAATATGCTTAGAAACTCAAGGATCAAAAACACTCTACAAACTTACTGTAAAGTTTCAGTATTTAAAAACATCTCTACTATCACTAGAAGAATTTCTAATCTCCTGAATTAATGGGTATTTTGCTTAGTGAGCAATCATCTTATATATTCTCTATATACTAAATAAAAAAATTTTAATTCTCTACAGGAGTTTAAAGATTCAAATTCTAATTTTTATAACTTCAAAATATCTTTACATTCCATTGATTAATTTGTATAATTCCAAGTCTTATTTCATATCACAAGCTTAGGTTTTATTCAGAAAAACTTCATTTGTACTTATATGTATATTAGAGTTGTCCTATGCATTCAAAGATATTACTGACAGTGTCAGACTAAGCCTGGAAAACAGACAATGGAAATCTTCACACACACACCCCACTGTATACAAGTGGAGAATTGAATTTCTAATTTAACAATACCTAACAATCATGTTAATATTGTTAATTTTTCCTTTCCTCCTACACTCCCTTTATCATAATTAGACATACACACACTCAAAAGATAACCTTTTCTTTTATGTATTGATTTTAGTGAGAGAGGAAAGGAGGGAAGAGAGAGAGAGACAAGGACATAAATCTCTTCCTGTATGGGCCCTGACCAGGATCGAACCAGCAAACTCTGTACTTCAGGATGATGCTCTCACCAACCGAGGTATTCAGCCAGGGCAAAAGATAACCTTTTCAACTAATTCTTGCTATCATTAACCAAAGCTTGTCTTATGTTATCATTTTCAAGAATCTTCATATAAATTCAAGTTTTTGATAAATCAAAATATTCTGCATTGCTTTAACAGGAAAAACAAAACAACGTTTGCAAAATGGCAGATAAAATTGATATTATTCAAGGTGGGCAAAGAGTTAAAAGTTTTTTTTCAAAAGGTTTACTTATTCTTAGGTAAAAATTAACAATTTCTGGTGCCTCTGTCCTTTCTTTTTAAATAAATATACCTGTTTAAGATAATTCTGGTCTGAAATTAAGAATAGTCAAAAGGCTAAACGAAGGAAAACCACAGATTTTCTTACCCCATATCACTGCAATATTTTAAATGCATAGGAATACAACAAACTCAAAAGAAAAAAAAATAGTGTTTTATTAACTACCACACTGTTATAATACACTTTAAACGTACAATAAGGTAGCCTTTAAATCTGAGGTGGTCTTAAGAATAACAAATGAACAGAATTCCAAGTTTTTGAAATAGGTGAACTGCCGCAGTTATAGGTATACATTGAGGAAAATTGTATAGCTCTTACAAGATCAGCAATGAAACTTTATTTTGTACATTTTTTAATAATTGAAAATATAAACAATAATTAAAAAATAAAAAGAAAATACAGCATAATAAAAAACATGTTTCTCAATTAAATGTACTGAATACATATAAATTTTAAGAGAAGAAGCAAGAAAGGAAAATGGTTGATATTTAAGTGCAGACTGCCTATCTAAACAAACAAAAACAAAAAAAATGACTTAAAAAAATATCATAAAACCACTAGTTTTCTATGACTAATATCCATATGGTTGGAGTATCGTCACTATGGAAGTGATTTTTATGTTTGCATATGTTATACTTTACTGGTAATTTACATGATGGCTTTTTTAAGGCCCTGGCAGACATATGGTTTTTGGAAACAAGATTGGATAAAAAAGTTACTGCTAAGACGCAATACACCTTATTTTTTTGGTCCTCCAATATGCAAGAAAAGGGATATTTCACTATAACATTTTCTTACCACCCAAATGCCTCAATCTATACATTTTAAACTTTTTTAAACATTGGTTATATTGCCCAACTTCGTTATTGAAAGGATATTAACAAGACATTATTTTGGCAAATTAAATCTTAAACATGGCTTTTCAACAGGATTTAAAAGGTGACTATTCCCTAGAGTTCCATGTTAAAATGTAGTTTTCAAAATCTTACAAGAGTAATGCTTAAAATATTGTACATAGTTAACCTAATTAAAATAATTAGCTTCAAAATGACAAATTGATAAGCTAAGTAAAGCCTACACTATGTAACATTTGCTTGGAAACTTGATTTGTCAGTTATGCATAATAAAAATTCCAGTCATCAAGAAAATTACAAAAAATTTTTTATCATAACATGATTTCTTTCACCCACCAACTTCTTTTATCTTACAATAGATAAATACCAACATGTTCTCATTTTTACACTAAACCACACAGGATTGATGCATTTGGTTAGACTACCATTCGTGTTGTTAAATTCAATTTTCTCTTTATATAACTTGGTAAAATTTCATTTCTTCTAGATTCCAAAAGTACCTACAAAACCCATGCAATTTTACCATTTTTAATATACTATGGAATATCATACAAAGTAAGGCATTTCAGTGTCATGTATAACCAAGTTACTGTCAATCCAAAAATTTTTGCACATCAATAAAAAGATATCTAAGAACTTAGGAACAATATTCTTCTCACTACTGTATAAAAATAACCACAATGAATAAGTATTTGTGTAATATTTACTCCATTGTCTCATTTCCAGAAACTGTGACAAGCTGTAAAGGTATTTCAGTGTTGGTAAGGATATCTTGATTGCTGGTGGTGGAAGTATTAACAGTTCCTATCCCTGAAACAGAACCTTGTTGAATATTTGCAAGGATAAGTGTTGTTCCTCCTGCAGTAATCAAAGTATCGTCTCGTGCAGTTTCCACAGATGCCAGCACTGTACTGCTAGAGTGAATACCTTTTTTATTCTGATGTGTTTTAATATGTTTGGCAAGGTGATCACTTCTCATAAAGCGTTTTGAACATTCTGGACAAACAAATTTCTTCTCACCTGTCAGAAATAAAATTAAGTTACTTAGTTTTCAAAATTCAACACAAACAGACTGATAATTCTCTGAGAAAGAATATAAGCCAACATTGACAGGTAAGGACAGGGAACAGAGTTCAATTAAAATTGTATTAGTTTCATGAGCTGCCTGTGCAAAACTTCTCTTAGAATATTTCTACTCAAGCCTGACCTGTGGTGGCGCAGTGGATAAAGCGTCAACCTGGAAATGCTGAGGTTGCCGGTTCAAAACCCTGGGCTTGCCTAGTCAAGGCACATATGGGAGTTGATGCTTCCTGCTCCTCCCCTGTTCTCTCTCTCTCTCTCCCCTCTCTATAATGAATAAATAAAAAAATCTTTAAAAAAAAAAAAAAAAAAAAAAAAAAAAAAAAAAAGAATATTTCTACTCAAAATAAATGTCATATTTACTTTTTGATGAAAAGCAAGCTTCAAACTTATTACATACTGTCATTCAGTTATTTTAATACCCCAACTATGCTAATAGTTTGTTTTGAAATGTGTTACAGGGTATCAGCTAAAACCTGATCATCTATAACATACAGAAGGTCCTCAAATAAAATGGTTTTGTTCAGCATCATTTCTTACAATGAGAAGAAAAAAACTGATTCCCAGCAGGCCACCATCTAAGTGAAGTTTGCATGTTCTCCTCATATCTATGTGAGTTTTCTCCAGGTACTCTGGTTTCCCCCCCACATCCCAGAAATGTGCACGTGAGGTGAAATGGTGTCTACATTGTTCCAGTCTGAGTAAGTAGGGGTGTGGGTGTGAGCACACCCTGCGATGGAAGAGGGTTCCTTGTTCAGGGCTGGTTCCTGCCTTGTACCAGAGCTGCTAAAGGCATCAGCCACCCATAACCTTGAGTCAAAGATATGCAGCTTGAAAAATCCTGTTTTTATTCATCTTTCATTAAATATGTATGTATATATATGTGTATATGTGTGTGTATCACATGTATTTCAATGTTTAATATTAGAAGTGTTTTGGGCCTTTATTAGTTTAGTATTGTTTTGTGACCAGAAACATGCCATAGGAACTTAACTCTTATTTATATTAATTAACCTTTGGTAGAACTTTTTGTTATATATCATTTCACTTAAAGTCTCAGTTTCCAAGAACATACCAATACTTGCTGTTTTTCTTTAAAGTATAGTTTTAAGCTGTATTTAAGGTATTATCAACATGTGGTATCCATATTAAACCTCTAGCTCTTAAATCTGACTGAATTCAAGTAACTACACAGAGTACTTCTAGATTAAAGCACAGATGCAAATTTGAAATACACTAAGATTGAATCCCAAGAGAGGCCTAGCTGATATGACTTCAGGTGGAATAATTAAGAACAAGCCTAACAGATTATAATGTTAAAGTAAATAAGATCCTTTTACCAAATTTATCTCCCAACACGAATAAAATATTTAACACAAAAGATTGAATTCTATTATGTTAAAGACCTACTATATAAAAGAATTAAAAAGCAAAAGGCCAACCCTAAAAGGAATCCAGAGAGAAATCCATCAACAAATCTATTTTCTTAATTTATTTTCTTCAATATGCCTCACCCATCTTCTGTTCCAGCATTTCTAAGAAGGTGCTCATCAGACCTCATGTCTGAATTATACTTTAGTGACACCCTTGTCTTTCCCTCTCTAATCCAACAAATCAATGCCAGACAAATCTTCCTTAAATACCAAATTTTGTTACAGTACAAAACTTCACCACTGTAATAAGTGGTATGGAAATGCAAGACTAATTTGCAGATACTAGGATTATGGCTGAATACTTCTTAACAGAAATATGTTACAGAAAATCTCATCTTCACTCATGTAAAATGCTCTCTTTTCACCTCTTTTATTCACATACTATTCTTCTGAGAAGGTATTTGCCAGTTTCTCTTGGGACATTAGTCCTGAAATGTTTCACACAAATGGCACACTGATCAAAGATAGTTGGGAAATGCTACATCCCTACACAGAGATGCATGGTGCTAACATTCAGTTAAAAATCCTAAGAGGTGCTGCCTTGAAGGTACGTGTAGTACCTTTTCATTAACTCCATGTTTCCCACACATTTGATCATAGACCCTTTCCACCGTTTTTACATTGCTTTTTATTTATGTCCTGCTAATCAAATTCCACTGAGGAAAATTTTAGGGCCATCTTAAGGTCTATTATCCCAATCTACTACCAAATACTGCCTTACTATCCCAAGCAATGATGATCTTTACCTCTGAGCACACTTAATCATCTACTCATATAGTTTGTTGCAGTTATAAACAGCTCATCTGTCTACCTACCTGATGAGACAGACGCTAAAACAAGCAGAGCACCTACTATGTATACTACTAAATACTTGATAGGTTATTTTATGTAAAATTTCCTGCCGACTACACCAAATGTAAAGCCAGAAGCCACAGCCACCATCACAGCCGCTTGGCCCATGCAGGTTCACACTGGATTCGGACAGTCGGTAAAGAAACAACGGAGCCAAAAACTGGTGGGCCATTATCTGTAATCCTAGCTTGCACCCGGCGGGCAAGTAAAAAACACACACTGGGCTCCAAAACCCACTCACATTCAGTGCTCACAAAGCTACTGACTTATCCGAGTTTCCTAGAATCAAAGGTTTCTAGCTCACCAGACTTATTCATCTCTGTTCCCCATCTCCTTCCTTCTCCCTGCACAAACTCTGCACAAACTGGCTTCTCACTCAACACTCTGCCATCTTGGCTGCTTCTACTGGCTTCCTCCACGTGGCCTTTCTCTGCTCTCTGCTCTCTCCTCTTAATGCTAATCTCAGGAACTAAGAGAGAGCAATACAAGAAGTATGAAAGCAGTAAGAAACAGCTTATTTACTTAATCTAACAGAGAGCACTTGGATTTGAATCCAAATATAGGGAGACTTCAAAATCCAATAATATCTTCCATTTTACCATGCTTCTTCCTTTTAAGCTCTCTAGGGACTATAAATATATTACATACTTCTCAATTATTCAGTATTAAGCACAGACTGATGAACACCTTGATCATTTATTTATACAGTAGGAGAAAACTATCTCTAAGTTATAGTAAATTAGGACTCAGTTTGGGTCATTCCTAGGTCCATTTCATATAACAACTACACACTATATAAAAACAAACAAAAGAATCTTGACATCAACAATGCCTTGGTTATTCCTCAATGAAATGTCTTTTGCTTACCTCACAGATACTAAAACAAGAGAAAAGGTGAAATTCAGAGGAAAAGGAATTATTCTTCATTAGTGTTAAGGTGGAAAATGAAAGAATAAGAAAGGTCAAGAGTAAAAGAAGACAACTGATTTAAATTGTTAACATCAATAATAGCACATATGTAGCTTTAGACATTCAAAAATGTCAAAACAAAAAAAACTTGATTTTAAAAAAAGGTAACCAAAGTCTGCATAATATAAAATGTTATTTTAAAAGATAAGTCATATACTGATTTGTTTAGAATTAATGTTTTTAAATTGGTGTTACTGAAAATAAAATTTGTTGTGACTGGCCACGTTTTTAAAATTCAGCTCAGTAAGATATGATAAAAAATCACACACATAAAAACATTTAAGATAGTATGTAGCCCTTTTAACTCATTTTGGTCTGTTAAAAGTAAATATTAGTAACCTGTATGTGTTCTTCTGTGCCTCTGTAATTCATCACTTCGAGTAAATCTTTTACCACAGAACATCCAGTTACAAACAAAAGGGCGCTCCCCAGAATGCCAACGCAGATGAGCTCTCAGATGTGAGGTCTTCCCATAGACTTTACCACATCCTGGTATATGACAAATGTGTTGCTTCTTTTTCCCAAGATTGGTACCTCTAAAAAACACACACAGAATAATATATACTTACATGAAAATATTCAAATGAACATTACCACTTATATCATATATCCCCATGTTGAATTTCAAATACAAGACATTATCACCATAAGGTCAATCAGAAACCAAGACCAATTAAAATCAATTTAAATAAAAACTTATATACCTCAAACATGTAAGTTTTATATATTAATTTTACTCCAAAATTAATGTGGTTGCTTTCCATATACTTTTACAGAACTTAAAAATTTATAGAACTTATTTAAGAATTTATAGAATTTAAAAGAACATTTCACATATAAAACAATGTATAATAAAGCTATTTGTTACTCTGTCAGAACCATTCACAAATTCTATACATAAGGCCCCATCCAATTTAATTGTATAGGAAACTACATGATCTACTCAAAGTCATGCTGTCAGCTAATTTAAAAAGGAAGTAAACCAAGCATGAATGCATCACTAATCACAGGTACAATTAAAAGATAGATAAGCACCTTACGCAGACTTTAACATGATTTAAGCATATTTATTCATATATTTGTATAGCTACAACCTAAATAAACACTGGAGAAATTTTTTTAAAAATCTAGACAATGCATGTCTTAGGCTCCCTTACCACTACACATAAAATAAATACAAACAAAAATTATCTTTCCAGTTTAAATTCCCTTTATGTTAACCATGCAAAAATACTCAAAATTATACATATATATATATAAAAAAAATACAGTTTCTCCACATCGCAAAATTTGACATTTGTTACATTTCAGTAATACCAAGAACAGGGTTTGGGAAATATATACTTAGATGGATGAACAGAGGTATCTTAGCCTAAGCAAGAAGAAAAAATTTTTCATTCCAGAACACATAGTCAAGTAATAGTAAACACTACTGAAAATGTCATTACTCAAGCTTAAAAAATATATATTAGGCAAGTTACTGAATAAAAATGAGTTTATAAAAAATATGACATTTTAGACTCACAATTATCAAAATCACATAAAAATTTTGCAATGTTTCTCTGAGATTTAAACAGGTACATTTAAGAACCCCCCAACTTCCCCTCCTCCCCCAATCTCAGTCTAAGCTACAGCCTATTAAAAACTTCCATAAGCCTGAAAAATCCTCATGTATATAATACACCTATCATTTTTCAAATTTTATTGGAAAAAAATGCGTATTTCCCCACATTTATATTTTAATGTACTCACACTCAGTAGCATGTGAAATTGCCATAGGACAAACAGTGCTAAACGGTGCAGTGCTGGCTGTTAGATGCCATAGGTGTTCTGAACAGGGAGACATCAATGTGGACTCCAGTAGTTAGAGAAGGCTTCGTGGAGGAGGTGGGTAGGATTTAGATAGAAAGGAGGGAAGGCATTCCAGGCAGAGGAATAGCATAAGTAAAGACAAGGAGGAGTCATGCTGTTGTCTCAAGGGCAAGGATGTCATAATCTAACACAATTCTAGTTTCTGCTCCAGTCCACCCCCAATTTCTACAACTCTCTTCAAAGAGCTGAGTTGAGTGAAAACAGGTTTTCTGGCTCACCTGTAATTCTAAAATCTTAACCAAAGCCAGTACGGTTTCCATTTATTTTAGCTTCTTAAATTTATTATATTCTTAAATAGTCCTAAGAAAAAAAGCAATGCTTGTGACTAGTGGTGTACAAACCAATTCTATATAGTGTTCACCATAGCAATTTCACAGAGAACCCAATTCAGTTTACTGCTGTACTCTTGACTTCTTGCTTCTCTTCTGAGCCTACCACTCAGGTGAATCAACATGCTTTTATAGACTCAAAAATGCTGTTTTACTAACTTAGAAAAATTTAGCTTGAGAACACTAACATATTACACTGAAATATATTACAGCAACAAATCTGGGTTCTCAAAGAACCAAGAAGCCAGGGAAAGATAAAGATATTCCTCATTATTAAAGATATTAATGGTATTCTTCATTAAAAGAAAATAAATCATCATTGTTTGGAAATAGAACAGACATCTAAGAAAGAAAATAAAAATAGAGATAGGCGCACACAAATATATAATTTAAGGGAAAAGCTCCAAACCCAGATCCAAGTTTCTATTTAAAAAGAAAATTTTATTCCAGATAAGATCCAAATATGTTAGATATGGATTTATGGCATGTGAGGTAAAAGAGAAAAAAAAATAGAAGTAAATTTCTCAACAAACTTCAGGTAACAAAAGATCTAGCCATATGTTTTCTTGATTTTCATAATCATTCCACTAATACCTGTTACATAACCTAAAAAAAATCAAATAATTCTAAGTTTCTACTCTCTGAGTGCCTACATGTGTCCAACTAATTTAATAATGCCCAGATAGAGTGACACTGAATAACTAAACTAAAGGTAGAATTTAAAAAAGCTAAAGAAATCAGTTTTCTTTTGCTTGAAATGGGAGAAACATGCTACAAACTGAAATCCTGACAAAGAAAAGATTCTACAAAATTATTTCATTTTTAAAATATGAACTGATGTTTAATCCACACAAAACTTACTTAAACAATGACTTTAAAATGTATTTCACTTTATTAAAATTATTTGTCTCTTCCACAAGAGTAAAAACTTTCTGGAGGCTGGTTCTGCTTAATAAATATTGGCTAATGGACAAAAACTATTTTTCATATTTAATTATATTTTACACCTTGCCCAAAAGGGTAAACAAATGAAATTTAGTTCTCTAAATTAATGCCCTTACTGAGAAAAAAAAAGGCTTTATAATAAAGTAGCACCTATCTCACTTTTGCAGAACACTTTGGATTTACTATATGTTATGCTTTTATTAATTAGATGCAGCAATTGTCAATGATACAACTGTGCCTGCCATACATACACTAAATTTTGTTTAATAGGCTCTAAGAAACAATATAGTGTTTTTCTTAAGAACATCAAGTTTAATTGCTTAGAATAATTTATTTTAAAATAAACTCACAAAACTTCTAAAAAATATGTATTCTTTTATAATCTTTAGAACTGGAAAGATTTTAAAAAGCATGGTAAGGCATCTCATAAACACGGACCAACTAAAAATTTTGTGTTTAGTCCTGGCGGAACAGCTCCATTGGTTGGAGCATCATCCTCGTAAAGGTTGTGGGTTTGATCTCCAGTCAGGGCACACCCAGAAACATATCAATGTTTCTGTCTCTCTCCCTTCTTCTGTCTCTCTAAAATTAATAAATTTTCCAAAATTTTTTTTTAATTTTGTGCTTAAAAACTTTTAAGTGATGGAACTCATTCTTTACTTGTATAACGTTTTATAAACCACTGATATAAAGTTCAAAGGCAATGCAAAACTAGAAAAAATATATGCATACGACAGAGCTAAACACATAAATTAACAGATTCATAAGACATAACAAGGCAATTCACAAAATAAATTTTTAAATGGTAAAATATACCAAAAAATGTTCTATCTCAAAGTAATAAAAATATACTAAATAAAACCATACTTTACTCTCTCTGACTCTTTAAAAGGCTTTTTTAAAAGATGATAAAATATATTACTGGCAAGGGTATGGAAAAGCAGATACTCTCATACACCACTGGTGGAAGTATAAACTGATACAACCTTTCTAAAATAATTCCTTTTGATCCAAGAATTTCACTTCTGCCAACCTACACTGAATAAAATAATCAGACAAATGTACAAAAAGATGTATGTTGTGTGGATTAGAATGACAATAAACTCCAAAAAAAGATGTTAAATTCTTATGCATCCATACATTAGACTACTTACTATACAGCCATAAAAAAATCGATGCAAACTATACAGAGTTGGAAATGTGGTCACAAAATTTTTCAAAATAAAAACAGACATGTAAAGCACTGAGAATAAAATGACTGGACTTTAAAATACATGTGAAGTCTGGAAGGATATATATTTAAATGTCACAATGGTTATCTTAAAGTGGGGTAGAATTTTATCCTTTTTATATTTATAAATCGTCTATATTTATAAATCTTTATGAGCATGCATTAGTTTAATAAACATATATTTTAAAGATTTTCATTTTAAAGAATAAATAAAACAGGCCAGACCTTGATCCTGAATTAGATTTGACTTTCATAAACAGTTTTCTTGAAAGTTCCTCTAAAAATGACCATCTATTTCAGAAGTTATTGCCTACCTAAAATTCCATTTACTTACTTAAATTGACCAAACCATTTTAATAAAATTTCAAACAACTAAATAATTAGCAGTAAACATAAATACCTTAAGTATCAGGTGCAGAAACAAATCCTTTTAGGAATCAGTACAGTATAATGGTAAAGTTATAGAGTAAGAAACTAGGCCTAGATACCTGCAGTTCCATATGCTCCTACAAATCACTCACCTCTCTATGCCTCCCCTATAAGACTATCTAGAACACAGTAAGCTCTCAATATTAGTAGTTGCTATCATTTCTATTATTGCTAACTGGCTGACCAATGTACAAGTCAACTAATAAGACCAACTCAAAAGCAGATAAAGTATCAAACTTATTAACTGTTATCAATAGCATTTTTTTGTGTGTGTATTTAAATAGTGTCATTTCTGAGAGAGGAATGTTAAGGCCCTTTTTTATCAATGATTGGGGATTTGGATAGTATGTATTTACAGTTCCAGTTTTGCTCTATATATTTCAAAGATGTGGGGAAAAGATACCATGACTACTAAATCTTCCTGGTGAAAACGTCATATTATTAAGAAATATACCCCTATCTATCCAATTGATGATTTTCACTTTAATCTTACCTTACCTGATATTAACATTGCTATCTAAGTTCCCTTTTTGTTAATAACATTTACCTTACAAATCTTTTCCCATTCTTTTAGCTTTAACATTCCTATACAATTTTTTGAGGTTTTCCTTATAATCAAAATAAAGCTGGATTTTGTTTTTTAATATGATCTGAGTCTCTATCCCTTAATTACTAGGCTTAATCCGTCCACATTTAATGTAATTACTGATCTGTTTTGAGTATACTCTTGTCATGTTATTGTCTTAATATTTATTTTTAAAAACATTGAAATATTACAGTTCTATTTTTAAAATAATTTCATCATTTCTGTTGAAAATGGAAATGCTTATGGTTATCAACTATTTCTAAACATATGTTTATACAACTGCTATTCTTAAACTAGGAATCAACTTTTTATCTATTTAGACAAATCCCATTGCCGATTTGCAGACTGCCTAATTTTGATATGGGCCCGTTAAATGGCATATATTACACTGGATTTTTGGTGAGCTTATTTTTTTTGTTTGTTTTGTTTTAAAAAGGGTGTTTAGATCTAAGGTTTTGATTTTATATATTTTGTTCCCTTAACTTTTTCTGCCACACTCATACATACATACACACAAAAATGATCATGTAATGAATAATATTCCATAATAGTGATATGGCATGCAGTATTTCAAAAATTAGGGTGACGAGAATAGCATTCTTAAAAAATATATATGTTTCATGTGTGCATACCTCCCACCACCTTCTTTACAGTTAGGACAGGTGCAAGCTACCCTCCGAAGTCTTTTTCCTTCTTGATGTTGTTGGTCCCCTTCTTCATCTACCACCTGTACTCTTAAGTGTGTTAGATCATTGGTATTCAATGTAGAATCACCACTGAGCTGCCACTCTTCAGGATCAGGTTCTTCTTCCTTGATCCTAATATCTAAAGAAGAAAACAAATACAGATGAGAAGCAGCCCACTGGCCAAAAAAGATGTCATGAGATCTGAGCCACACTAAAGTAAAGTGAATTCTATATAAAGTCAAAGAGCATCTGTATATGAAGTATTATCATTGCTCCTTGTTGTGGCTTATTCTTTCAAAACATCTATTTTATTTTAAATATCAAAGATTAAGCCCAAAGGGGAATAAAGCCAGCGTGAACTTGCTTTTCAAAAAAGAGTCATTAAGAAAAACACGTAATTTCTTTGAGCAAGCTCCGTCATAAACAATCTGAAACTTCAATTATAACTGTTCGATTAGACTAGAAATCAAATGGTCAATTCAGATTGGAACAAATTCTAATATCTTAAACCTCTGTCACAATCTGCATCAGTTATGCCTAGTCTTTAGGTACTAATAAATGAAAAAAGAAGGTGGCACTCACTTGAAACTGTTACATACTTCAGCTTTAATCTTAAGCTTTAACTAAAATAATTAGAATGGCCACAACATCACTGCAGAAGGAGATATAGAAGTATGAGACAGTTTCTATTTTCCATGAGCTTTATTATAAACCAGACTGGGAAACAAAATGAGCAAAATGGTGAAGAAGAATGAATATGGCAGGAAGTTATGTCATTTTCTCAGCAGAGCTAAACATCTTTATTTAAATCAATAATGAGATAACGTATCATTTTCTACTAGAAACTAAGAGGTTTTTTTTTTAATTTTAGAAAATGGATTCTATTTTTAAAAAAACAATACCTAATTTACAATAAACACTGACTAAAATCATTTATTGTAAAACAAATTCCTACAAATATTTGATTTATACAAACTAAAAATCTTAATAAAATTTTAGATCTATGTCACTCACTAATAATTGGGCAAAAATAGACGTAAAGTATCAAATATATCCAAAACTCCTAATTTTATACTAATGGAAACAAGAAATATAACCACCAATCAAGAAAAATGACTCAAACAGTTTTAAGTTAGTTTATTTTATCAGAATAACTGCAACCAAGAATCCAGGGGAAATATAGGAATAGAAGGAACTCTGGTCTGGGCAACAAAGTAGGCAGACAGTAGTGTAGATGACTGAGAAGGACTAGGTGAATGAAGGACAGTTAATGAACTCAAGGTTGAAGGTCATAGAGTCTCAACTGTTTGTGACATACAAGAAAAGAAGTTGGACCTAATGCCTGGAACTCAGAAAGAGGTATGTGCTAGAACAGCGATAGTCAACCTTTTTATCCGTACCGCCCACTTTTGTGTCTCTGTTAGTAGTAAAATTTTCTAACCACCCACCAGTTCCACAGTAATGGTGATTTATAAAGTAGGGAAGTAACTTTACTTTATAAAATTTATAAAGCAGAGTTACAGCAAGTGAAAGCATATAATAATAATTACTTACCAAGTACTTTATGTCGGATTTTCGCTAAGTTTGGCAGAATAAATCTCTATAAAACAACTTACTATAGTTAAATCTATCTTTTTATTTATACTTTGGTTGCTCCGCTACCACCCACCATGAAACCTGGAACGCCCACTAGTGGGTGGTAGGGACCAGGTTGATTACCACTGTGCTAGAGATATATAAGTTATCAATTATACATTGATGGAGCTCATCCAAGGAAGTAGATTAAAATACTCAAGGACTATTGAGTAGAATGAGAAGAGAAAGTGGCCTATGAGGAACACAAACATTTAAAAACAGAAGAGGAGGAATCTGCAAAGGACAGAAGCAGCCAGGAAAGTGTGCTACATTAAAGAAAAGGGAAAAAACACGTTTCAAGAATGAGAGAAGTGGTCAACATCAATATTGCAGATAAATGAAGAAAAAAACTGACTTAAAGTGGACAAGAAGCAATCAAGTGTTTAGTAACAAGTACAGTTAAGTTTTTCAAGAAGTCTAGCTAGAACCTGACCTGTGGTGGTGCAGTGGATACAATACCAACCTGGAACGCTGAAGTCGCCAGTTTGAAACCCTGAGCTTACCCAGTCAAGACACATAGAGAAGTAACTACAAAGCTTCCCGCTCCTCCCCACCCTCTCTCCCTCTCTCTAAAATCAGTAAGTAAAATCTTTAAAAATAATAAAAAAAGAAGTCTAGCTTGAGAAAAAGACAAACATGGCAGAAGAAGATAAAGGAGACCAAGAAAGAGAGTTAAGAGGGAGGGACTGGTTTGATTTGCTTTCAGAGATAGAAAAGATTTGAATATATTTAAATGCTTATAAGAAAGATCTATTACAGAGGGAGAGATTGAAAAACACTGGAGTCAAGTCCCTAAGAAGTGAGAAATGATCTAGAACACTTAAGAAATTTAAGCTGATGGAGCACGGCCACCTCTTTCAAGAAAAGATAAAGGCCCATTCATTCATCCAATAAATAATTAGCTACTATGTACCACAAATTGTGCTAGACATGAGATGTAGAGAAAATGTAATGTCTGAAAATGAAGGGAAAAAGTTTCCCTTCTTCCGTGAAATAATGATGTAATAAGGATTTATTAGATATATGTAACCCTGCTCACATGCCATAACATGCAGCTCCCACATGTGTCCTTGCAGGGGTGGGGAGGGAAGAGGCTACCAGACCACTCAGAGGTAGCACTGTGCATACGCTAGTGGTAGAACCAGGTTGCCAGGAAAGTCCAGCTTGCCTTACACGTGGCTTACTAGGGGCTAGGGGCCTCTGTATAAAAGATGCTACCTCTTCCCTTTGTGCTGGCCTCTCTACCCAGCCGTGAACATGGATTTCTAAACTCAATATTGGTGTGTTAGGATTCTCCAGAGAAAAAGAACCAATAATATGTATATTATTAGAGGCTGTGGGGACTAGAAAGTCTAAAACCCACAGGGAAAGCTCACAATTCCAGCAAGGGTTGATGGACACCCACATTACTTAGAGTGTTTTACTCAAAGCCAATTGTTTTAAACGTTAACCATATCTTAAAATGCCTTCACATCAACATCCAGACTGATATTTAACCAAAGAGCTGAGCACCAAAGCCTAGCCAAGTTGACATAGAAAATTAACTATACCAATTGGTAACTAGTCAGCTCCCTTCAAACTGATCTACAGGTTCATTGCAGTCCCAATTAAATTCCAAGGAGGCTTTTTAAAAAAATACCATTAACAGGTTGATTCCAAAACACATGGAACTGCAAAGTAGCTACAATAGTTAAAACAACTTTGAAAAGGATTCACACAGTACCTGACTTCAAGATTTACTATAAAGCCATGGAGATCAAGACAATATGGTATTAGTGAAAGGACAGACACATAGATCAACGGAACAGAATGTAGTCTAGAAACTGTTTCACAGACGTTGGTTAACTAAATAATTTACCAAAAAGAAAAAAGAAAAAGCTACAAAGGCAATTTGTGAGAGGACAGTTTTTTCAATAAATAGTGCTGGAACTGAATATCCATATATAAAAATCTAAATTTGTTCAATGTTTCATATCATTAAAAAAATTAAAAGTGCCTCACCGGGTAGTAGTGCAGTGGATCAAACATCGGACTGGGACACAGAGGACCCAGGTTCGAAACCCCAGGGTCACCGGCTTGAGCACGGGCTCATCTGGTTTGAGCAAGGCTCACCAGTTTAAGCCCAAGGTCGCTGGCTTGAGCAAGGGGTCACTTGCTCTGCTGTGGCCCCCAGTTTTGGGACATTGGGAAAGCAATCAATGAACAACTGGGGTGCCACAGCGAAGAGTTGATGCTTCTGGCCTCTCTCCCTTCATGTGTTTGTCCCTATCTGTCCCTCTGTCACCAAAAAAACAAACACAAAAATGAATCATAAATCTAAATGTAAAACCTAACCTCAACAAATTTAATTTAAAAAAATATATAAAAACTTTTAGGAAAAAAACAAGGAAATCTTGTGCCTTGGGTTACGAAAAGAATTCTTAGGTATTACACTGAAAGCATAATTCATAAAAGAACAAAATGATACACTGGATGTGATAAAAATTAGGAATCTTTGCTCTTTGAAAGACACTTGGCCCTGGCAGGTTGGCTCAGCAGTAAGCATGAGCCCAGGCTGTGGCAGTCCTGGGTTCGATTCCCGGTCAGGGCACACAGGAGAAGCAACCATCTGCTTCCCCACCCCCTTCTCCTCCTGCATTCCATGATTCGAATGGTTCAAGCAAGTTCACCCTGGGCACTGAGGATGGCTCCATGACTGAGCCTCGGGTGCTAAAACAGTGTGATTGCCAAGCAATGGAGCAACATCCCAGATAGGCAGAACAGCACCCATGAGGGCTTGCCAGGTGGATCCTGGTTGGGGGCGCATGAGGGAGTCTGTCTCTTTGCCTCCCCACCTCCTACTTAATAATAATAAAAATAATAATAATAATAAAGACACCTACCTAAGCAAATGAAAAGACAAGATACAAACTGGGATAAAATATTTACAAAGATACAGCTAAAAAAGAGGTTGTACCCAGCATATCTAAAAAAACTCTCAAAACTAAATTTAAAAAACCTGTAAAAAAAATGGGCAATAGTTTTCAACAGGCATGTCACAAACTATGAACATGAAAACATCAGTCAATAGGAAGATGCAAATTAAAACTACAATGAGATACCATTACATACCTAAGACTGATAAAATTTAAAAGAATGACCATATTGAGCGTTGGCAAGGATGTCAAGGAATTGGTGGGAAAGCACAGTGGTATAATCATCGTCAAAAAAAGTTAAACATCCATGCTGTGACCCAATCATTCTACTCCTAGGTATATACCCAAGAGAAATAAAAGCATATGTCTATACATTTAATTGTATATGAATGTTTATAGCAGCTGACTGTAATAACCAAACCTAGAAACTTAGGTATGTCTTTCTTTACTGGTGAACTGATAATAAACTATGTTACAGTAAGTCTTCACTTAAAGTTGTCAATAGTTTCTATGACTTAAAGCAAAATGATGTAACAAAACCAGTTTTACCACAGGCAAATTTTTATATAAACAAGACTGAAGTTTCTGTGGCATCTCATTGTTGTTATAAGGAAACAACATTGAACAAAAGAACATTCATTATTCAAGGACCTGCTTTATATCCACACAACAGAATTCTACTCAGAATAAAAAAAGAAACACTATCGATACATGCTACAATATGAATCAAGATCAAAATAATTATGCTGAAAGAAGCCAGATAAAAGGACATATATGGGCACGATTGCCTTTATATGAATATCTAGGAAATGCAAACTAATGTGTAGTTAAGTACTTGTACAAATACTGCACAGTATTAGCTTTTTATAAGTTAAAAAGATATAGCCTATAGAGATCACATATCCAGATTTGGTTGATTTAAGTCCACAAAATGAGAGATTTTTATCAAGTATTTTTAAAACTGCTCATCCAGCCTGACCAGGTGGTGGCGCAGTGGATAGAGCGTCGGACTGGGATGCAGAAGGACCCAGGTTCGAGACCCCGAGGTTGCCAGCTTGAGCGCGGGCTCATCTGGCTTGAGCAAAGAGCTCACCAGCTTAGACCCAAGGTCGCTGGATCCAGCAGGGGTTACTCGGTCTGCTGAAGGCCCACGGTCAAGGCACATGTGAGAAAGCAATCAATGAACAACTAAGAAGTCGCAATGCGCAACGAGAAACTGATGATTGATGCTTCTCATCTCTCTCCGTTCCTGTCTGTCTGTCCCTGTCTATCTCTGCCTCTGTTAAAAAAAACAAACAAACAAAAAAAAAACTGCTCATCCAATATTATTTGTGACAAGAAAGCAGAAAAAAAGAGGTAAAAAAAACTAATATCAAGAACGGTTAGCCTGACTAGTGGTGGCATAGTGAATACAATGTCAACCCAGAACATTGAGATCAACTTGTTATTCAAGAATGTTCTCAATCTGGCCCCAACTTGCTCTTCCAACTTAAGTATTAAAACACTGAAATATTCTTCATTTTCAGAACACATGTCCTTTCTGAATGTCATGCCTTAGTATGTGTTTGAAGCCCAAGGTCACTCACTCACTGGCTTGAGTAAGAGGTCACTGGCTCAACATGAGCCCGAAGTCACCAGTTCAAGCCCCAGTCAGGGCACTTATGAGAAGCAATCAATGCATAGCCAAAGTGAAGCAACGAGTTGATGCTTTGTTCTTTCTCTCCCCCCATTAATAAACAAACAAATAGAAATAAACATTTTAGAGACAGAAACACTAAGAACAACAAAAAAACTGATGACAGAGAGCAACTTTACAGAGGGGATGAAGCTACTACAGGACATTCCTGCTCCTACTGCTAATTCTCTTACTGGAACCTACAAAATACGTGTTTTCAAGAACATGTCATGGACGTGGATACTTACAACTTGGCTTTCTTACTGAATCTGAATACATAGGCATATAGATGTCAACATGTCTGAACTGAACACACCTTGTCTACCCTCCACCCCGAAACTTCTTGCATTCCCCTTAGTTTAACATTACAAGTCACCTGATTGCTCAAACTATCAACTTCAGGCAAGTCCTGTCAGTCCATTCCCAGCCTCTCATCTCTCTTTTGCCAATCCATCTTCTGACAGCCTCAAAAATTTTCTTCCTAAATAAAAATTCAATTATATCACTTTCCTGATTCAACACTTGCACTAATTCCCTTTTTTCTATAGTATAAAGTCCAAACTCACTAACTTGTTATTCAAGAATGTTCTCAATCTGGCCCCAACTTGCTCTTCCAACTTGAGCATTAAAACACTGAAATATTCTTCATTTTCAGAACACATGTCCTTTCTGAATGTCATGCCTTAGTATGTGTCTTCTGCCTGGACTATTTTCTAGTTCTTTCTTTTTTCATCTAACTAATCTCTACTTATCCTTTAAGACTAGTTCAGTGATCTCCTTATACACGCTCCTAGTAGAATTAATTATATATATTTCTTTTAATTTAATTTTATTTTTTGACAGACACAGAGTCAGAGACAGCCAGATTGGGACAGGCAGACAGGAATGGAGAGAGATGAGAAACATCAACTCGTAGTTGCGACACTTTAATTGTTCGTTGATTGCTTTCTTGTATGTGCCTTAACCGGGAGGCTACAGCAGAGTGAGTGAGTGACCTTGTATGTGCCTTAACCGGGAGGCTACAGCAGAGTGAGTGACCCCTTGCTCAAGTCGGCGACCATGGGGTCATGTCTATGGTACCATACTCAAGCCAGCGAGCTCACACTGAAGCCAGTGACCTCAAGGATTCGAACCTGGGTACACGCATCCCAGTCCCACGCTCTATCCAATGCACTGCCAACTAGTGAGGCTAGAATTAATTATATTTATTGAATCATATATCCCTTTAGACCAGCGGTTCTCAACCTGTGGGTCACGACCCCAGCAGGGGTCCAACGACCAAACCGCAGGGGTCGCCTAAAGCCATCGGAAAATACATAAAATATGTATTTCCCGATGGCTTTAGGCGACCCGTGTTTTGGTCATTCGACCCCCACCTGCGAACCGCAGGTTGAGAACCGCTGCTTTAGACAACGAATGCTTCATTCAAAAGTACTCAGAAAATACAATCTGACTAAATGAACAAATTTTTCCTAGGGAGTAACCAATATAGGAAGTTCTTAGAAAGACTTTGCTCTCTGCTTTTCTATGTTCCTTCTATCTGCAACTAACACATAAAGAGAAAATTTTTATAACTTGAGTCACAGGGCCACACAGTGCTCACTAAAGACAGTTAACTGCCCAACAACTACCGTATTTCCCCATGTATAAGACTCACCCTTTACCAAAAAATTTGGGTGCATCTTATACAGTGGTTGTAGATTGTTTTTTACTTGCATTTCCCACCTTTTCATGCTTATTTTGTGCTCACTGACTTTTATGACAAATAAACCTTGAGGTCAATAACTTTATATAATACATTCCCTCCCCCCAAATTTCAGGCCCCAAAATTAAGGTATGTCTTACACGGCAGTATCTTATACATGGGGAAATATGATATATCACAATTTTTAATCATTTCACTTGTTCATTCACATCTGGGTTATTTTAGAATCTTAATCATAAAATTAATCTAGTAAGTCCTAAATAATTTCCCTTTGCCAACTACATACCAATTTAATACAGATACTTTAAAAATAAGTCTTCAATACTAGGTAGTCAAGTTTCTTTCTTCCTCAACATCTTAGTATAGATGATTGAAAAAATTTTTTTCCTGTGCTATATCAGTGTTCAGTATGGTCCCTGTTTATTCTTAGAAATCTACCATTTATAACACTCAGGAGAAAGAAAAATAATAACCCATTAAAATGGCTCATTAAGTATTAAAAGGTATTCAATATTACTAGATGTCAGAAAAAATCATTAAAATCACAATGAGATATCCTTCACACCCACCAAAATGGCTAAAAATTTTAATACAGATTAAAGCCAATTGTTGGAAACTCTCTCACATTGTGGGTGGGTGTGTAAAGCAGTATAACAACTTTAGAAAGTCTTGTGAGCATATCTTCTAAAGCTGAACCTATAACCCAAGCAATTCACTCCAAGAGAAATGCATATACATAACACCAGAAGTACAAAAATTCACCCTAAATTGGAAATAACTCATATATCCACTAGTATTGAAATGGAAAATGACTCATAATATATTTATTCATACAATGGAATGTTAAAACAATGAAAATTAACTTAAAGGCAACAACAGAATAAAGGTCAATTTTAAACAAAGCACATGTACTCTGTGTATATATAGACAGATACTACATAAATATAAATCAGTTTCACCTTCCATAAAAATGACTTAAACACAATTAAGGGATAATCCTACAAGATCTCATATATTATTTTAATTAGATTTCCACATTCATAACTTTTCAGATTCCTATTAACATTTCAGAGATCCCCAAAGTCTTTACTTCTGACTTTTCTTTCAAGAGAATAGTTCTAAATTGCAGACATGGATCCCTAAAAAGATAACTTCACTAGTCTAATCAAAATAAGTTAATACTTCAGGGGAAGATTTTAAAACCAAATTTTATTCCTTTTTCTAAATTATCTCTCTGTCATATCATCTCTGCTTTAACATTAAGCAATTTCTTTCCCACAAACCTTTTCTCCTTAGATTTCATCATTACTCTTGTGACTGTCCCTTCCCCACTTAAAATTAATCTTTAATTTCATCTCTACTAATCTTTTCCAAATCTCCTTCTATTTTTTGTTTTCCAAATTGTCTTCAAAGTTATCTAGCCAATTAGAGATTATGCAATAGGATTATTTTTCCTATTAAATCTAGAAATACAAACTTTTATAGGATACACAGATATAAACAAAACTGAAAATAGCTGTTTCTCTAATATGGTTTATAGAGGATCTCATTTTATAGGCATACCACAAATATATGAGAAAAAGACTGACTTACAATTACTACACTGTAAATAGTGAAATACTGATTTCACTTTATTTAATCTGAAGTACTAGATAAGTACTGTACTTACTAAGAAAACAGTATTCTACTCTAATGTAATGATGGTGATAACTTACACATAAGATTTACCACTTGTCAGATACTATTGTAAGCACTTAACACACATTAACTTACTTCATGCTCCCAACTACCCTAAGATTAATAATATTTTTCCCTTCTTTCTATGAGAAAACAAAGTTAACCTATACTTTGCCTGAAGCCACACAGTTGAAAATGGATAAAGCCAGGACATATAAGACAAAGAATAGGTTATGATTTTGAGTTCCCAGGAATAGCAGGTTTAAATTAGCATCCCTACATATGAATGTGATTTTAATTGTAGTTTGATCAAATTAAATTAACTTTAAAAATTTGGGGAGGACAGAAAATGTAAATACATACAACAAATACTGTGTGGCCTTTAAAAAAAAATCCTGCCCCATGCTAAAACATAGATGAGCCTTGAGAACATTATGCTAAGTAAAATAAGCCAGTCACAAAAGGACAAATGCTGTTAAGATTCTACCAATATGAAGTATCTAAAGTAGTCAAACTTATATAAACAAAAAGTAGAAAGGTAGTTCTAAGGACTAAGTAAAAGGGGGAATGATACTGAGTTTCAATTTTGCAAGATACAGAGTTCTAGAGCAGGGGGTCCCCAAACTGCGGCCCCCTGAGGCCATTTATCCAGCCCCCGCCGCACTTCCGGAAGGGGCACCTCTTTCATTGGTGGTCAGTGCGAGGAGCATAGTTCCCATTGAAATACTGGTCAGGGCCCTAGCCGGTTGGCTAAGTGGTACAGCATCGGCCTGGCATGCGGGAGTCCTGGGTTTGATTCTAGGCCAGAGCACACAGGAGAAGCGCCCATCTGCTTCTCCACCCCTCCCCCTCTCCTTCCTCTCTCTTCCCCTCCTGCAGCCCAGGTGCTGAGGATGGCTCTGTGGCCTCTGCTTCAGGCACTAGAATGGCTCTGATTGCGGCAGAGCGATGTCCCAGATGGGCAGAGAGTATCACCCCGTGGTGGGCATGCCGGGTGGATCCCGGTCAGGCGCATGTGGGAGTCTGTCTGACTGCCTCCCCGTTTCCAACTTCAGAAAAATACAAAAAAAAAAAAAAAAAAGAAAGAAATACTGGTCAGTTTGTTGATTTAAATTTACTTGTTCTTTATTTTAAATATTGTATTTGTTCCTGTTTTGTTTTTTTACCTTAAAATAAGATATGTGCAGTGTGCATAGGGATTTGCTCATAGTTTTTTTTATAGTCCGGCCCTCCAATGGTCTGAGGGACAGTGAACTGGCCCCCTGTGTAAAAAGTTTGGGGACCCCTGTTCTAGAGATAAGATGCACAACAGTGTGAATATACTTAACACAACTGAACTGCACACTTAAAAATGGTTAAGAAGGGCCCTGGCCGGTTGGCTCAGCGGTAAAGTGTCGGCTCAGTGTGTGGAAGCCCCAGGTTCGATTCCCAGTCAGGGCACACAGGAGAAGTGCCCATCTGCTTCTTCCCCCTTCCCCCTCTCCTTTCTACCTCTCTCTATTTCTCTCTTCCCCTCCTGTAGCCAAGGATCCATGGGAGCAAAAGTTGGCCCAGGCGCCGAGGATGGCTCCATGACCTCTGCCCCAGGTGCTAGAATGGCTCCAGTTACAGCAGAGCCAACGCCCTATATGGGCCGAGCATCGTCCCCTCGTGGGCATGCCAGGTGGATCCCAGTTGGGCACATGTGGGAGTCTGTCTGTCTCTCTGCCTCCCCGCTTCTCACTTTGGAAAAATACAAAAAAAAAAAAAAAGGATAAGATGGCAAATTTATTATGTTTTTACCATAATAAAAAGATGATCTAGGAATATCTCCCTTGTTGCTTCTCCCACAGAAACTTATTTTAGAAATCTCACATATAAAATCATCAATGTCACAGACAAGAAGCTTAGGATAACTATGACAGATACATGATATTCAAGATATCATTGCACAGATTCTTTCCTAAGGCTCCTCCTTTCCCCACAAACTCTAGAGGTTAATTTTTCTCTCTCCCGCAGATTAAAAAAAGCTACCATATAGTTTTTTCAAAGACAAGAAACTCTTGGCACTGGCTACTTGGCTCAGTGGATCAAGTGTCGGTCCAGCATGCAGGCGAGCTTGGTTCGATCTCTGATCAGGGCACACATGAGAAGCGACCGTCTGCTTCTCTTCCCTTCCCTCTCCTTCTCTTGCAGCCAGTGGCTCTAGTGGTTCAAGTGTTGTCCCCACTGCTGAATACAGCTCAGTTGTTCTGAGCATCAGCCTCAGGCACTAAGGATAGCTCAGCTGATTCAAGCACCGACCCCAGATAGGGGTTGCTGGGTGGATTCCAGTCAGGGCACATGCAAGAGTGTCTATCTCCTCTCCTCTCATTAAAAAAAAAGTTTTCCTCCATCATTCACCCAGGTTAAAATACCAAAAAAGGTTGACAATTCCCAATAATCTCTAGTTGCTATCTAAGAAAGAACAAGAAAATGATGTTACCAACACCTATCATAACTGTCACTAGTCAAATCCTAACAGTACCAAACATTCATCCTAACAGTAGATTCAACTATTAGAGACAATTAAAGACAATCTGAAGTCACATAGTGTTAAGTATTTAAACTGGGAAATATAATAGTGCTTGCTCTTGATTAAAAAAACACACAAAAAAAAAACTATGACCCTAATATAAATTGGATCCTCCAGTAGTTTACCACCCTATCACCTAATCTTCTAAACGGTCTATCATTGGAATAAGCAAACACCTTAGTCAAAGTACTTGGTAACAAAATACATTCGTGTTTTTTATAGTCTCCTTCTATAGTCTATTAAGATCAAGGAGAAATATACAAAAACAGCAATAAATTTTAACCTAACTTCTAACAGTATTATTATCTATTTTCATATCATCTACTCTGTAGATAAACATATCTTCTAGGTGTATGTGTGTGTTTAACAGCCAGGATTTGTTAAAGTTGCATATAAATAGTACATAAATTAGGCCTAAAGAAAGAATCCAAGGCTTCTCCTAAGAAATCCAAATCCCCCCAAAATGAAAATGACCACCACAGAGACTTTCAAGCTGTTTCCGTAAAGGACACCATGTTAACAGAAAGGACAAATATATGGGGTCCCAAGTCCTTACATAAATCAGAGCAGTCCCATAAGATCAATTTTATACACTGGGATTCTATACCTCAGACTTCACTTGAGGAATGGATTCTATCCTAGCACTGGACTAAAACTAATGTCACTGCCACCACTGCTAGGGCTAGAAAAAATAGCAGTTTGAGGTTTTTCCCCTGCCCCCTAATTAAGAAAAAATAAAAATACTCACTTTAAGCAAAAGATTCCCTTTCTTTATCCTATGTTAGAAGTGTGTATTATTTTTTTTCTAAGGATTATATTGGCAACACTTTCTGTGAATTCTCAACAGTTTTGAGTTGCTAACACACCAGAAACAGAAAAAAATGCTTTAAATGACCTAGTAAAACACACACACACACACACACACACACACAGCTTTAAACAGTTATTTCTAGTTATAATGTTATGTTTTATTGTGTTCTAATATTTCCTGTGTCCTCTACAGACATAATCTTTTTGCCATATTATCTATTAAAAAGGGCACTTAGTCATTGTACGGGCTAGATATTATATTAAGGAATATAAGCCCAAAAGGCTGTATCTTTGGCAGTTTTAGAATTTGTACAATTTATTTTGCCCTCAAAAGTCAATTTGTTCAATTCAAATATTTACTAAGCACCTCCTGTGACTAAAATCATAACCTATTAATAACACGTCAATCAGGATTAGTGAGGCTGTGCTACAGTAACAAACAATCCCAAAATCTCAATGGCTTGACACATTGAAAGTTTTTTTTCCTAATTTTCCATGTCCAATTTGGATTGGCAGGAAACATCTCATCAGTCCCTCAGGAACCTAGGCTCCACTTGATACATGCTTCCAAGACTGCCTTGCTAAGAACAATAAATGGCCATGTGGTAAATCACATCTTGCTCTTACAAGTTCATTCACATTCTATTGGCCACCGTTAAGTCCCATGGTCATTCCTGACTTCTAAAATGACAGAAAAGGACAATCCTATCATATGCTTAGAAGTACAGTATTTTTGATGACTCATGATTTCCAAATCCTCCTGCTGGTGAAATACTCAATTTACTTTTTTCCCTAGAAACATACCTGTCCCCCCCTGCAGTGATAACCCAAAAATCCCATCTAGTTACAGCATCAAGCTCAAAGGCAAGGATGTGTTGATGACATGAAAATAATCTATCAGGTCCAGCCTTGACCTGTGCTGGTACAGATAAAGTGTCGACCTGGAATGTTGCGGTCGCTGGTCTGAAACCCTGGGTTTGCCCTATAAACACACATATGGGAGCTGATAATTCCTGCTTCTCCCCTGACCCTTCTCTCTCTCTTCTCATAAAATGAATAAATAAAAATCTTAAAAAAAAAAAAAAAGAAAGAACCTTTCAGGTCCAGATGTGGTCCCTCTTCACAGAGATCTATTTACTAAAACAAGTTATACGCTCTTTACTCACACAATATACGACAGAGTAAGTATAACCATTAAAAAACACTCCCTCTTCATGAAAGTATAAACAGGAGACAGACACAACAGTGAGTGGTTCCTATCAATTCATAAACCCAGCTACACAGATAATGCAAGGGCTCTCTACTCTAGGGGCAGGAAGTGCTCTGAACACTGGGAGAAGTTTCAGTCCAGTGTTCTCTGTGCCTTTGGGCTCTATCCTCCAGCAGGTTTTTCTTCGTTAACCTCCTCCACTACAAATGAAGTGGACACAGAGTGTGCCTCCTACACTAAGAATTCTCAGCCTGCTGGTATAAGGTTAAGGGATGGAGACTAAGAACATTAAATCTCCACTCCCTAAAAAAACTTAGGTTTCTTATCTGTTTGATTCTAACCAGTTCCAAATGCCAATATCTAGAACAGTATTTTTTTCTAGATATGTCTCTCAGACTTACTACCTTATTTTTTTTAATGTTTTATTAATGCTAAGAGTTGTGTCTCCCCCCCCCCAAACACCACCAAATGTTCCAAAACATCTTTCTTTCTGTAATTCTCTTGTTCAGTTTATCTACTCTCTGGACTTCAATTATGCTATCACCTATATAATCTCAGTCATTTTGTGATTAGTTCTTTTTCTCTACTACCAATAATCACTTCAATCTAGCTCCACAAATTCAGTCCACTAAACCAGTTTTCTCTGCCTCTTCCAGATCAGTTTCCCTTCCAACTCTGCCAATTGTATGACCATTTCAAAAACAAGGGACTCATCTTTTATTCCCAATGGCTAATCATCAATTCTTGAAGATTAATTTTTTTTTTTTTTTTGTATTTTTCTGAAGCTGGAAACAGGGAGAGACAGTCAGACAGACTCCTGCATGCGCCTGACCGGGATCCACCCGGCACAAGGGGCGATGCTCTGCCCACCAGGGGGCAACGCTCTGCCCCTCCGGGGTGTTGCTCTGTTGCGACCAGAGCCACTCTAGCACCTGGAGCAGAGGCCAAGGAGCCATCCCCAGCGCCCAGGCCATCTTTGCTCCAATGGAGCCTTGGCTGCGGGAGGGGAAGAGAGAGACAGAGAGGAAGGGGGAGGGTGGAGAAGCAGAGATGGGCGCTTCTCCTGTGTGCCCTGGCTGGAAATCGAACCCGGGACCTCTGCATGCCAGGCCAACGCTCTACCACTGAGCCAACCAGCCAGGGCCAAGATTACTCTTTTTGAAATATCTAGTATTCTTTCTTACTTCTCATATCCCTACTTAATTGAAATAGCCTCCTATCTTCTTTAGAGCTAGTTTCTTCCTATTGTAATCTATTCCTGGAATATATCTTCTAAGCACTGATTTATTCATATAATTCATCTACTCAAAACCTTTAAGGGCTCCTAAAGTTAAAAATATTAAAATTTTCACTAGTAGTATTCAATGCTCTCCACTCTCTTATAGAATGTGTCCCATCAGCCACTAGGCCCCAAACATCCCAACCCTCTAACTCGTGCTATTACAACATTTCCCAAAGTGTTCCTCACAACCCAATGAAATACTAATCTCTAGAAATGTATAACCTAAAAAAGAAGAATGCTGCTTCCTTTCCTTAAACAATCAGCAGTTTCTCACAGAATTTTGTAACTTATTTAATAATGCCTATTAATATCTAACCATTAGCAGGGAGGGGGTGTTTGCTAGGTTATTACACTGTCTCCTGTATAGGCTGCCTCTATTCTCACTCATATTGCTTTTTGCCTTGTTAGTAAACATCTTCCCCTCATCTACCTATACAAATATAAATTCCACCACTGAGTTCTCTTTTCTCTATAGCATTCCCTGATGCTCTTATATAACATTTTCCACTTCTCTGAACTTCTACACAATTATGTGTATCATGATATTAGTTACATTGCATTGATTTATATTGTCAATTACACATCGGTATATAGTGTTTTTATAGTGTTGATTACTGTTCCATGTGTCTGCTTTAAATACCCTGCAACAAATCTGGAAGTCTCTAGGGAAAATAAACATGTACATACTTCTCTTACAAATGACACAGTATCAAAAGAGTGATAATTATTTATTTGATTATATACAGTTCCACTCTAAGAAACTTGTTCAATTCCTCCCTTCTCTCAAGTTTTTGAGCTTTTATTATCCCTTTATCCCAAGCAGATTGCCAAAATTTAAGCACCAAGGGCATTTATAAAAAAATGTTTCTGGCTTTCCACTTTACAAACAAGAAAAAACAATACTTCACTGTAGTTTGGTGTGACTGGGTAATCTCTGAGATTAATCAACTACCTTCCTTCATATTATAGGCAAGAAGAAGTAGGGAAACAGTCGAAACAGTCAAAATCCATCTTCAAGGTTTCCAGAGAACCATAAAATGCTCTTGACACTAGGGAAACACCTCATATGCACACCAAAACCAAGCAGTTACTATGGACAAGGCTCACTAAACCAAACATTAGAAGGGGTTTGACACCAAAATTAAAGTCCAATCTTACTTCTATATTAAATTTCTTTTTAAAAATTACAATTCAAAATGTCCACTAATCAAAAACAGAAGAGGATAAAACCTTTTTATTATAGGTTTTTATTATAGATAAACCTTAAATATATACAAAAGTAGAATATATAACCCCAATATACCCATCACCTCACTTCAACACATTGCCTCTACATTATTTTGAAACCAACACCAGACATACTATTTCATCCACAAATATTTCAATATGTACTATTCAAAGATAAAGAACTTATATTTTTTAAATCTATCATGTTATTCTTAGAATTCATGAAAAATGTACAGTATTAAAAGACTGGGAAACATTTAAATCTCCTTAATTTCTTCCTATGCAAGCAAAGCTAAATCTAAAATTCCTTCTTTTTCTTGCCCCCTCCCCCACACAGGGAAGGATGATTTCTGAAACAACTATGTCAGGAGTCTTTTTAATACAATTACAGAAGTGGTAGGGGTATGAAATAAACAGCCGCCAATGCACCTCAGACATCTGAACAAAGTTAATTATTTCAGAAGCAAACAGGCAAATTTTACATATGTTACCACACAAATCTATGCTTATTCTGTAACATGAATACGTCTTTATTATTAAAAAATAAATAAAAGGCAAAAAGATAAGAAATTACTGCTGAATTCCAAAAGGAAACAAACATGTTAAGTAAAACACAAAACAATACAAAAAGCAGTTATTTAAAGCAGGCAGGAGTCAGGAAAGAGAAAGACAAAAGTATCTGAGCTACGTTTTCAAAGAGGTCAACAGGAACATTATTCCTTTACTCTTCTCCGCTCCTAAAGTTCGTATTAAAAACTATTTACCACATTATATTAGAATCTTCTACAAGTCTATCTAACCCAATGGTTCTCAAAGGGAAGAGGGGATTTTGTCATACAGCAGACATTTGGCAGTATCTGAAGCCGTTTTTTATTGTCACGACTAAAAGGTATGGGGGTGCTACTGGCATCTAATGGGTAGAAGTGAGAGATGTTGCTAAACATCCTATGTGAGCTTATGAACAACTAACTTTACTGCAAGTATCACATTTATCTTTGTATTCCTAGTATCTGGCACAGCAGGAACTCTATAAGTATTTGCAGACCACAATTTAAAAGTAATGGAATACAATTTTACATTTCAATAAAACCTCAATAAAGATGAAATAAAAAATAAAATTTTGGCAATTAAGAGTCAATGAAAATTTTAAAGAAGACAACAACAGCCTGACCAAGCACTGTTGCAGTGGATAGAGCATTGGACTAGGACGCAGAGGACCCAGGCTGGAAACCCAGAGGTTGCTAGCTTGAGCATGGGGTCATCTGGTTTGAGCAAGGGGTCACTAGGTCTTCTGTAGCCCCCAGGTCAGGGCACATATGGGAATGCAATCAATGAGAAACTAAGGAGCTGCAACGAAGAACTGATGCTTCTCATCTCTCTCCCTTCCTGTCTGTCTGTCCCTCTGTCTCTGTCACACACACACAAAAAAGGTAGTAATTAAAAAGTCTCTTCTTCTCATATCTTAACTTCTAGTTCCCCTCCCTAGAGTTAGCTGCTGTCACCAACTATTTTTTTAAATGTGTGGACTGTCTCGCTATTCTCTGCCATTCTCTGAAATTGTGCCATACCATTCCCATTCTTGTGCATTAGTTTGTTGTTGGATTAGTATAAGCTATCTCATTCTTAGCAATGGCAATAACAGTGTTCTTTAACAAATGATCTTTTCATTGCTTTAATAAGGTCCTTACTGATGGGTATTTATTTTCAGTCTTACATCAAATAATACTATAGTGGATTTCCTTATACATGCCCCCCTCACCTCCTTAAAGAAAATATGTATGTGAAGGATATATACCTACAAGCAAAATTCTTGGGTTTAATTCTGGAAGATATTGGAAGTTGTTCATATATATCAGTTAATATTTCATAAACAAATGTTGCTTTATTTATTTATTTATTTTTAAAGCGCAGAGAGAGAAACAGATAGGGACAGACAGGAAGAGAGACGAGAAGCATCATTTCTTCATTGCAGCTCCTTAGCTGTTCAGTGATTGCTTTCTCATATGTGCCTTGATGGGGGGGGGGGGGCGAGTACAGCAGAGTGAGTGACCCCTTGCTCAAGCTAGTGACCTTTGGGCTCAAGCCAGTAACCTCTTGCTCAAGCTAGTGAACCTGTGCTCAAGCCCATGCTCAAGCCCGATGTACCCGAGCTCAAGCCAGCAACCTCTGGGTTTCGAACCCAGGTCCTTCGTGTCCCAGTTTGACACTCCATCCACTGCGCCGCCGCCTGGTCAGGCATGACTATCCTTTTAAACTTTCTGAATCTGTACCTTATGCAGGTATTGCTTTCTCAAGAAATACAGTAGCCCCTGTCCCTTATCTGCAGTTGCACTTTCCCAGGTTTCAGTTACCCTGAGGTCAACTGCAGTCTGAAAATATTAAATTTCCCCAACCACCAACATAATCATAATTCAATGATCTACGATCACACAAAGCAGATAATCTTTCTTCTCACATATTATCATTTGTTTCCACTGGTTTTCACTCATTGTTAGTTCTCAAATGTACCCTAACACTAGTTACAGTGCCTATGTCATTTACCTCACTTCATCTCATCATGTAGGCATTTTACCATCTCACATCACAAGAAGAATGGTGAGTACAGTAAGATATTTTGAGGTCACATTCACTTCTACAGTATACTGTTATTGTCCTATGGTATTGCTGTTGTTAATCTCTTACTGTACCTAGTTTATAAATTACTTTACCATATAAATGTAGGTACAGGAAAAAACATCGTATATAGAGGGTTTGGTATTATCCGCAGTTTCAGGTATCCCCTGGGGGTCCTGAAACATATCCCCTCCAGATAAGAAGGGACTACTATAAATTTTTTTAAATTTTATATGTACCAGAGAGGCGTGGAAAACAGATTAAAAGATACTACAATAGAACAGTAAAAGCCAGACTAACAAAACAAGAATGAAGTGGATAGTGGGTCAGCCCAGCGTATGAATGTCCCAGGTTCAATTCCCAGTCAGGGCACACAGGAGAAGTGACTATCTGCTTTTCTGCACCTCCCTCTCCTCTTTTCCTCTTCCCCTCCTGCAGCCAGTGGCTTGATTGGTTTGAGCATGGCCCCAGGTGCTAAGGGTAGTTCCACTGGAGCACATCAGCCTATAGCACTAAAAATAGCTCAGTACTCAAGTATCTGCGCCAGATGGAGTTGCCAAATGGATCCCAGTCAGGCACTTACAAGAGTCTGCCTCACGATTTCCCCTTCTCTCACTAAATAAATAAATAAATAAATAAATAAGAACAACAGATCACAAAAATATGGCAGAAGAAAAGCAAAAGGACTTGGAACTTTCTAACAGGAAACAGAAAAGTTAACCCTGCAACTACATTCAAGCAGCCAAAAGTAACTAGAAAAATATACACAATTGTGCTGCCCTGGACAGGTAGCTCAGTTGATTAGAGCATCATCCCAGTACACCAAGGTTGTGGGTTCAATCCCCAGTCAGGGCACATACAAGAATCACCCAGACGCTGGACGGTTGGCTCAGCGGTAGAGCATCGGCCTGGCATGTGGAAGTCCTGGGTTCGATTTCCGGCCAGAGCACACAGGAGAAGCGCCCATCTGCTTCTCCACCCTTCCCTCTCTCCTTCCTCTCTGTCTCTCTCTTCCCCTCCCACAGCCAAGGCTCCATTAGAGCAAAGTTGGCCCGGGCATCGAGGATGGCTTCATGACCTCCACCTCAGGTGCTAGAATGGCTCCGGTTGCAATGGAGCAATGCCCCAGATGGGCAGAGCATCACCCCCTAGTGGGCATGCCAGGTGGATCCCGATCGGGCGCATGTGGGAGTCTGTCTGCTTCCCCTCTTCTCACTTTGGGAGGGGGGGGGGAATCAGGCCTGACCTGTGGTGGTGCAGTGGATAAACCATCGACCTAGAAATGCTGAGGTCGCGGGTTCTAAACCCTGGGCTTGCCTGGTCAAGGCACATATGGGAGTTGATGCTTACAGCTCCTCCCCCCTTCTCTCTCTCCTCTCTCTCTCTCTCTCTCTCCCTCTCTCTCCCCTCTCTAAAAAAATGAATGAATGAATGAATGAATAAATAAATAAATAAATAAATAAATGAAAATAATTCAAAAAAAGAATCAACCAATTGCCTGGCCGGCCAGTAGTGACACAGTGGATAGAGCATCAGCCTGGAATGCTGAGATTCCAGGTTTGAAACCCTGAGGTTGCTGGCTTGAGCACAGGGTCACTGGCTGGGCTTGAGCCCCCCCCAGTCAAGGCACGTATGAGAAGCATTCAGTGAATAACTCAAATGCTGCAACTACAAGTTGATACTTCTCATCTTTCTCCCTTCCTGTCTCTGTCTCTCTTTAAAAAAATCAACAAGTCATTGTTTCCCTCTCCCCCTCTTTCAAATAAACTAAAAAATTTTAAACACACACACAATTGTGCTAATTATACCAGTGGGCACCCAGTAACCCTGCAATTCTACAGCTCACCAGTAATTTCACTTTCCAGTTTTCTCAAATGACCATCTTCCTTCTTCAATTTCTAACACCTGCCCTCTTCACCAATCTAAAAGGAAATTAGAAGTAACCTGACAATAATTACCTTATCTTCCTACCAACCTATCTCATCTGCAAAGCTCTATCCTCTCTGCCTTTTTCATTAAAATATAATAATCTGCAATCTTATGTAGCCAATCTCTATATTTCACCTTGTCTTCTTAAAAACTTCTATATACCTTCTATTTGACTCATCAATTTCTCACCCTTTACTGAGATACTGCAGAAAAATTGTCCCACAACCTCAACTCCACCTTGAGTTACCATCCAGTATTTCAGTGTTCCTATTCTCAACAGAAAAAAAAAAAGCCTTAGTATATCTGTCTATAATTACTGTCTGTACTTCTTCTCTTCCCTTACTCTCCTTTTCTACTCAGACTTGATGTCCCGTCTTCCCTAAATCTTTTTCTACTCAGATTTTACTCCTCCACTGAAACCACTTGTCACCATCAATCAGAATCCTGTTCTTACATACCCTCCATAGTATCTGTCAAGTTAAGAACTCTCTCCTACTTTCTTAAGTAGTTTATTCACTTGGCTTCCAGGATCTATCTCTCTCCTGGGAGCTTCTTCTGTTTCCTTGGCTGGCTCCTTCTCTAGTTCTTGCCCTCTAAATGTTGAAATTGTTCTAGGATTCAGCCCTAAGGATTTCCCTCAATTTGGTTAAATTTTTATTTGGTTCTTTCACAAATCTGCTAAGTAATTTTTGCTACAGTATCCAGTCCTTTGTCAAAGTTTTTCAAGCTTGGGTTTTATTACCTAGACCAGTGATCTTCACCTTTTTTAGTTTATGGCACACACTACTAAAATTCTGCAGTATATCAAAAATATATATTTTTTGCCCACCTGACCAAAAAAATATACACATACATATAATTTTGATTCATTCACATCAGTCGGCTATTGTTGGGTTGGCTGTTGTCATTTTTTTTATTTGATACAATAAGGGAAAAGAGGTCCGTGCCCCTGATTAAATTAGTTTACTATATGTTTTAAAAATTCTTGCGGCACACTGGTTGAAAATCACTGACCTAGACCACAGTAACATTCTAGTATCTGTAGTTACAATAAATCTTATTTCTGCTGTCTGTTGTTTCTCCTGGTTCTCATTCATGTGTCTGATTGTTTCAAATGCCTGGTCACCTTTAATTCTGTGGTAGACACTGCATTTGGAAAACCTAAAAAAAAATTTTGAGGCTCAGAATGATACTATTTTCTAATCTCTTCTCTAGCTATATTCTTTCCCTATCAAGTTACTAATTTTCAAACCAGCTTCAGTTCAAATCACTTGGGGACTTTTTAAATACATCTTTCCTAAGTCACAGGCAGAGCTATTAAATTAGAATTAGGAGGAAGGTGAACACCACAAGCTGTTGGCATTTTTTAAAAGTTCCCTGTGAGATTCTACCATGTGACCAAATGCTGCAAAGCTACTCTTCAAATTATTTCATCCGGTCACCTCTAACCACATTAATGACTCCAAAGTTTTATCTGTAGCCCAACCAAAGCTCCAGATGCTGATTTTCAACTCTTTTCTTGAACCATACACTTTAATTTCTAACAGGCATTTCAAATTTATTAAAGCCAAAAGAGAAATCTTAATTCTCCCTTTACCCCATCCTTTCCCAGCCTAGCCAATCTCACTATCCTCTTTAGCCAGTATTACTGCATTAGCCTTTCCAATTCCTACCCCTTCATCCGTATCTCGCACAGGGATCTATTTAAAACATAAATGAAAGGATACCATTTCCCTACTCAAACCTTCCAATGTTTTCCTATTAAAAATAAAATCCACGATTCCCGGCCAGGGCACACAGGAGAAGCGCCCATTTGCTTCTCCACCCCTCCGCGGCGCTTTCCCTCTCTGTCTCTCTCTTCCCCTCCCGCAGCCAAGGCTCCATTGGAGCAAAGATGGCCCGGGCGCTGGGGATGGCTCTGTGGCCTCTGCCCCAGGCGCTAGAGTGGCTCTGGTCGCAACATGGCGACGCCCAGGATGGGCAGAGCATCGCCCCCTGGTGGGCAGAGCATCGCCCCTGGTGGGCGTGCCGGGTGGATCCCGGTCGGGCGCATGCGGGAGTCTGTCTGACTGTCTCTCCCTGTTTCCAGCTTCAGAAAAAAAAAAAAAAAAATCCAAATTCCTTACCATGACTTATATAACTCCTGCCTACTTCCAATATCATCTTCTAACACCACTAAGCTCCAGCCACCTTGGCTCATTCTTTCTTCCTGGAATACCTTTTCCTCCAGATCTCAATATGACAAGCTTCTATCTCAATGTTCAGATCTGTACTTCAATTTCATCTCTTTATAAGGAGGTATATTTGTTAACCATCCTACCTAAAATAACCGGCATCCCCCATGGTTTTTCCATATTCTCTACTATTCCATAAGCCAACTTTATCTTCTTCATAACATTCTAATATTACTGTTTTCTCATTTGCCTTCATTTATTAAAACACAAAATTTGTAAGAGTGGGGCCTTTGTCTCTTTCACTGTTGCTAAAATCATAAAAAACATTACCTGTTAAAATGTAGTATGCCCTCAAACATGACTTCTCTAATCCAGGTTGCTAGGAGAATGGCACTATTCCTTAGAGGAAAACAATGAGATTTTTAAGTGTCACACGTCAAGTACTCTCACAAAATAAAGCTGGATACAAAAAGTGTCTTCAAAAACCACTAAAATGACAAGTAATGTAGATTACTTTTAATCAAGTTATTCTTTTAGATTCAAAGTGCTATGGCACAACTGCCTGACCTGTGGTGGCGCAGTAGGTTTGAAATTCTGAGGTCGCTGGATTCAACACGGGCTCATCCAGTTTGAGATTAAGCTCAGTGGTTTGAGATTAGGCTTGCCAGCTTGAGCACAGGACCATCAACATGACTGCAAAGTCGCTGGTTAAGGCAATAGGTCACTGACTTGAGCCAGGGTCACTGGCTCGGCCTGAGCCCCTGGTTAAGGCATGTATGAGAAACAATCAATGAACAACTAAAGTGACACAACTATGAGTTGATTCTCATCTCTCTCCCTTCCTGTCTCTCTCTCTCCAAAAAAATAAAAAGGTTATGGCATAATAAAAGAATGTGTCAAAGAAAACTTTCTAATAAAAATCACCCATTAAGTGATTTCCATTTGTTATGTCCATTCTGAATTCTAATTTGCATTACTGACTATATTATGTAGAATAAATTTGTTTAATCACAAATTGTATGTACTAATTCGGAAAATTCAGCAAAAGGTGGAGGGGTTAATAAAAACAAATTTAAAAGTATTCACAGCAGGGGTCCCCAAACTTTTTACACAAGGAGCCAGTTCACTGTCCCTCAGACCGTTGGAGGGCCAGACTATAAAAAAAGCTAGGAACAAATCCCTATGCACACTGCACATATCTTATTTTAAAGTAAAAATCAAAAGGGAACAAAGACAATATTTAAAATAAAGAGTAAGTAAATTTAAATCAACAAACTGACCAGTACTTCAATGGGAACTATGGGCCTGCTTTTGGCTAATGAGATGGTCAATGTCTGGTTCCATATTTGTCACTGCTAGCCGTAACAAGTAATATGATGTATTTCTGGAGCTGTGGCACGTTGCGTCCCACATCACTGGAAGTATTACGTGAGCAACACCGCACTTTGTGGCGCTGCCACATACAGTACTCACTGATCACCAATGAAAGAGATGCCCCTTCCGGAAGTGCTTCGGGGGCTGGATAAATGGCCTCAGGGGGCCGCATGCGGCCCGTGGGCCATAGTTTGGGGACCCCAGATTTACAGCCTGACCAGGTGGTGGCGCAGTGGATAGAGTGTCAGACTGGGATGCAGAGGACCCAGGTTCGAGACCCCAAACTCGCCAGCTTGAGCATGGGCTCATCTGGTTTGAGCAAAATCCCACCAGCTTGAACCCAAGATCGCTGGCTCCAGCAAGGGGTTACTCAGTCTGCTGAAGGCCCGCAGTCAAGGCACGTTTGAGAAGGCAATCAATGAACAACTAAGGTGTCACAACAAAAAACTGATGATTGATGCTTCTCATCTTTCTCCATTCCTGTCTGTCTGTCCCTGTCTATCCCTCTCTCTGACTCACTCTCTGGCTCTATAAAAAACAAATAAATAAAAATTTTAAAAACAAAAAAAGTATATATAGCAGGAATTGAGCAGCTATTTGTGAAGATGCATCTAATGAGTTTAATCAGTTGACCTCTCTAAGATTCCATGGTTTAAATCATACTGCTCCATCAAATAATAGTTACTATATTTACAATGTTCAATTCAATAGGTATTTGAGACTGCTATAAGTACTATCCTCAAGAAACTGCTCAGGGATCTGTGAGCACTATTTTTCCATAGAATACTAAAAAAAATAACATGTGACCAATAACATACAGCTAAAATTATTTTAAGATACACAATGCATTTCAGGTATCTTCCACAAACTGTTGAACTGCATCGAATGATTTCCAAATTGTAGAAACTAAATTCAAAAACTATGCTTCAAAGTTTCTAAATTCAGTTTTGTTTAAAAAAAAAAGGGGCAGGGGCACTAGGAAGAACTTATATGTACTAAAATAAAACTCACCAAGACCAAATTTTGAAGGCAAACAAATGAAGACTATATTTATGGTATGAGACAAAAATTAATGCCCTTAACATATAAAGATGTCATTTTTTAAAGTCTCTTACAAATTAGTTGTGTGGGGGGTGATAAGCAAAAAACATAAAAGGTAACTGACTAAAGAAACAAAAACAGCCTGACCAGGCGGTGGCGCAGTAGACAGAGCATAGGACTGGGAAATGAAGGACCCAGGTTCAGGCCACCGGCTTGAGCAAGGGGTCACTTGCTCTGCTGTACCCCACCCCCGGGTCAAAGCACGTATGAGAAAGCAATCAATAAACTAAGATGCCGCAACAAAGAATTGATGCTTCTCATCTCTCTCCCTTCCTGTCCTTCCCTATCACTCTCTCTCTCTGTCAAAATAAAATCATTAAAAAAAAGAAGCACAAACTGCCAATAAACATGCGAAAAATGATCAAGTTCCTGAATCATAAACAAATGCATGAGTCTTCTTTTTTAAATCTGCAAAAACTGTCCATTTGATGCCCTATACTCTCATACAATACCGGTTAAAGAGCACTTTTGAAATATACATAAAAGCCTTAAATGTAGTCATATGGTAGAAAACTACTGTTATAGGAAAATACAAACAATACAGTATTTGGAAAAAAAGTTATAAAGCTGTTTGTACATGACTGCAATTTCATAAAGACACATTATACATATACAGAAAAAGATGAAGATTATACAGCAAAACACAAGCAGATAAATTACAACTTTACTTATCTGTGAAATTACTAATTCTTTTTTCCTATTTTCTTTTAGAGTTGTCCTGCATTTCTACATCTGCAATTGTTCTTTCTCTTTGCTGCATTTCTTCTCTTTCCCTATTTTTTCTTTTTGTTGGACTGATAATTCTGTCCTACCTCATTTTAGAACTTAAAAATTAGAACTTAAAAATTATACTTTTATTCTTTTGTTACTTATATCCACATAATTTTCTGTAAAACAGCTAAAACTATTCTCTATAATCTTCCTAAAAATGACAAGAACCTTTACCCACAGACCAACATCCTCACCCAAGTCTTATACTCCTATTTGTTTTCATGCCTAGCATTCCATTTCTTCAACAATAAAACATTAACTACCAAGAATGACTGCCATGAATTAAAACACAATAAATACAACATGAGTTCATGATGATATTAAAAAAAAAAAGAATCTCAACTGTTCAGACACCAACTCATTCTGAAAATAAATAAAAACACCAAATTTAACATTTATTCTGCCTTTTTTTTGGTACAAACTATACTTTAGAATACTAACTATAAATGGCTAATGAACAAAAGTTCTTAATGGAGGAATCACAGATAGACTGAGAAAAATTAGAAAAATCACCATTTTGCAAACCTCAATGAAGTAAATGAGTCTAAATGACAACCATGAAAAGTTGCTAAAACCTTTAGTTGAAATTATGAGGCTTGGACCCTGGCAGGGTGGTTCAGTGCATAGAGTGCTCTCCATGCACACAGAGATCACAAGTTCCACCTCCAGTCATGTAGGAGAAGCAATCAATGAGTACACAACTAAATGGAATGAGTTGATGCTTCTCTCTCTCCCCTTCCCTCTCAGTGTCAAATCAATGAAAAAATAAAAAGAAAATCTGAGACTTGGTGGTACATCAACCAATAAGACACATGGTCCCTGTTCAAATCTTAATTACAACAAATCAATTCTACAGACATTTAATCATTTGGGGAAAACTTAACATTGCAAAAATACTAGGTAATATAAAAGGATTACTATAATTTAGGATACTGTAAATAAATGGTACTGTGAATACACATTTTTTGTGTATGTTTTTTAAAATCCCTTATTAATTAGAGCAGCAGTTCTAAAACTTAATTTGATATCAGGATCACTTTATTTCTTAAAAATCATTAAAGACTTCAACTTCAAGGAGCTTTTGTTTTTGTGAGTTATATCTATGTGCCAGAGAATGGGCATGAGGGAAAATGACTGAAGTGGCACATGGTAATGGAGAGGAGTGATGAAATGATACTATATCTTGTTTATGGTGATTACACAACTATGTGTGTATAGCTGCCAAAAGGTGCAGAATTGTGCACTAAAAAGGTTGAATTTGCCTTGGCCAGATATCTTGGTTGATTAGAACACTGTCTGGAAAGTACAGAGGTTGCCAGTTCAGTCCTCCGTCAGGGCACATATAGGTGTCTCTGTCTTTCTATGTATGTTTGTCTCTTGCTAAAATCACTAAATAAAAAATAATTCTTCTAAAGGGTCAATTTTACTACATGGAAATTATGTCTTTTTAAACTTAAAATTTTAATTTGAGGATCAAAAAGGGTCTTTGTGTACGTAAGTACATATATAAATATTTACAATATTAAAAATCAAAACCATTTAGGCCCTGGCCGGTTGGCTCAGTGGTAGAGCGTCGGCCTGGCGTGCAGAAGTCCTGGGTTCGATTCCCGGCCAGGGCACACAGGAGAAGCGCACATCTGCTTCTCAACCCCTCCCCCTCTCCTTCCTCTCTGTCTCTCTCTCCCCCTCCCGCAGCCAAGGCTCCATTGGAGCAAAGATGGCCCGGCCGCTGGGGATGGCTCCTTGGCCTCTGCCCCAGGCGCTAGAGTGGCTCTGGTCGCAACAGAGCGACGCCCCGGAGGGGCAAAGCATTGCCCCCTAGTGGGCAGAGCGTTGCCTCCTGGTGGGCGTGCCGGGTGGATCCCGGTCAAGTGCATGCTGGAGTCTGACTCTCTCTACCCATTTCCAGCTTCAGAAAAATACAAAAAAAAAAAAAAAAATCAAAACAATTTAAAGCTGCATGAACTTTAGAATTTATTAAATGTTAACATAAGTTAACATTTATGAAATATATATTTTCAAAAAATTTAGAATAGTTTGACATGTTTGCAAATCTATTATATGACTTTTGTCACTATTCAATCTGTTGTGTTATCACACATCATGCAGCCTCTGGAAAACTCCACTGTATGCTACCTGTGAGATGAGAATGGAACAAATAACATCTTAGTATTACTATAAAATTATTATTGACTTCAATGACCTCCCCATGAAAGGGTCTCAGAGACTCCAGACCACACACTTTTTGAAAACCACTCCATTAGAAATTTTGGATAAAACTATACAATGCGTGAGACCTGCTTTAAAATATTCCAACAAAAATAAAATTTTAAGTGGAAAAGAGGAAACAAGAAAAGCAGATTTGGCATAATGTCAGTAACTTTGAAGCTGGGAGGTAGTTACATTAAGGTTCATTATCCTTATCTCTGCTATTGTGTATTTTTCAAAGTTTCTGTAACTTTTGAAGTTACTGGTATTTTACAGTTAGTTAAAGCATTAATTTTTTTATTGCTTTCTGTGATCACTATTATTTCCTTATTTCCCACTCATTTCCTTTGGATCCATTTTTCTACTTAATCCTTTTGGAGTTAGTTTAGTAAGATTTTTGAATAATAAATATTCTGTCCTTGAGTATATTAAATATATCTTCATTATATCCTAATTCTTAAGTAGAGGTTTAACCAGTGGTGGGATTCAGCTGGTTTGCACCAGTTCAGCAGAACAAATACCTAATTTTTTGTTGAGTTTGGTGAACCAGTCGTTAAAATGGCACTGGTATTCAGGGTTCTCTCTACGGTAGACGACGCCTGGACAGCTGCCAAATATGGGAATCACAAATTTACATTCCTGATTCTTTTTTAACGTTCATCTGCTCAACAGCATATTCTAAGTGCTTGTAGTAATATTCATTCTGTCCATAGGTGAAAAAAAAAATTGCCAAGTAAGGATTCCAATCAAGAAGCAATATGGAAATATATTAAATAACAGTTTTATTGTTGTCAGTTAATAATATTTTTCATTAATATCTTAAAACTAACAATCTAGGTTTTGTGTACCTTTTTTATTGTTCTTATTTAAGTATTAAATGCATGAAATAAAAAAACTACCTTTTGGTGTATCTTTTTTTATACTTAAAATGGTCATTAAGGCAGAGAATATTGTTAAATTATTTGAATCCCACCTCCGGATTTAACTGCATATAGAATTCTTGCCTGCTGATTAGTTTCTCTCAGCATTATGAAGATACTACTACACAATCTTCTGGCATCTGTGTGGCTGATAGGAGTTTGTAGGCCTGTAATTTCTTTGCTAGTAATCGTTTTTATGTATTAAAATTTAAAATTATCCCCCTCTCTGTAATTTTAGTATTAATCAGGGGTGGACTCATTTTTATTTCTCTTAATACCGTAAGTAAAGTTTTTATCTGCGGCGTTGCCTGTGGTGGTGCAGTAGATAGACCGTGGACCTGGAATGCTGAGGTCACCGGTTCGAAACCCTTGGCTTGACCAGTAAAGGCACATACTACAAGCAACCAATGAACTAAAGTGAAGCAACTATGAGTGATACTTCTTACTCCCACAGCCTCTGAAATAAATGCAATCTTAAAAAATAAAAAATAAGGGCCCTGGCCAGTTAGCTCAGTGGTAGAGCGTCAGCTTGGCATGCAGGAGTCTCGGGTTCGATTCCCAGCCAGGGCACACAGGAGAAGCGCCCAACTGCTTCTCCACCCCTCCCCCTCTCCTTCCTCTCTGTCTCTCTCTTCCCCTCCCGCAGCCAGGGCTCCATTGGAGCAAAGTTGGCCTGGGCACTGAGGATGGCTCTGTGGCCTCTGCCTCAGGCGCTAGAATGGCTCTGGTTGCAACAAAGCGATGCCCCAGATGGGCAGAGCATCGCCTTCTGGTGGGCGTGCCGAGTGGATCCCGGTCAGGTGCATGCGGGAGTCTGTCTGACTGCCTCCCCATTTCCAACTTCAGAAGAATACAAATAAATACAATAAAAAATTTTTCAGCCATTATCTCTTCAAATATGCTTTTTTTTGCCATTACTCTTTTTCTAAAACTCCTATGTGATGGCATGCACATATATGCATTCCCAAATGAAGAGTTCAAAATTGGAAACAAAGCAAAGTACACTGTACAATACCTAAAATGTCCTCAGGTTATGTTTACTGATAAAACTTTAAGTCTACATAAAACAATAGCTTGGTTGTCCTCTATTTGTTTAAGAGGGCTAAACAACCTACCAATTACTTTAAATCAGTACAGATCATATTCACATTCCTCTTTCCACCCACTCTTTAGCTCTAAAGCGGTGTTTCCCAACGTGGGGCCCACGTCCCACAGGGGTCAATTCGATAGTTAAGGGGGGCAATTTGAAAATGGACTGGACACGACTTTAACTCTTTCGCCCCGGGCCATTTAAATACAATGCTAGATATAGGTGCCAAATTTAACAAAAAATGCAATTCTTAAATAATTGCGGTAAATAATTATTAAGTATAATTTCGTTTGACGAGACCAAAATATCAACTGGGTGATTGGCGTCATCAAGTAAACTTCGTCCTGGGTTCACCGCGGAGCGTGCCGTCTGCCGCGGGGAACCCCGGACGTTTTAAAAACTCGCTAAACAACGCAGTTATTCTCACCTAATTGGCCCATCGCAACTTCTGTAGTGTTTCACATCATTCAGTTGGTGTTAATTTGAAATAAGTGTCAGTCAAAACTGTTGTAAAAGCTCGTTGATTTAATAAATATACATATATATTGTATAGATATAATTGGTAAGTATTTTATATTATTTTTATCAATATTAAACTCTTTATTAAGTACTTCTTGCATCGGGGCTAGAAAGCAATAATATTTTATAAATATTATTGGGGCTATAATAGTGCATGCACAACAATTTTAATTTTAGAAGCATAACTTTCCAGAAAATTTTGTCAAGTGGAAAAAATATAGATACCTTTTGATTTGCGGTGGTAGTGTAGTAAATGTGTTATATATATTTAAATAAATATGAAGTTTTAGTATACGTTTACTCTATGTCACACTGAATATATTTTAACACATATTTTAATATTAGTTTTTAATTGATCTTATTTTTATTATAGCCCATAGTAAAATGAGTGGTGCAAGCAAGAAAAAAACTCGTCAATATTCGGAGGAATATTTAAAATTTGGGTTCATACCCACTGTTCACGATGAGCGGATTCCTTTTTGTCTTTTATGCCAGCAATGCTTGACCAACGAATCAATGAAACGAGGTCTTGAGGAGCATTTGAAGGCAAAACATAGTGCTCATATTAATTCAGATTTGAGTTACTTTAAAACTTTAAAGAAAAATTTTGAAAAAAGAACATTAAAGTCTCTATTTACTGCTCATACTTCAACTAATAATCATGTTCTTGAGGCTAGTTATCAAATTTCTTTATTCATCACTAAAACTGGAGAAAATCACACTATAGGAGAGAATTTAATAAAACCATCAATATCAGCATTTCTTAAAACGGTTCTTGAAAAAGATGACAAAGATGTAAAAGCTATGCCACTCAGTAACAATTCTGTTAGCAGAAGAATAGACGAAATGAGTGAGGATATTGAAAAACAACTTATTGAAAAGCTGAAAACAAGAAAATTCTCCTTGCAAATGGATGAATCAACTTAGAAAGACAGTGAGGCAGTATTGATAACTTACATAAGATATATTGATAAAGGACATTTTGCTGAAGAAATGTTGTTCTGTAAAAGATTAGAAAGCACCACTACCTCCTACGATATATATAATAAGCTAAAAAACTACTTAGATGTCAATGATATACCAATGAAAAATATAACATCTTGTGCTGCAGATGGTGCTCCCAATATGATGGGCAAGAAAAATGGCTGCTTAAAATTGAGGAAAGATGCGAATCCAGAAATGATTCTTGTGCATTGTGTTATTCATAGGGAAAACTTGGTAGCTAAAAACATCTCGCCTGTTCTGAATGAAGTATTACATACAGTAATAAAGTGTGTTAATGCTATTAAAGCTAGTGCCAAATGTGAGCGTCTTTTCAAGCTATTTTATGAAGAACAAAATGAAGACCATGTGAGACTTTTACTTCATACTGAAGTAAGATGGCTATCTAAAGGAAACTGTTTGAAAAGATTTATGGAACTGTTTGATACTCTTAGTGATTTTTTAAGCGACAAACCTGAAATGAAGTTATCTGTTAACAATAGATGGTAAAGGTAAAGCATTTGTGAGTTATTTAGCCGATATCTTTGAAAAACTAAATATATTAAATAAGCAACTTCAAGGAATAAAACTCTTGTTGATGCAAAAGCAAAGATATTTGGTTTCATTACCAATATTGAGTTATGTCAGAAACATATTAACAACAAAAACTTTAAACAGTTTCATTGGCTCCAAAAATGTGAAGTAACTGATACCGCTTTACTTGTTATTGTCAATCATTTGAATATTCTATCGGCTGATTTAAAAGAAAGATTTTCTGATTTAAAACAAATTGATTTCCCAACATGGATGATGCAGCCAATGTTAGTGGATTTGTCTGATATATCAAATATGCAGTATCAAGAAGAACTCGCAGAATTGCAAAATGTTGAGTCAGTTAAAGCTTTATTTAATATCAAAGGAGCGATGGCATGGCTTTGTGAGGAAACAGAAATCAAATACCCAAATTGAACCAAATGTGCAAGAAAACTATTGCTACCGTTTCCATCTTCATTTTTAGCTGAATGTGGATTTAGTGCTGTAAATGATTTACTGGTAAAAAAAAAAGAAATCGGCTGGATAGAACACAACGTGGAGACTTGAGACTAAAGCTAACCAAATTGGAACCTAATATAAAATCTCTGTGCAGCAAGCATCAAGCGCAAGGATCACACTAAATTAAAATAATAAATTAATATAGAAAAATCTGTATTAAAATTATTTGGAATTTAAATTTCTGTTTTTCATTATATGTTTTGAAATTTTACTTACTGTGTTTTGTTAACAATTTCATAGTGATTTCTTCCTAGAACCTATCATTTATGTTTATTAAGTGAACAAATCAATTTTTTAATGTTAAAAATTATGTATGTTACATAGGGGGGGACATAAAAATTTTAGAAAGGTTAAGGTGGGGCATGGCACAAAAAAGGTTGGGAAACACTGCTCTAAAGAGACTGCATTTTCCACCATACACTCTGCTTTTCATGAAATAGGTTTGGCCTTTTAGTAATACTTGAACATTTCTATGATCAGCCAGTTCTGACATATGATTCCTTAGGTAAAACCAATAAAAATTATTCTTATTTTGTTAGAAATGTCTCAAGCCTGACCAGGCAGTGGTACGGTGGCACAGTGGATAGAGCATCGAACTAGGATGCAAAGGACTCAGACTCAAAACCCTGAGGTCGCCGGCTTGAGCACAGACTCACCAGCTTGAGCCCAAGGTCACTGGCTTGAACAAGGGCTCACTCAGTCTGCTGTAGCCCCCTGGTCAAGGCACATATGAGACAGCAATCAGGCCCTGGCCGGTTGGCTCAGTAGTAGATAGAGCATTAGCTCGGCGTGTGGAAGTTCCAAGTTCAATTCCTGGCCAGGGCACACAGGAGAAGCGCCCATCTGCTTCTCCTCCCCTCTCCCTCTCCTTCCTCTCTGTCTCTCTCTTCCCCTCCTGCAGCCAAGGCTCCATTGGAGCAAAGCAGGCTAGGGCACTGAGGATGGCTCTATGGCCTCTGCCTCAGGTACTAGAATGGTTCCTGTTGCAATGGAACAACACCCCAGATGGGCAGAGAGCATGCTGGGTGCATCCCAACTGGGCGCATGCAGGAGTCTGTCTCTGTGCCTTTCTGCTTCTCACTTCAAAAAAATACACACAAAAAAATTTTATAAGAAAGCAATCAATGAACAACTAAGGTGCCACAGGAAGACGATGCTTCTCATCTCTCTCCCTTCCTGTCTGTCTGTCCCTATCTGTTCCTCTCTCAAAAAAAAGTTTCTGAAGACATTTCTTCCACTTACCATAAAACAAATACATATGGTTGGTATCTTTCCTCCCCAAATTAAAAAACTGAAGCAAAAATTAAAAAGGGGGAGGGGAATTTATACTATTGATGTAAATTAAATAGACCAAGTCACTGTAGTCAAGTGAGAAAAAAATGCTAGTTATGAAGCCTTGGGACAGTTTCCTTCCCTACCCAAATGCCAGATTAGTAACAGGATTATTGCAAGAAAGGATTACGTAAAAATACTTAAATAGTATCTGACACCACAGTAGTACATCAGAGCTCTGTCCCTCTGGCCCTTCAATTGTTTAAGTATAAAGCTTCAAAAACCCAGTGTTTTGTAGTGCTTCCCATTCTCTCACTACTAATTTTATAAAAAGCACAGCTATCAATTAGTCCACAGCTAAGCAGTTTTTCATGAATAATGGAAATTCTAAACATTAGATTTTTTGCTTTAAAAAAGTATTGATTTCTATAAAACCTCTCTTCCTACCTCAAACACAAAACTACATTTTAAATATGCCCAGTCTTAAAGGATAACTCTGTATTTAGATAAAACAAAATTTGGTGGAGGACTAAAATTTGAGACTAAATCTTGACTGAAATTTTGGGAAAGTTTTTTCAACTAGAAAAGACATCGGTAAGATATCAAAATTCGTATTTTGTCTAAACTCTTGCTCATGTAGGTTACATATTTTGATATATACTATATAAGAAATTATGAATTTCCATTTTAACTCATTTAAAAATAAATCTATTACATGTTAACACAAATTAACATTTTATAAAAAACTATTTTCCAAAAATATACATGTAACTGATAAGAGAAGCCATGTTTTTTTACATTTATAGACAACAAACGGAGTCTCATATTTGCTTCTACATTCAATCTGTTGCAATATATGGTTTGGGCTGAAGCATATGAAGAACTGCTGGTAGAATGACAGACTTCTGAAGATGTAGAAGATAGTTTCTCTGTGTGTGTGTGTGTGTGTGAGAGAGAGAGAGAGAGAGAGAGAGAGAGAGAAACAGGAAGGGGGAGAGATGAGAAGCCTTAATTCTTCGTTGCAGCACCTTAGTTCACTGATTGCTTTCTCATGTTCCTTGACCAGGGGGCTACAGTAGAGTAACCAACCCCTTGCTCAAGCCAGCAACTTTGGGCTTCAAGGCAGTGACCTTTGGTCTCAAGAATATCTAGCTTCACAAAGATATATGACTAGAAAAGGAAGAAGTAATTTGATAGCCTTTCAGCCAATTGTGGGTATTTGATACAATACCAAACTTGACAAGTAACAGTTTCTTAAAGATTTGTAACAATGTAGAATCTGAAACCATATTGGTAAACTTTCCATGTTTGTTACTAGTCTACCTCTAATTTTAAATGGATTCATGGTTTTCAGTTGAGAACTACTGGTTCACTGAGTAACCACATACAGATCTCCATACACTTTATTTTAAAACAGTATTCCAAAAAAAAAAAATCCTATTTATTAATATCACTATCCATCTCATCAGAAATTTATTAACAAATTATGCAGTTCATAGATTTGATTTTCCTAAAATTCTCATTTTCACTATAAAACTCAAATTTTAACATTGATAACAAATACTATTGTTTTTTCCTTTAAGTAATGCTTACTGAATTCATTTTTTAAAAGAAAACATCTGTCACATAAATACATGAGTCTCCCAATAATGCTAGCCTGTCAGTTAATCTTTCAAGTAAGAAGCGTTTCATGAAAACAGTATCTAGTTCAGCTTACAACTCACCCAACTACACAATCGAAAAAAAGGTTTTTTAATACAATCATCTTAAAAGTGCTTTATTAAAGCATACCTTGCCCAAAAAATTTACAAAGACAAGCAGCAGAAACTGCAAATCAAAAAAACAAGATACCACTTCCTATTTATTAGAATAGCTACAATAAAAAAGGACAATGATAAATGTTGCTAAGAGGTAGAGAAATTGGAACCCTCATACATTGCTGGTGAGAATGTACAAAGTACAGTCACTATGGAACACCATTTTGGAAGTTCTTCAAAATGTAAACCGTTAAGTTACCATACAATCTAGCAAATCCACAGCTAAGTATATACCCAAAAGAAATGAAAACACGTCCACGCAAAAAAATGTACATGTTATGTTCATAGCAGCATTATTCATAATAGCTAAAAATGTGGAAACTTTATCCATCAACAGGTAAGTGAATAAAACATGGTATACTCATACGATGGAATATTATTCAACCACAAAAAGTATCTTAAAAATACTGTGGCAAATGAAGGTAGTTAGACACAAAAAGCCATTTATTATTAATTCATTAATATGAAATAAAATCCCATTGATATAAAAGGCAAATCCAGAAAGAGATCAGTGTTTGTCAAGGGCTAAGACGTGGAGGTTTGGAGGAGGCATGAAGAGTGACTGCTAATGGGGTTTTGGGATGGAGTGAAAATGCTCTAAAATTAGATAGTGGTGATGGTTCACCATTCTGTGACTGTATTACAATTCACTGAATTGTATATTTTAAAGAGTGAATTTTATGGTATGTGAGTTAATTTCAAATAAAGTTATTATTTTTTTAAAAACATGCAGCACTAGGCCCTGGCAGGTTGGTTCAGTGGATAGAGTATCAGCCAGGCGTGCAGTCGTCCCAGGCTCAATCCCTAGTCAGGGCACACATGAGAAAGGACCATCTGCTTCATTCCCTTCCCCCTTCCCCTCCCACAGCCAATGGCTCGATTTATTCAAGCATCAGTGGGCACTGAGGATAGCTAGGTTAATTCAAGCATCAGCCCCAGATGGGGGTTGCTGGGTACATCCCAGTGTCAAGGCACATGTGGGTGTCTCTCATCTCCCCCATTCTCACTTAGGAAAAAAAAAATGCAGCACTCAAGTGTTGAAGATTTAGTAAAAGTAACTATTTTGACTGGTTTAACAAGGTCGTTTTTCAGCAAAGTGCATTTTTCTTTAACAGCAAGTGCAATGTCATAAAGAATACAACTAGTATTATTTTGTGCCACTGCTTTGAGTTGTGCTAAAAACCAAGAGGTTTTAGTCACCATTGGTGAAAATGTCAACACAAAGAAAAAGGCAAATAACTTCAGTATTACTTTTAATGTTATGAAAAGTAGTCTGACATTAAGGACCTCTAAGAGAGTCTCAAAGATTCCCCAGATCAAACTTTGAGAACTGTTGCTCTGAACCACAGTTTCAGAAGACTCGAATGCAATTAAGGGTTTTCCAAGGACAGACCTGAGGCTTTAAGACAATTCCAATTTTCTAAGCATATACCACAAATTTCTCAAAAGGAAAAAGCCTTTATTGTGATGGAAATTATTTCAAAAACAAACTCAAGCCCTGGCTGGTTGGCTCAGTGGTAGAGCGTCGGCCTGGCGTGCAGCAATCCCGGGTTTGATTCCTGGCCAGGGCACACAGGAGAAGCGTCCATCTGTTTCTCCACCCCTCCCCCTCTCCTTACTCTCTGTCTCTCTCTTCCCCTCCCACAGCCAAGGCTCCATCGAAGCAAAGTTGGCCCTGGCACTGAGGATGGCTCTGTGGCCTCTGCCTCAGGCGCTAGAATAGCTCGGGTTGCAACAGAGCAACGCCCCAGATGGGCAGAGCATCACCCCCTGGTGGGCATGCCGGGTGGATCCCGGTCTGGCACATGCGGGAGTCTGTCTGACTGCCTCCCCATTTCCAACTTCAGAAAAATACAAAAAACAAACTCAAGTGTCCCAATTTAAGAGCTTAGAATCACTGACTTATTGGAAGGTAAAAATCTCCACAAAACCAAAATAAAAGTAGAAGAGTGCCTGGCCTGTGGTGGTGTAGTAGATAAAGTGACAACCTAGAATGCTAAGGTCACTGGTTATAAACCCTGGGGCTTGCCTGGTCAAGGCACATAGACAAGCAACCAATGAACAACTAAAGTGAAGCAACTATGAGCTGGTTAATTCTTGCTGCCCCCCCCATATAAAATCAATAAATAAAATCTTTAAAAAGATAAAAAGTAAAAGAGTGACAGTAAGGAGTTAGTACACAACAAAACAGTCAATAAAATGTCATTCAAATAAATAGCATTATTGAGGTAATGACAATACTATTTCTTTTAAAACTATACTATTTAATTCTTGCAAAGAGTAGCCTTCTGAAATTTCTACCCATACTATCAATAACATGTCTAGCACAGGTAAGTACAATGCCCATAATATACTTATAAGAATAAACTATCATAGAATCAAAGTCTGAAAGTTACCATAAATATAGTTACTTAGTCCAACAACCCAATTCTACATGTTGAGGAAATCGACTTTGCAAGAAAAAAAGTTAACTTGGCCAAAATCACAGTTAGCTACCGGCTGAGAGAGCATAGTCTTTACTTCTAGTACCACATTTTAATATGCCAACCAGATTCCCCAAACAAATATAGTACAGAAGACACTTAACTTATATCACATCAAGGACGACCAAGACACTCTGTGTACCAAATAAAAATGTTATAATGTTGGACAATACCAACCAGATGTGAAAACAAATCCAGAATTGAGTAAGGGAAAACTTACAAATATACTGGCATAATACAGAAATGAATCCTTGACTTCAAAAACTGAAAACTTTCAATGGAGAACAATTTATAAGACACTCTGATGTCTACTTTTCATACAAACTTAGGGCAATGTATCATCACATTTAAGATAAGTAGATACTGATAAACACCTGAAGCAAAAAATTTCCCTACATGTTAACAAATCACTGAACCTATCTATGGTATAAGATGACTTAAGACTTACCTGCAGGACTGTCAGCATTCTCTCCTGGGTGTAGCTGTATACCAGTAGAATCTATAGAGTTTACTGTAACTGTCTGTAGATTTGGCAACTGACCAGTGCTTAGACTAACTGGAGTTGAAGTCAAGGCTCCACCTGCTGCAACTTGACCAAGCGTGAGTGTCTGAACAGGTGTCAAAGTTATTTGTTGGGCAGCAGTGTTCTGTATTTGCAAATTCTGCAAGTTCTGGACCCCTTGCACTTGAAATGTTTGCCAAGTTATCTGTCCGGAAGGGGTCACTGTCTGTGCCTGAATTAAAAAGGTTCCAGGATTCAGCTGCAATTGAAGATTTTGCAAAGCCTGTTGTGATATATTTTGACCACCGGCTTGCACACCATGGATTGTCTGTGGTGTAATACCTTGCACAATTTGGGCTTGACTGGTTGGCTGCTGAGACTCTTGAAGTTGTAGGTGTTGTACAACAGGCTGTGCTGTAGAAACCTGAATATTCTGAGCCTGTGTCTCTTCAGAAACAGGCGACTGGATATAATTTCCCTGAAGATCTGAAGAATGGACTTGCCCACTAGAAGTAGTCAAGCTATTTGTGTTTTGTTGCAATATACCTGTACTATCTATAGTAACAGGCAACTGTGATGAAGACGACGTTGGCACAAATAAATCTGTATCAGTGTTAGTTTCATTAATATCAGGAGAAACCCGCTCACCAGTCCTTTCTGAATTGTCTGAACTATCCATAGCTTGTCCTGTGTTTATCAAATGTCCATCGGCATTAATGCCTGCAGTCATTGTCTGAGAACTGCCCGAGAGTCCCAAAGAGTCTAAATCGACACTATTGATGGGTACAAAGGTAATATTTCCTGGCAGACCAAGAGGCACATTAGCAACTACTTGGGTTTGGCCAGGAAAAGATGAACCACCAATTGCAACTCCCTGAACCTGGACTTGGCCAGTCTGTGGTATGAGATTCTGGATATTAGCAGGAGGTGTTCCAGAGGCAAGCAAGGTTTGATTAGAGCCAGGAATGATCTGTATTTGACCACTTTCTTGATTTATACCTCCATTATCTGAAGTGCCTGTGAAACCAATCTGAACCTGCTGACCATCTGTTGACTGAATCTGTGGTATTACTTGATATTGAACATTGGACACTGTACCATTCGATGATTCTGAGCCTGGTGCAACTGAAAATATTTGTTGATTCTGCAAATTCTGAAGGGGAAGAACATACTGCCCACTTGAAGTAGCAGCACTTGGAATCTGTACTAGATTACCAGCTTCATCTTTTATAGTTGTAGGTGTGGCTGACAAAACCTCCCATCGGTTTGGTGCTCCTCCTAACTGTGCAGCAGCCAAATCACCTGTCTGGATGAAGAAAACAAAAAACGTTTTGTGATATATATTTGTGGTATATTTAAACCAGTCCTCAAAACTCTAGAAACTGATATAAATTCTACTACCTGAAAATAAAAGTTATCTTAATAACAGAATGGAATTCAAATATAGAAGCAATACTATATAAACTACAATAATTATGATTTCCAATTTTGGTAGTTATTGCTAAGATAAGCTATGCTATTTGAACAAGATAAAGACTTCAATAATAATCCTTGTTTTATGGCCACAAACTAGTTGTTTAATCCCTTATCTATAATATCTAATGCTATCCAGTTAAAAATAATCAATAGCCCTGTCCAGGTAGCTTAGTTGGTTAGAGCATCATCCCAGCATGTCAAGCTTGCAGGTTGAATTTGCAGTCAGGGCACATACAAGAATCAACCAATGCCAGATAGATCCCAGTCGGGGTGCATGTGGGAGTCTGTCTATCTCCCCTCCTCTCACTTAAAAAAAAAAAAATCAACTAATAAATGAATAAATAAGTGGAACAATGTGGTATTTTTCTTTCTCTCTCTCCCTTTCATCCCCCTTCCTCTCTATAAATAAATAAGTATATGTAAATAAGTGGCTAGAAAAAATTATGAACAGATCAAACCAGCCATACCTCAAATACTGAAAAGAGGTAAAAAAAATACAATGCACTAAAAATATATTACTAAATTGGGTGCATTACATATGGGAAAAAGCATTATTAATGAAGTGTTATCAAATTATTTGAATTAGAAAAGTTGAGATTTGCATATTACTGATATAAACCTTAAATCAAACAATTAAAGCAACTCCTTTGATGGCATGCATTAATGTACTCCTGTGCAAACTTATGGCTAGGGTATTCCATCAGCCAATTCTTTACTTTTCCCATGAATTACTTTAAAAAAATTAATGTGGAGATTATTGCCTTGTGACCACATGGCAAACTCACCCCATCTGAAAAGTTTTTCTAGAATCTAAGGGCTGGAAACTATAGACTGGCTTTACCTGCTATTCTATTTAAATTTGCAGTAAAGTACTAGGCATATACATTTTGTATTCTGTGATCTGTTGGAATCTCAGGTTATCATCCCCATAATTCAGATTAAGTAAAACTGGAAATATATGTATGAAAGCAAAAAGCAATTAAAATCCTACATGTCAATGTCAAAGGACGGATTTTTTTTAGAGCATAACAGCAATGTTTATTATTTGAGTCCTTTTATATGCCAAGTACTATAATCATGGTTTATATATTTTTTTTTTTTGTATTTTTCTGAAGCTGGAAACGGGGAGAGATAGTCAGACAGACTCCCGCATGCGCCCGAAAGGGATCCACCCGGCATGCCCACCAGGGGCGATGCTCTGCCCCTCCGGGGCATCGCTCTGCCGCGACCAGAGCCACTCCAGCGCCTGGGGCAGAGGCCAAGGAGCCATCCCCAGCGCCCGGGCCATCCTCGTTCCAATGGAGCCCTGGCTGCAGGAGGGGAGGAGAGAGACAGAGAGGAAGGGGGGTGGGTGGAGAAGCAAATGGGCGCTTCTCCTATGTGCCCTGGCCGGGAATCGAACCCGGGTCCCCCGCATGCCAGGCAGAAGCTCTACCACTGAGCCAACAGGCCAGGGCAAGTTTATAAGATTTTATCATTTACGCCTTACAACAATCCTATGAAGTAAATGTTACCATTATTTCCATTTCACAGATGAGAAAATCAAGGGACAAAATCACATAGCTATCAAATGCCAAAACAAGATATAAATTAGGTCAAGTCTAACTCCAGAACCCAGAACCTTAAATACTATACCATACTGTCTCCCACTAAGACCAGTGGTAAAGGCATGGGGAATGAGACCCTATACTAATCACTCACCATTAAAATAAAACCATTGCTATCCTATTTCCTTCTAGATCTTCATGTAATTTCCTAAAATGCCATCTATCAGTAGACAATGAGAACATAAGTACAGTGTGTCCGTAAAGTCATGGTGCACTTTTGACCGGTCACAGGAAAGCAACAAAAGATGACAGAAATGTGCCCTGGCCGGTTGGCTCAGCGGTAGAGCGTCGGCCTAGCGTGTGGAGGACCCGGGTTCGATTCCCGGCCAGGGCACACAGGAGAAGCGCCCATTTGCTTCTCCACCCCTCCGCCGCGCTTTCCTCTCTGTCTCTCTCTTCCCCTCCCGCAGCCAAGGCTCCATTGGAGCAAAGATGGCCCGGGCGCTGGGCATGGCTCTGTGGCCTCTGCCTCAGGCGCTAGAACGGCTCTGGTCGCAACATGTTGACGCCCAGGATGGGCAGAGCGTCGCCCCTGGTGGGCATGCCGGGTGGATCCCGGTCGGGCGCATGCGGGAGTCTGTCTGACTGTCTCTCCCTGTTTCCAGCTTCAGGAAAATGGAAAAAAAAAAAAAAAAAAAAAAGATGACAGAAATGTGAAATCTGCACCAAATAAAAGGAAAACCCTCCCGGTTCCTGTAGGATGATGTGGCAGCATGTGCGCATGTGCAGATAATGACGTAACACCGTGTATACAGCGGAGCAGCCCACAGCCATGCCAGTCGAGATGTGGACAGTACAGAGGAAAGCTGTGTGTTCTGTGGCTCACTAAATTCGATTCCGTGACCAAAGTGCAACGTGAATATCGGCGCGTTTATAACGAAGCACCACCACATAGGAATATCATTATTTGTGGGATAAGCAGTTGAAGGAGACCGGTAGTTTGGTGGAGAAACCCCGTTCTGGTAGGCCATCAGTCAGTGACGAGTCTGTAGAGGCTATATGGGATAGCTACTTAAGAAGCCCTAAAAAATCTGTGCGTGAGCCCACATCAAACTGCACTGAATAGGTATGAAACTGGGAGAGTTTTCCTTTTATTTGGTGCAGATTTCACATTTCTATCGTCTTTTGTTGCTTTCCTGTGACCAGTCAAAAGTGCACCATAAAAAATAAAATAATAAAAAGTGCACCATGACTTTACGGACACACTGTATATCTAGCTCAGCATTCTCAACTGGGCATCCATGCCGGAGTTTCAAAGAATCTTTGAATCTCCTAAAATTGCCTAACAACTTTTTGACAGAGTGCAATTGGGGGTATGGGGTGGGGGAAGTTTCATCATATTCTCAGAGGGTCTGTGACCATAAAAAAGTTAAGACAAATACTGTCTTCTCAACATACATCATTCCACATTTTAATACAAATACTGTAGAAGATCTTTAAAGTTTACTAAAGAAATTACCTAATTTTTATGTAGATGAATAGTTAAAAGTATATATGTATTTCAATGGATAAACCAGAGAATTGACCCAAGAATCTTATTAGTGCATATCTGTCAAAATGAAATAAGTGTATATGTAATCCCATGAGATACACAATCTTTCTCATCAAATGATTTACAGTCAATCCAAGCAGACATGTACATACATGCTATTATATATGGTATAAAGTAGCCATATGATCAAAAAGCTATTTGGGGAAACAGGATATCGAAGAAAAAAAAGATTTTGCATAAGAGATATTTAAAGTAATCTTATAAGAAAATAAAGTAATCTTAGAATAAAATTTAATAATGAACTATAGGCAATTAGAAAATAAAGGCATTAACAAAGGTATAAAAACAATAAAGTCACAAACAACAAAAAGAAATATGTAGGTTGGTGTTCAAGAGAGGATCCAGAAAAGGCTCAGATTCAGAGAAAAGTAATGGAAAACAGAACTAGACATTTTTATCAGGGCCTGTAATAAATGGCTTTGTAGATCCTGCTATGGAGTTTGGACTTTATCCTGCAGATAGTAAATGAAAACTTTAAAAAGTTTAAGCAAGTGAATGGTACAATCAGATCTGTTTTTTAAAGATAAACTAAAGCCCAGTAAAGGAGACTGAAAGAAAGGCAGAAGAAGAAAAAACGAAAGGCAGAAGAGAATAAAAGTAAAGAAACTGTGGGATCCAGTACAAACATCTAAGCCTGAACCAAGATAATGATATTTTAAAGTTATCAAACTTAAGTTATTAAAATAAAGCACGAGACATTTAAGTCACACATCATTCTTCAACTTCTATCTGGTATAGAAATTACAAGCTTAAGTCATCTTTCCCTATGTTAAAGTAACAATTCAATAACAATTCATGTTTCATTTCAGTCTCTTGGCATTTTAAATAAACTAAAAATACTTAAATCTATACTTTATATGGAAATTTCCAGTAAAGTATTAAGTCTGAAGTCCAATCCTTATCTTAAAGGTCATACATCACATTTAAATATCAGCTGTTCAATTTTTTCTGAACAGTATTTAATTTATAATTATTCAACTTATATCAAAGAATATAGTGTCTCAGACATTTAGACACTTTTTCATCTTAAAAGGGTTAATTTATGAAATCTAAAATGCTCTCTTTACAAAAAAGAGCAGATATTCAACTATCAGTTAACAGTTTTCTAGTCAAAGATAAAATGCTGTATTTGAATTTTTTAAAATAAACCTAAGGCAAAAAACATTTTTAATGAAGCACAAGCCTGGGGAAGAGGAGCTAGAAACAGCAAGAGATCATTTAAGGGAGAGGGTGGAAGCACCAAAACAAACAAAATAACAACTTTTCTTTAATAAAGTAATTTACAGTTTTAACTATTAGGTACCGTATTAAGTCTTTTTTATGGAATGGGGAAAACAATCAGAAAACTACTACAGACATTCATGATTTAAGTTAAAAAAGACTATGGTTGGGGAAGGGTAATATATTACACTAGAGATAAGAACTGAGTTCTCGTCCAAACTAGAACTCTGTAGAACTGTTATGATTTAGAGCAGGACTCAATTTCCTTATGTTAAAAATGAAGAAAATATTATCTTGTGAGGTTATAAAAACCAAAACAGTTAAGCTTTATAAACTAGAAAGCACTATACAACCCTAAGGTTATCATCATGATTACTAAGCTTTCAAGGACTGATTTGAAAAACCTCCATTGAATGCCTAGCTAATTCCTGGCACAAAGATGAGTACTTGTTGAATGAATAGTGAAAGGTATCTTACTTTAAAATATCTGCAAAGAAAATTATAGAAAGAATGGATCAATAAAACTGATCTTGAGATATTGTCTTCTATGAAAAATTCTACATCAATTTTAACCCGTTTTGCTTCCATAATTACACAATGAATAAGCCCCAATATTTCGAATTACAAAGCCTACTAAGACCATTCATTTATGAGAAATTTCATCAGCAGCATATCAATAAAAGAGATACAGTACACTAAATACCAAAAAGGAAAGGGATAAATTAGAAAATCATCTGAGACCAAAAAAAAGTTGTAAAAACGTTTGCTGTTAGGCTATTTGGAAACACTACACAAAGGAAGAGAAATAAAATCACATAACCCAGGCAAAAACTAGTATTTGGTTTAGATTCAAGACAACCCTTTATGTAAGCTTCATACTAAACGAAAAATCCACCAGTATTTCTCTAGTAATTCTAATATTCTCACCGAACAATTAACAAACAAAATACTATCTAACATGGAAGTTGGCATTATTGTTAAAATTGTAACCAAAGCTACTGTAAGGCTCCCTCTGTTTAGACATAATCACACAGTGAAAACATAACCAAGGGTAGTCTTGGAACATTGCTGTAACAATACATTGCAAGTGCATTTTCCAGTACAACTAGGCACAAAAATGGGGGGGGGGGGGGTGAGAGAAAAGAGTAAGAGGTTCCTTATGTTCCCAGATAATATAATACTTGTAGATAGAAGGGAAGAAGAAAAAATTCATACCACTTACTGTATAGCATTAACTTCTCAGTACACACAAATAAATGGCTTTATGAAAGCCAAAAACAGGCAACGACAAGAGTGTAACAAGAAACAAGAACAAGCGCAAAACTGAGGTGGAAACAAACCAAAAACCATTCTTAAGTACATACTCAAGCTTCTTAAATTCTTCCAGGGAACACCAAAGAACTCAAACAGACACCAAATAAAAACATTTACCCAATGAATTCATTACAATGACAAAGTAGGTCTTATTTTAAGTAATGGTAAAAATAACTTTTTAAAAATAAGCTAGTTTCATTTTTTAGCTCACCAGCATTTATATACTAAATTAATGAACACCAAATTTATGACCTAAACTGAAGATCAGGCAAAAACTTCATAATATTTCCTTGTGCAGTTTATTACACTACAGTACAAATGAAATTATTAATTGAACAAGTTAACACTGCCCGGTCTACTTTATTCCATTTCTTAATTACAAAAATTACACAACTTTTATTTTCAAGTGGCCCTATTTTATTTATTGATTTTTAGAGAGGAGAGAGAGAGAGAAAGGCATGGAGTGGAGGGGAGTGGGAAGCATGAACTCATAACTGCATTTTATATGTACCTTGACCAAGCAAGCCCCGAGCTTTGAACCAGCAACCTCAACATTTCAGGTTGGCCAATGCTTCATCCACTATACCACCACAGGTCAGGCTTAACTACACCACTTTCAATAACAAAGTAGAAAGGAGCCTTGCCAACAAACCAGCCTTGGGAGTCCATGTTGTAGTTATACAGGTGAGACTGCTTTTGTACTGAGGGTAGTTATCCATTCTTGGCCAGGATGCAAAATGAACCCATACCATGTTATAATAAATTCTACATTCAAAATATTTAAAGCAAATCTTCTGTGCAGGTGGACTGGCTTTTCAATCACCTTTTAATCTTAAAATACCAAACTAAACTGGCATAAAACTGAAACGTATGTATACAGTTCACTTCATTTTAAACATAACATAAACATATATACAAAATGTGGTATCCCAAACTGAATCCTGAAACAGAAAATGGGCATTAGTGGGGAAAAAATCAGAATAAAGTATGAAGTTAATACTGTATCATTAATTTCCTAATTTTGACAACTGCACCATTGTTATATTAACATTAAGGGAAGCTGGATGAAGGGTATAAGGTAACCCTCAGTACTATCTTTGTAACATTTCTGTAAATTAAAAATTCTTCCAAAACAGTCCTGGCCGGAGAGTTCAGGTGGTTAGAGATGATCCCAATAGGCCAAGGCTGCAGGTCTGATCCCAGGTCAGGGCACATACAAGAATCAACCAGTGAATGCATAACGAAGTGAAACAACAAACTGATGTTTCTCTCTCTCTCTCTCTCTCAAGTCAATCAATAAAATATTTTAAAAAGTAAAATTCTTCCTAAATAAAAATGTTTTCAAACACAGCTACAAAAAAGTTCTCTATAGACCATTCATGATTCCCAATATTTTGCATAAAGATTGTCTTAAGTATGTTTTTAAGTGGAAAAAACATGCCCATGAAATCACTTGGATTCTCTCTCATCTTCTGAGATGTACATGTCTCAATTTGAACAGGAAAAATAATTTCCCCATTTGCTAAGACAAACATATTCAGTTCATGTTTATCTGGAGGGAAATGTGTATCAATCGAGTTGGTAGAGGAGGAGCTGAAGAGGCATGGAAACAACTTTTCTACCAGTGATAGTGGCCACAGTTGGAGATACTATTCATTCCCTGGGCTGAGATTCACATATACATGTATATAATATATACTTTATGCTCATAACTTCCTCCTTCACTTCTCCCTTCCCCCATCAGTGAGCTGATAACCTAAACTTGGTAAACTGCAGTTACAAGAAGTTTCTTGTTCTAACTGAAAATATGTAGGTAAGTACTGTAGAAGCAATGTGATTTGCAATTTTACTTATGCACTGGTTTCAATTTATCTTGGCACTATAGGGCTGGAGGCATAGAGTTCATAAAAATGGTTTAACAACCCATAAGTTGTTTAAAAGTAACAATGACTCACACAAACATAATTTTGTACTTTTACATTTTAATGTGCTTACAAAAGCACAGAACCTAAACTCATACTTTCAAGGCACTAAAACCATCCACATTCCTTTACAGTGTAACTCAAAGCATTGCAATTACAAAATATATTTGACAATATAGCTTAACTTGAGCTTCACTTTTAATGACTTAGAAATCCTAAAAATTTCCTGCAGACTGTATCAAATATCAAACTTTTTTTGTCTACAGTTACTATTCAAAAAACCACTAAACACAAATCCATTCCTACAATCTACCTCAAAAAGATTGAGAAACGTTTCAATTATTTTAATAAGTAACACACTACCTGTTACACTCACACAGCAATGATTCAAATACAAAATTCACAAGTAACAATCCTAAAAACTGTTTTCTAGATCTTTTGAATCAAGCCCTCATATACTAGTCAGCTCCTCCCCCTGCCTCAAACACACTAAAAACACTCAACAAGGATTCCACTACCTCCCATCAGACTAGCAATCATAATAAAATGGAAAAACGGCTTTGTCAACCAAACTCAGCTGTTTTAAGTGCAGTGTGAATTAGCATGCATGTAAGTACAATTTCTTACATGTATTTTGTTTCTTACGCTGGTATTAATGTTCAATTTCAAAATCCCAAATATTATCTAAATAAATCAATCGATTTCAACAGTCCCTAATTAAATTTCATTTATTCCACTCATGAAAAATTACTGCACAGTCTGCAAAAACTACAATTCAACAATTTAGAACGGCCACTGAAAAAGCATTCAAAAAGTGTCCACTCTTGCACGCAAAATACTTCAGAGTAAACCTTCAATACTGGGGGGGGGGGTTGGGGGGGAGGTACGGTTTACGGTTTAAATCTGTAAGATCTAGTAACTTCCAACAGAAAAAAACTCCAGGTTCAAAAATACTAGAAGTCAAACACACTGCTGCCTCTGTAGTTGATACTATCTATGGCCGATAGGCTGTGCTTGAAAATCTGTAGTGTTCAGCGAAGGAGTTTTCAGCACTGATATGAATTGCTCAAACATCCATTTTGGAGTCCTCCACCCCCGCCCTCTCAGACTTCATTTTGTAGTGAATTTGGATCCACGTTCCGAAGTGACAATTTAGGAACCCCGGGCTGGCTTCTGACTCAAACGTGCGGAAAGCGCAGGAAAGGACGCCCCGGCCGCGCGACCCGTCCGTCCCCGGGAAGGCGCGGGCGCCCGGGAGGCCCCGGGAGCGGCGGGAGCAGCGCAGGCCCAGGATGGCGGGCGCCGGGCCTCGGCGGGGGCGGGCCGCGCGCGCGCGAAACTTACCGCTCCGGCAACGGCGGCGGGGGCCCCGGCTGCGGCGGCCGCCTCCTCCTCGTCGTCGCCCGGCGATGGCGGCCCAATCTTGCTGCAGGTAGCGGCCAGCAGAGCGAGCGGTGACGGCTGAGTGTCCTACCCCCGATGGGCGGGTTCAGAGAGGGAGACAGGGGAGGGGTGGCGGTTAGGGCCGGCCGCCGGGCACACAGGAAGTGCGAGCCGGGGCGAGCGCCAGCCCGCGCTCCCGCTCTCCTCCGCCTCCGCCTCCGCCTCCGCCGCGGCTCGGCCTCGCGTCCTCCCGCTCGCACGTACCCCCGCTGCACCGTCCGCGGCGAGGCGGCCGGCGGGCAGCGCGCCGGGCCTCCACCTTCCGCCCGGAACCCACCTCCGGGAGGCCGCGCGCGCACACACACGCGCACACACACACGCGCGCACACACACGCGCACACACACGCACACACACAAAGGCGGCAGGAGGGGAGAGCGGGCGGGGTCGGAGCGTTGGCGCCTCGGGCGGGCAGCTCCCGGGGCGGGGGAGGGGAGGAGAGAGGCGCGGAGGGAGGGGAGAGCGAGGGGAGGAGAAAGCGGCGCGAGGGGGGAGCCGGCCGGGGCTCCGCCGCTCCTCACCTGGGCCGCCGCCGCCGCGCCGTTTCCGTGTTGTTGTTGCTGCTGCTGCTGCTGCTGCTGCTGCAGATACTCGCCGTGGCCGCCGCCGCTGCCGCCGCCGCTGTCCACGTCCAAGGCAGCCATTTCCTCTTGTTTCACGGGCTTTTCGGGAGCTGCAGGCACAGCGCGGGGGGGCGGGGGTGGGGATAAAGGCGGGTGGAGGAGCGGGAGGGGGCCCGCGGGCCGAGTCGAAATTATTCCGAAAGCCCGGGCCGGATCCCCTTCCCCTCCCCCACCCGCCCCCCGGCGGCGGCGGCAGCGGCGGCGGCTCCCTCCTCCCCTCCTGCTGCTGCCCCCGCCCGCCGCTGTCTGTAACCCTCCTCCTCCTCCTCTTTCCCTCCTCCTCCTCCCCGCGCTGCCCCTGCCCCCTCTCCTCTCCTCTCCTCCCCTTTCCCTTCGCGCCGCTCGCTCTCACTCGCGCTCGCTCCTCTCGCACCGTCAGTCACTCACACGCCCGCCCGCCCGCCGCCCGCACACAGGGGGATGCGCTCCCAGCGGACCCGGCCGCCCACCCCAGGGCCCGGCGGGGACACGGCGTTGCTGGGGCTTGAAGGGTGGACGGTGGCTGGCGGGGAGGGGAGGGAGGCGGAGGGGAGTACGGCTTTCTGCCTCTCACAGACACTCCGTCTCACACACGGGGCCGGGAGCCGGCGGCAGCGGCCCGGGGCTGGCTGTGGTCGGCGGCGGCGGCGGCAGCAGTAGCAAGGGTGGCTCTCTCGGCTTTACGTACCGGTCATAGTGTGTTTAGGGCACCTCAGGCGGGGCTCCCCGCCGCCTTACACATGGTGAGGAGCGAAGGCGGCGGCGGCGGGAGAGGATGCGGGAAGCGGCGGCGGACACGGCCGGAGCGGTCCGGGGATTTTTTTTTCCTATTTTGATTGACTGTGCGGGAAACACAAAAGGTGGAGCCTCCAGCCCAAAAGGGGGGAAGAGGGTGACAGCCCGCCCGGAAGTCCCGCCCCTCTTCTCCGCGTTCATTCGCCGCCACGCTCTCTGTCGGCAGTGCTCATTGGTCTGGATGCCCGTCCGTCGCTCGGCCTAACGGCGCGCTTCCTGTTTGCCCCCCGGGTGGAAAGGGAGAGACAATGAGCGGCCTTAGCTGTGTAGGTTTTCCGAAAGCGGCTGCGGTTCGCCTGTTACCCCGCTGTGCCCGACTCGCTCCCCGGCTGCCGCTGCTAGGGCCGAGGCGCAGGCCTCTTCCACCTCGCAGGCGCTCGAAATAGGCCTCGCCAAGCTGTAGGGGAGCTGACTTGGGGAGGAAATCCGTCCCCGGTCGCTCAGCTCCATTCGACGCTTCCTCCATCTCGGTGGCAACCTCGGCCGGATCTCCCCAGGGCCTCGCGTTCTCGGAACCGCCGTTTTCCTGCACTGCCAGGAGGCCGCCGCCGCTCAGCCCCGGGGCTGCTGCTGCGGCCGCTGCTGCTACTGAGCAAACCGGACCCGCCCCGCGAGCCCGGGAGGAGGGAGCTGGTATTGGGGGAGACACCCCCTCCGAGGCTGGAGGAGGATTTTCTCTCACACACAGTCAGGTCATAGATTCACAGTCCCAGCCATCTCGGTCCCATCCCCCTTAGCCCCAGGTTTACAATTCATCTCCCATTTCTGCGTACCCTTGCAGGCAAGCATTTAAAGCAAAAAAGATACTCACCCCGCATAGAGCAGAGCATTCCTTCTTGCCATTGGCACCAACACAGGCACTTTAATTTTATTTAATACGTGGCGTGTATAGATATTCAAAGGTGCAGAATTCTTTTTATAAAAAGTCCAGTCACATAATCATATTCCCTCCTTAATCGTCTTGATAAGTCAAATATGAAAAAGACCATCAACACTTGCCAACATTTTTAAAATAGTGAATCTCAGCGAATATTTTATTTCTTGGAACATTTTAGTTATACTTTTAAAATATTTCACTTACTCCTTTTCTCTTTGGCATCATTGATGTCTTGCTGTCATCCTGGGGAAGAAAATGCTAGTGTGTGTGTGTTGCAAATTAAGAGACATCTATCCCTGCTTATTACCTTTAGATCTAGTTACCAAGAAAGGTTTAATTCAAGAGGTGGAAATGCTGTTCACGATAGCCTTTTTATAGAAATCTGACTCAAGAATCAGTGTTTTAGTTACTGTGGTTATTATACTTTGTGTGACAAAACTGCGGAGAGAATGGAGTTTGTTAAGGCCAGCACTTGAACTACATCTGTGTGCACCAACTAAAAAGAATTCATAATCCATTTTTTAAGTTTGCATCGTAGTTCTAAAGCACTTGTACTTTCATAGGATCAGAAAATGTGTATAGTTTATTTGGCACTCAATTGTACAAAAGATAGAACTTCCAAGGAAGTGACCTAAAAATCACAAACAGGAAAAAACAAGACTTGAACTTATGAATCCAAGAATGAGGTTGATCTCTTCCAAAAGTAAGACCTTTTAGTTTCATATTTAAGTAGAAGAATCACTTTAAAAGGTTAGTAGTATAAACTCTGTACTATCTTACACTTTCATTTTAAAGGAAAAAGTGTGTTGTAAAATAAGCTGATGGGGGTAGGAAAAGAGGGGTAGGAGGCTGAAGATGAGGACAGGTGAAACAGGTGGAGTTGGAGAAGGGAGGGAAGTCACAGTACTGTCACTCTTCTTACATGGTTAAGTGGGAAACAGGATGATAGCTCTAGCTAGAAGAGATTTTTTTAGGTATTTTTCCGGGACTGGGGACATGTTTCATGGGTCTAAGCATAGTACCTCCATGGCCCTTTTACAAAGTCTTAGTCCGGCCACCTATAGAGAACAAAGTACTTGGCCACAAGAATTAATTCGTTTCCTCACTGATACCACTTAACAAATGAAAAACCATTTTCAAACTTTTTTGGTCCCTAGACCATTCTAACACTGTGCAAAAACATTTCATCTAATCTTTTTGAAAAGAGAAAATAACCTACCAGAGCTAACAAGTCTACTTTTAATGCCAAGGGTTTGAGAGATACATGTACCCTAAGTATCATAATCAGATTCAGAGGACCCTCTCAGACTTCACTTAAAAGAGTGATTGCCCTGGGGTGGGGAGAGGTGGAGAAGGGTATAAAGGGGGATAAATGGTGGTAGACGGAGATTTGACATGGGGTGGTGAACACACAATACAGTATAGATGATGTATTGTAAAATTGTGCAACTGAAATCTATAATTTTGTTAACCAATGTCACCACAACACATTCAATAAAAAGGGAAAAAGAATTCAACAGATGAAGCATAAAAAGTGATTGCTATGGAATATTAAGAAAGCTGGAAATAGTCTCTGGAAAGAACACCTTTTCTTAGCTATTACAGTACTGTAGTAAAATCTTGAAGTACAGTTTATGTTAATTAAAAGTTGCCTGTTTTCTCAGCAGAAGTCAGCCTCTCAATGGCACTTACTGCTCTATTACATAAGAATCCAGAATTGCAGTTGTCTATCAAAAAAGCACTGTACTGGAAACTATTTCTACTTTCTCCTTTCCAAAGATGATTTGAGGAAACTCTGTGCTGGCCACTGTTTACATAACAGAAGAAAACCTGGGTGCCATTTTATTTTCCATTATCCCCAACTTCCTCACTTTTTTATTTTATGGGTTTTTATAAATTTTCTTAAATCCTTTGGATGAATATCAAAGGGTCTTAAAGACATCTATAGACCCATATGAACTCTTTCACCCATCTTCAACCCCCTTGTTCTCCACAAAGAGAAGAGGCTACTAAGTAATCCTTGGGACACATCTGCAAGAGCCAAGCCATTCTGTATTAAAAACATCCAAAGCCCTGGTTAATGCCCCACACTTGGACTGCCTTTTCTTTCCTCCTGAGCATCTGTTAAGTGGACCACATGAATTGCTAACCTTCAACTATTTTTAACCTAAAAAGGTAACAGTTTTGTTTAGTTTTACCTAAATTAATGTCTCTTTAACGTACCCTTTGTTTCTGTGATTGTGACCCTCCTTTGATCTGCCCCCGAGTCTCTATCCTGTTCACATTGGATTTCCGGAATCTTCAAGTTTGTTCTGTTTACGTAATTACTACCACATTTCAGTTGGCATTGAATAGGTATCTCCTTATATTACGTATCTTTCCTGCTTTCTCAAACTTATACCTCAAAAGTCGTATCTCATCTTCCTTTTTCTTAATCTACCAAAAGGGAGAGCTGAGATTTTTGAGCTTTTACTATGTCTCACCTCTTTCACATCTTAATTCTGTGCAGCCCTAGGAGTTAAGTATCATATATATAGATTTATTGTTTTATAGATGAGGAAACGGAGGCTCAGCAAGATTATGGGACTTAGTCATTTTCAAATAAGTGGCAGATCCAAACCCACATGTGTCAGTTTCACCAGTCAACATATCAAATCTTCTTAAATGATCCACTTAAGAAATTCATCTACCTACTATGTAAAAAATAAAAAAGATAAAAAGTAGATAAAATAAGTACATATTTATAAGGAAGGTCATTTTTTTTTTTTAAGAATGTGAGCTCCTTGTGTTAGGGATCATACTTTTTTGTTGTTGTTGTTGTTGTTGTTTTTTTGTATTTTTCTGAAGCTGGAAACGGGGAGAGACAGACTCCCGCAAGCGCCCGACCGGGATCCACCCGGCACACCCACCAGGGGCGACGCTCTGCCCACCAGGGGGCGATGCTCTGCCCCGCTGGGGCGTTGCTCTGCCTCGACCAGAGCCACTCTAGCGCCTGGGGCAGAGGCCAAGGAGCCATCCCTAGCGCCCGGGCCATCTTTGCTCCAATGGAGCCTTGGCTGCGGGAGGGGAAGAGAGAGACAGAGAGGGAGGGGGTGGGGGTGGAGAAGCAAATGGGCGCTTCTCCTATGTGCCCTGGCCGGGAATAGAACCCGGGTCCCCCGCACGCCAGGCCGACACTCTACCACTGAGCCAACCGGCCAGGGCCAGGGATCATACATTTTTAATGCTCTAGTCAATTCTTAATATATTGAGGATGTTTGATATGAAGCAGAAAGATTGTCAACATCGTTTTCTTGTGGGAAAAAGAAAGATGAATAGGAAATTATAATGATAAAATTTCTTCAACCTTTTCACTTCTTTCAAGATCACGTTTCTGAAGTGAGTTAGACCCCCATTTTTATTCAAGCTCCACAACAATGATATCATCACGGTACAAAGGACTTATGTTTTTAATTCAGAAAAACCCAATTCTCTTCATCCAGGCTATCAATATCCCTGATTAGGTCTAAATTTTCTAATTATCAATAACACTTTTTTTCCCTACTCTTTATTTTATTGATTTTAGAGAGAGGAAAGGAGAGAGACAGGCAAACTCTGTGCTTTGAGACAATGCTCTAACTAAATTAGCTATCCTGCCAGGGCAATAACACTTCTAAAGTCATCGACATGTCATTCCAGGAAGCTTAGTCTACTGACAGATTCTGAGTCAGTGCAATTTTCTGAGAAAAGATGGTTTACGTATTTCTACCTTGTGAATAATCTGCCTTAGAATGATATAAAATGTGAAGTGCCTTGTTCATTACTTCCCTTTGAATAATATAGAATGCTATAAATTATCTTGGTTGTAAATTACCTTACCAAGGATCTTTATTTAACAAATAATACTAATAAATGACCTAAGGTTATTTAATAAACAACCTTAGAAGCCACTAAGGTGTGCCGTCCTTAAATGATGAGCAACCACCTTCAACACGAAGTGTATTCGTACTTTATGATTCAATCTCTCTCTTATAATAAAATTTTTTCTATCTTTTAATCCTATAAATTAGTCATACCCATCAACTAGTCTCAAAAGAGCAAACCATATCCGTGGCCTCATTAGAGAAGGTAAGAGGAAGGGGAGGAAATAAAGAATAAGGTGGCAGGGCAAAAGTTGGCTAGAACTGTAGAAAATATTGAAAACTTTTTATGTGCTGTGAAGAAACAGAATTTTTCCAGTTACCCCTGAAAAGGCTGAGATACTACACCGTGTTATCACGGCATTTCAACCCAAGAGATAGAGTAAAAAGTAAATACAATTATACA